>NW_011494911.1:101611-119709 GCF_000754665.1 Bison bison bison | reverse complement strand
TCCAGCTATCTGGGGCCAGCATCCTGTGTGTTTCCACATCCAGAGTTCCTCAGTGCTCAGGGTAGGTAGGGGCTAAGACTGATGGCTACCAGATCACATACATGTTCTCTGGAGGTAATCATTTTAAATATAGGCAAAGCTACCTCTATTTGCAAGTGACAATATACTAATGGCATAATGTCTAAGTATATATTATACTAATATACTAATAAATATACTATATACTATAAATATATAGTATAATGTACTAATAAATCAATAGAAAAAGTATGAAAAAAAATAGCACACACACACAAAAAAATAGCACAGTGTGAAATTAACATACACAAATCAATATCCTACCTAAATAAAAATAAACAATTAAATATATAATAAAAGAAATGACCCCATATATAGTAGTAACAAAAAAGGGTAAATACTCATGAATAATCTTAATAAGAAATGTACAAAACTTTGTAAGATTTAATAGATTATACACAGATTTTTTTCTGCTCTTCCTTTCTCTGAGTACACATTTACATTGTCCTTCTGATGTCCTTGAAGTCAGGCATGGTCATTCAATAATACAGGACAAAGATGTCAGACAGATGTCATAAGAGTCACTTCCCTCATAGGGAATAAATTCTAAATTTATAGTGCATTTATTTTTATAATCTCTGAATGAATTAGTTCCTTAGAGGAGAAGAAAACAAACAAACAAACAAACATATTTAAGAGTGTGGCTTTGAGAAAATCCTTTGAATTGAAAAGTATACTATCAACTGATTACATGTTCAAAGCTCAAGTCTCTGGACCATGTTTGTCCAAGCAAACTTTCTTAAGAATGAAATTATTCTATTCTCTGCAGCCCAATATGATAGCCACTAGCCTTATGTGGTTGAAAGCAAAGGTGAAAGTCGCTCAGTCCTCTCGGACTCTTTGGGACCCCAAGGACTATAGAATCCGTGTAATTCTCCAGGCCAGAATAATAGAGTGGGTAAGAAAGGCAATGTCAAAGAATGTTCAAACTACCACACAATTGCACTCATCTCACATGCTAGTAAATTAATGCTCAAAATTCTCCAAGCCAGACTTCAACAGTACATGAACCATAAAATCTCAGGTGTTCAAGCTGGATTTAGAAAAGGCAGAGGAACCAGAGATCAAATTGCCAACATCTGCTGGATCATTGAAAAAGCAAGAGAGTTCCAGAAAAACATCTATGTCTGCTTTATTGACTATGCCAAAGCCTTTGACTGTGTGGATCACAACAAACTGTGGAAAATTCTTAAGGATATGGGAATACCAGATGACCTGATCTGCCTCCTGAGAAATCTGTATGCAGGTCAAGAAGCAACAGTTCAAACTAGATATGGAACAACAGACTGGTTCCAAATAAGGAAAGGAGTATGTCAAAATTGTATATTGTCACCCTGCTTATTTAACTTATATGCAGAGAAAATCATGAGAAATGCTAGGCTGGATGAAGCACAAGCTGGAATCAACATTGCCAGGAGAAATATCAATAAACTCAGATATGCAGATGACACCACCCTTATGGCAGAAAGTGAAGAAGAACTAAAGAGCTTCTTGACGGCTTAAAACTCAACATTCAGAAAAACTAAGATCATGGCATCCGGTCCCATTGTTTCATGGCAAGTAGATGGGGAAACAATGGAGACAGGGACTGACTTTATTTTCTTGGACTCCAAAATCTCTGCAGATGGTGACTGCAGCCATGAAATTAAAAGACACTTGCTCCTTGGAAGAAAAGTTATGACAAACCTAGACAGCATATTAAAAGGCAGAGACATTGCTGCTGCTGCTAAGTCGCTTCAGTCATGTCCGACTCTGTGCGACCCCATAGACAGCAGCCCACCAGGCTCCCCCATCCCTGGGATTCTTCAGGCAAGAACACTGGAGTGGGTTGCCATTTCCTTCTCCAATGCATGAAAGTGAAAAGTCAAAGTGAAGTCACTCAGTCGTGTCCAGCTCTTAGAGACCTCATGGACTGCAGCCCACCAGCTCCTCCATCCATGGGATTTTCCAGGCAAGAGTACTGGAGTGGGGTGCCATTGCCTTCTCCAAAAAGGCAGAGACATTACTTTGCTATAAAGGTCCATCTAGTCAAAGCTATGGTTTTTCCAGTAGTCATGTACAGATGTGAGAGTTGGCCTGTAAAGAAAGCTAAGTGCCGAAAATCTGATGCTTTTGAACTGTGGTGTTGGAGAAGACACTTGAGAGTCCCTTGGACTGCAAAGAGATCCAACCAGTCCATCCTAAAGGAAATCAGTCCTGAATATTCAGTGGGAGGACTGATGCTGAAGCTGAAACTCCATTACTTTGGCTACCTGATGCAAAGAACTGACTCATTGGAAGAGACCCTGATGCTGGGAAAGATTGAAGGCAGGAGGAGAAGGGGATGACAGAGGATGAGATGGTTGGATGGCATCATTGACTCAATGGACATGAGTGTGAGCAATCTCCGGGAGTTGGTGATGGACAGGGATGCCTGGCTTGCTACAGTCCATGATGTCACAAAGAGTCATGACTGAGCGACTGAACTGAACTGAACTGAGACTTTCCCTCTCCAGCGGATCTTCTCAACCCAGGGATCAAACCCAGGTCTCCTGCCTTACAGGTGTATTCTTTACCAGCTGAACCACAAGGGAAGCCCAAGAATACTGGAGTGGGTAGCCTATCCGTTCTCCAGTGGATCTTCCCCACCCAGGAATCAAATCTGGGTCTCCTGCATTGCAGGAAGATTCTTTACCAACTGAGCTATCAGGGAAAATGAACACTATGCTGCTGCTGCTGCTAAGTTGCTTCAGTCATGTCAGACTCTGTGAGACCCCATAGATGGCAACCCAATAGGCTCCTCTGTCCCTGGCATTCTCCAGGCAAGAACACTGGAGTAGGTTTCCATTTGCTTCTTCAATGCGTGAAAGTGAAAGTGAAGTCGCTCAGTCATGTCTGACTCAGAGACCCCATGTACTGTAGCCGACCAGGCTCCTCCGTCCATGGGATTTTCCAGGCAAGAGTACTGGAGTGGGGTGCCATTGCCTTCTCCAAATGAACACTATAAAAGTGCCTAATATGACTGAGGAGCTGAACTTTAAATCAAATTTATCTTAACTTGGGCTTCCCAAGTGGCTCAGTTGGTAAAGAATCTGCCTGCAGTGCAGGAGACCTAGGTTCTATCCCTGGGTTGGGACGATCCTCTGGAGAAGGGAGAAGTTAACCCACTCCAGTATTCTGGCCTGGAGAATTCCATGGACTACATCCCATAGGGTCACATAGTGGGACATGACTGAGCAACATTTCACTTTCACTTTCATGTGAAATGGAGTATTTTTGCTCTACCAGTAAACAAGGCTTTTCCAAATGCAAGTTTCTGAGCCCAGGTGAAACAAAGCCAGCTATTTGGAAGCCATCAACTACTTCCTCTCTGGTAAGCACTGAGGACCTGGGGGGATGTGAGAGGTGGCCATCTGCCACATTTGCCATCTCTTGTGGTAAACAAGTAATTAGAATGTGACCAATAAAGTAGGATTTGCCCCAGAGAGCTAGATCCATACGAAAGAAATGATTTCAGCAAGCCTGGACACTTGTATCTTCCCATACATAGAATATCACTAAATCTCTTTATGTGAGGGATTTAGTTTTCTCTTAAGTAGCAGTAATCTTTTAAAATTCAGATTATCTGCTCCTTGCTGCAAACTTGTATATAGCCTGGCTCCTCTCCTGTCTCCTCAGAGTCAGTTCCCTCAGGGTCACCTGAGAGACTGTCTCCCTGGCTGGAGTACTAACATTCCCATGGAATAAAATCTAGCTCTCAGTGTTTAGGTTGTGGTTTTTTTTTTGTTTTTTTTTTTTCAGTCCACACTTACATAATTTAAATTCAAATAGCCACAAGTAACTAGTTGGCTAATGGCTATCGGAATGAATAGTGCATGTCTGGACTGACAACATAAACTAATGTGGTAAGGATAAAAGTAGCAGGACTTTTCCCCTCTTTTTAGCTTCATTCTCTTTCCATGAGTCTTTGCTATGTTTCTTTTGGCAAATAAAATTCTCTATTTTGAGAACAAAATTTGATTTGGAAACCACTTGAGAGATCAGGGATTAGCATGTTCTTTAAATTTGCTGACTGGACTTTGATAATCTTCTAAATTGTAATAGGTTGTAAAACCAGATACAAAACTTTGCAGCAACTCACATCAAGCAGTGGAGTCTTATGTTTTTTCCCACACTAACTCTGGTCTTAAGATTGTAACCTGCTTTGTTCAATGAGATAAACTAGCCATGGTCAGTCAAGCAGACCTGGGAGAACCATAAAGCTGATCCCAGAACAAACTGCAAGCACATAAATTGTGAACTAAGTAAATGATTTTTGTTTTAAGCTTTTAAGTTCAAGGGCAGTCTGCTATGTAGCAAAACTACTAATAACAAATGTTTTGTTAACTCTTGGGGTCTTTATAAATGGAAGACTTCAAAACACAGCAAATGAATAGAATTTCTCATTCCCTGAAGTTAACTATTCCAATTCCTGTAAGAATTAAGGTGAGTCTCCTGATAGAGCCTCAACTCCTCCCAGCTACTGAAACTATTTTAGGTTGATAATTGCCAAATTGAGAAAATGGAGTGAAGGGGACTGGCAATCATGGTTTCTGATCTGTAACTTAAGAAATTTTGGTCACTGGATACATAAAGTCAGTTTAACAAGAAAACTAATATTTCATATATTAATTCCTTTGGATTTAACATATCTATACATAAATTTACAAGTATATTTAATCTTCAGTTGTCCTGGGAATTTTAAAATTAAAAATGATTAATATTTAAAATATTAGCATTGGCATATTATTATTAGAGTGTCTATTTATGGAAGCATCATAATTTGTCAATCTCTTTTCAAGTTACTGGTAAGCTATTTCAGATATAATTAGGAAATGGAGGTTGAAAAAACAGTAATTTTCAAACTTAGTTATTTAGCCTCAGACTTAGGCTTTGTAGCTAATACAATTAATGTACTGTTTCAATGTACTGTTCCAAAAAAATGTACTGTATTTTGGGCTTCACTAGTAGCTCAGCTGGCAAAGAACCTGCTTGCAAGGCAGGAGACCTCAGTCCAATTCCTGGGTTGGGAAGATTCCCTGGAGAAGGGATAGGCTACCCACTCCAATATTCTTGGGCTTCCCTGGTGGCTCAGGTGGTAAAGAATCCACCTGCAATGCAGGAGACATGGATTCAATCCCTGGGTTGGGAAGATCCCCTGGAGGAGGTCATGGCAACCCACTCCCTTATTCTTGCCTGGAGAATCCCATGGACAGAGGAGCCTGGCAGGCTACAGTTCATGGGGTCTCAAAAAGTGCGACATGACTGAGCAACTAAGCACAACACAGAAATTTATTTCTGAGAATTCTGGGGGCTAAATCTGTTATTTCTCACCAGGGATCCCAAAATGAACTCACAGGAACAATGGTTGATAGTGGAAGAGAAGCCCCAAGCTAATGTGGGCTGCCTCTTCCCCATGAATACTGATCTGATAGGGAGTCTGCATTAGGGCCAGCATTGTCTATGACTGGAGGCTAATCTACTGATACTTAATTTTAGGGCTGAGTTAAAAAGTCGATTATCACTTACAATCTAACCTTTATCAGCAAAGAGTGTAATGTTTTGAACTTCATCTCTTTTGATATAGTCCCCATTTTTTCCAGAATTTGGATAATATATTAATCACAGTAAGTTAAGACCAAACATACACACACATATACAATCCATGCTACATATTCAGTGCAAGCTGTCAATAAATATCAGCTCTTCATAGTAATTCTGAACTCATGATGACAAAGGCTCCATCATCATGTAACTGCATCATCTGGATATCAGAGTCTCTTCAGTCACCACTGCAGTGCAAGAAACAGCTTGAGAGACAAGTACCAACAGTGTCATCATTTGGCTTTAAAGTGGCACAGATAATTTGCATCGTCATTTCATCAGATAGAATAGTCAGGCAGTCATACCTAATTTCAAAATGGTGGGGAAAAAATTCACAACCCCATACTCAAAGACTTTTTCCCTTAAAAGAGCTTTACCCTCTGCATCCTGTAAATTTTGTTACATATTGAAAATTGTAGCAGCCACTAACCGCGAAGAGGGTTGGAGGAGGGGTCTGTGGAATGAGATGAAGTAACGTCTTCTATGGGCTTCCCTGGTGGCTCAGACAGTAAAGAATGTGCCTGAAATACAGGAGGCCCAGGTTGATAAGACTCTTATCAAAGCCACAAAACCACTATGGGCTTCCCCAGGGGCTCAGTGGGAACGAATCTGCCTGCCAAGCAGGAACCACAGGAGATGTGGGTGATTCGATCCCTGGGTGGGGAAGATCCCCTGGAGGAGGGCATGACAACCACTCCAGTATTTTCACCTGGAGAATCCCCATGGACAGAGGAGCCTGGCAGAGCAGCCATAGTGTTCCAAAGAGTCCGACACAATTGAAACGACTCAGCACAGCACACACAATGCCTTCTAAGCTCTTGTCCAGTGCTGATGACACCACTCTTTAGTAGTTGCTGGGACCAGCTGGTGACATTCGGTTTCATGGTAGCACATCACTATCAATATCTGGGTGGTGGTGAGGAGTAATCAGTCTCCAGAACCCCTGAATCTGGAACATTTAAAACTTTCTTGGTGTGGTCAGCAGGTTCTTGTTGGAACGTCTTCAGTGACCTGGGAAAGGCAAGCTTGAGAAATCCACAAAGCCTGCCTTCATCTCATCTTGGGAATGTCATAACCTTGGCAGTGGCTATGGGGCAATTTTGGTGGGGATGGGGAATTATCTTGATATCTGCCCTCTCTCTACTTGCTGGGCTTCATTGCCATTTTGGGGTCCATTCTTCTAGGTCTCAGCAGTTCCAGGTGGGCCTTTGGATGCTAAAGCTCAGGTAACTATCAAAGGACCTCTTGCATTTTTATCTTCATTACTAATCGCGCTGCTTGACAGACTCTCAACCAAACAAACTCCTAAGAACTGCTTTTTATGATTGTTGTGGCCACCTCAGATGATCTCGAGAAATCTGGTGTTTTTGTTTGTTCCTCTGGGATCCGCTTGCATGAATCCTTGCACTGTTCTGTTTGGTTGTCTGCTGGGGTCACTAAACTCTAAAACAGTGAGAGGCCCGCCTATTGCTGAAACAGACACAAAAACTCAATATAACTTCCTAAGTATAACATTAATGTAGAAATACTTTTTAAAATTGGAAATAATTTCATTAGGTTGTAAACCTATGTCATTGAGTCATTTAAAATAGTAACCATATATTCCAGTGCACTATCAGTATAAAAATAAGACATATTTATTTTTAGGAAGTACAAAAACATACAAATTCTACTGCTTATAGGGCTTTCCTAATGCATTTCAGGGTGTACTATTTACATTTTAAAGCAACAGAACTATTTGCATAACAAATCTTGAAATGTACTAAATCACTATGCATATCCATAACCAATATTATGTTGATGAATATATTTTTAAGATAACAGAAAAAAGGTTTGAAGATGTTCTGATTAACTTATACAGGACTGGCACAATATTGTAAATTCCAAAATAGCGTCACATGTTACTAAGAACACATAAGAAAAGTGAAAGTGATGATAGGTAAAGTATGAGAGAGAAAAGAAAGGAAGGCTTACAGGGGCAGAGGGAGAGAAAGAGGGCAGAAGATAAAAGAGAGAAGAAATGAGAAACAAGAGAGGAAGGGAGAAATGAGGAGAATACATGGAAAGATAAAAAAAATTAGCTTTATTTTATCACTGTCTTGATCAAGGAATTGAATCCATTATCATCATTTCACCAAAGAGGTTTAGGAAAGTAATTCTGTTTGCTCCACTTGGTGTTTATTAAAGAGGAAAGAAAGTGATCACACTCTACCGTCAGCAAAAATTTAATTGTAGTAAAGCACTGAAGCTTAGAAACATTCATTTTCCTTGGCTAAGTTATCTTCAAACTTGTAAGGAAAATAAACTGAGTTTGTGGGAAGTCTTTGAACGTCTATAAAATAGGGACTGTTTGATTTGTCACAGAGACACTTCCCATCTTGAATATGATTGCATTTCTTTATGTTTTGATCAGTAAATCTTAAAACTAGCTCATGTTTCAAAGAACTATAAAATTAGGGTTTTGGTAACTATAAATCAGATGTGTAAAGTATGGTCTTCATACCAGTATTGTCAGTTTGATGTTAAAATATCTGAAATGTACAAGTCTACCCTTTCCACCACATAAATAGGAGATATAGAAAAGTTTATAATAGAGTTCCAATAGAAAAACAGAAAAAGACTCATCTCCCTGATTCTGACTTCTCTTTCTGCTCCACATCTGCAGAGATGCCCAAACACAGACATACAAACACACAGAGACAGACACAGACTCAAGGACAAACATACTTGAGTCTATGAAGGTATGAAAGAACGGCTTAATTAAAATCTGGACATAAACTCAGTGTTCTACTCAAGAAAAGAAGTATTAGTTGCTCAGTCATCTCTGACTCTTCACCCCATGCATGGACTGTAGCCTGCCAGGCTCCTCTGTCCATGGAATTCTCCAGGCAAGAATACTGGAGTGGGTTACCATTTCCTTCTCCAGGGGAATCTTCCCATCCGGTCTCCTGCATGGCAGGCAGATTCTTTACTATCTGAGCCACCAGTGAGTCCTGATTTAGGTGGTTTTATTGAGTAACAAATTAATTTTCCAGAAAATGATATAGTTTCTTAAGGCTGCCATACCACAGTCAAGGTATGGCTTAAAACAACAGAAGTGTAATCTCTCACAGTTTCTGACACCGGGAGCCAAAATCAAGTGTGGGCAGGGTTATGACCCTTCTGGGGCTTTGTGTAAAACCCTTTTTTCTCTGCAGCTTCCAGGGGCACCAGTCAAACCTTGCCGCTGCTCAGCCTGCAGCTGCATCAGTCTTGTCTCCACCTCTGTCACCACATGATATCCTCCTCCTACTGCTCTGTGTTCACAATGTCTTCCCTCCGTGCATGCTTGTCTTTCCTTCTTAAAGGAACACCAGTCATTTTACATTAAGGACTCACCCACTTCAGTACGAACTCATCTGAGGCAATTACATCTGCAATGATCCTATTTTCCAGTTAGGTCATATTCTGGAATTCAGGGCTTCCCAGGTGGTGCTAGTGGTAAAGTATCCACCTGCCAATGCAGGACACATAAGAGATGCAGGTTCGATTCCTGGGTGGGGAAGACCCCCTGGAGGAGGAAATGGCAACCCACTCTAGTACTCTTGCCTGGAGAATCCCATAGACAGAGGAGTCTAGTGGGCTACAGTAAATAGGATTGCAAACTTCAGTCACAACTGAAGCGACTTATCACACACACACACAACTTTAACATACATTTTTAAGGGATACAATTCAACCTACAACAGTAGATGAAGTTATTTCTTAAATGTACAAAACTATTTCCATTTCTTTTATCATATTGCTGCTAAGCTGCTAAGTCGCTTCAGTTGTGTCCGACTCTGTGCGACCCCATAGATGGCAGTCCACCAGGCTCCCGCATTCCTGGGATTCTCCAGGCAAGAACACTGGAGTGGATCGCCATTGCCTTCACCAATGCATGAAAGTGAAAAGTCAAAGTGTAGTCGCTCAGTCATGTCTGACTCCTAGCGACCCCATGGACTGCAGCCTACCAGGCTCCTCCATCCATGAGATTTTCCAGGCAAGAGTACTGCAGTGGGTTGCCATTGCCTTCTCTGATTTCATAGGCTACCTCTTTCTAATCCTTCAGGCCTCTCTTTAGGTTTCACTCTATAGACAGGCCTTTCCTGACACCTTGCAAAACGGTGTACTAGTTTCCTGTACTGTAATAAAGTCCATAACACAATTGTTCCTCATTTTTTATTTAATACTGTGAATGGAGGATCTGTGACTTTCTTATCTACCCAACATTCCCCAACGTACAAAATGTAACTGCTCAACAAACATTCTTCAACAGTCCCTATCTTGGAAATGTCACAATCAAACTTCCAGCTACCATACCTGCATTCTGAATCTTGTAAGGCTCTGAGTTACCACCTTGTTCAAAAAATCCACGTTATCACTGTATCTTCCTTGATCTACTACAGTGCTTAAATAAAATCCACTCTCCACACCTGCCCTTTTATAATCCATTCTCAATTTTCAGTGTCTTTTATAAAGATTATTCAAACTACGCAGTTTTACTGTTCATAATATCCAATGGCTTTTACTGCTTTCAAGGTAAAGAGAAAGTCTTTCACATTACTCCGATGGTTTGCGTATAGCACCTGGGTTCCTGCCCAGCCTAATGTCACCATTTCCTGCCCTATTTTGCCTGCTGCGAGTATATGGGCTTTCTTTGAGATCCCCAAAACTGCCATGTTGTCTTCTGCCATAAATAATTTATACAAGTTGTTCCCTTTATAAAAAATTATTATACCTGCTCTAACTCTGTATAAAATACTCACTCTTTTTTTACATATATAAAATCTTTCATTGGGTGATCAATACATTCACCTATTAATCAAAGGCATAATGTTTTAACAAATCACTATGAATATTTAACAGATGGCAGGAAGACGAAACTAACATGCATTAAAAGCTAAGTGCCAAGCCCTCCTTTTGTTGTTGCTATTTTGCTTTGTTTTAATTTTTTCTTTCAATTTTATTGAGATATAATTGACATATGGCACTCTTTAAGATGCACAGCATAATGATTTGATTTGCATTGTGAACTGCTTATCACAATAAGTTTAGTGAGCGTCCATCAAACTTATATAGATACAAAACTAGAGAAATGTCTTTTTCCTTGTGATGAGAATTCCTAGGCTTTATGCTCTTACATAACATATGTGCATGCTCAGTTATTTCAGTCGTGTCTGACTCTTTGCGACCCTATGGACTGAAGCCAGCCAGGTTCCTCAGTCCATGGGATTCTCTGGACAAGAATACTGGAGTGGGTTGTCATGCCGTCCTCCAGGGGGTCTACCTGACCCAGGGATTGAACTTCTGTCTCCTGCATTTCCTGCGTTACAGGCAGATTCTTCACCACTGAGCTACTGAGGAAGCCCTCATATATAACACACAGCAGTGTTAATAATATTTATCATGTTGCACATTATGTCCCTGGTTCTTATGTATCTATAACTGCAACTTTCTACCTTCTGACTGCCTCATCCAACTCCCCTCGTGCCATTGCACAACTCATTCTTAAAATATCAATTCTAAGATCATGTGTTCAGAGAAACCCTTTCTGGCTTTGCTGACTTCATCAGATTCCAGTATGTTTGTTCTTAAAGCATGAAAACATGTTGTGGATTTCCTTTATAGAATACCGTTTATCTAACGTTAGATCTGCCTTTTAACATGCAGATGTAAAGCTGGTTCTGGGAGATGTGATACCTGGGGACAGGGTGGATATATGAGTTTCTTTCAGAACTTTGCTTGGAAAGAAACTCATCTTTGTCTCCAGTTCTTATATCTCTCATCTCCCAGCAGAGGCCTTGTTTGCTTCCCCCTCACTGAGCTCTTCTACCCCCTCACCAAGCCATTCTGTAACTCCCAGAGCTTCACAGTGAGCCATGTGTGTTGGAAGGTGGTGGGGGGAGGAGGAACACCTCAATGGACTCTAAGAGTCTTCTGATTTCAGCCTTGTCACATAAATCTATTGTTTAATAAGTCCTTTCAACAAGGAATTCAGACAAAAGTACATCCAGTTCTGGTTTATCATTAAAAAGTAGTGAAATATTGTTTAAAAGAAAAAAATATTTGGGGGAGGTGCCTTTTATATCATTGACTCCTGGCTCATGATATATTAGTTCTCATGGAAAAATTCAAAGTTTATGAACAGTTCAACCAATAAAAATAAACCTTCCTCAGATCCTTTCCCCCAAATACCTAGATTTTCTCCTCAAAGACAATCCTAATAATGATGTTTTCTTTTTTTTTTTTTTTAGCTTTCCAGAGATACAAGAATTTCTATTACTAGGACAGATCTTTTTTTTTTTGCAGATGTATAACAATGCAATTATTTATTTATTTATTGAAATATAGTTGATTTATAATGCTGTGTTAATTTTTGCTGTACACCAAAGTTAAAAAAAACAAAAGAATGGATAAACAACAAGGTCCTACTGTATAGCACAGGGAACTATATTCAATATCCTGTGGTAAACCATATGGAAAATAATATAAAAAATATATGTATATACATAGCTGAATCACTTTGGTGTATAGGACAGATTTTTTTAACAAAAATTGGTGTGATCTTGCCAGAATCTTGCCTAATAGTAATACATTATTAATATACATAAAAGGATCACACGTCTTTATTGTCTTATCATTCAGTTCAGCCAAACATTATAGTATTCCCAACTCCCCTGTTTCTATTCCTACCATTTTATAAGACTTTTAAGGGTTCTGCACTATAAAATACTTCTCAGCTTCTCAACGTACCTCCTTTCCTGATCAGAATTCAGCATTATTGGTTCTGCTAATTCCGTTACCACTAAACCATCTGTTTTCTAGCTTACAATATTTTGTTGATATATAACATACTCCTCTATCCTCCCTGCCTGCCTGACTTTATGATTCACTTTCTTTTTAATCCTGCTTCCCTTAATCACTTTAGTGAAGTTTCAGAGAGAGAGTGAAATTATGTGCACATATCCAACTCACAATTTTAACTGAGAATTTCTTATTGCTTTTAATCTCTTATAGCAGGAGGATTGGAAATTTTTCCTGTAAATGAACAGACAGTAAATAATTTATGCTCTTCCAATCAATTAGATTCTGTCACTACAAATTCTGCCTTTAGGTTACAAAGGCAATCATAGACAATATATAAATTAAGAAGCATATTTGTATCCCAAAAACTTTATTTATAAAAGCAGGTGATTGGTAGGATTTAGCCAGTAAGCCACAGATTTTTGATATAGCTTAAAGAACTAATCACTAATCACTTCAATATTTTTTGCTACATCTTTCTTCTTCAACATGTTTTTAAATGATATAAAGACCAGAACTGTAATCAGTCAGTCAATCCCTTCTTTCTCTCTCTGTCTCTCTCTCTCTCACACACACACACATACATGCATGCACACACGCACACACAGATACACAAGCACACCCCACGTCATTTTAGTATGTGGAACCAGCATAATTCATGACAAGGAATCAGCATATACAATGTCCACCTCACTCTTCTTTTATGTTGAGGCTATTCCTTTGCTCAGGTTGAAAACAGACTCAATTGTGTAATGGAGTTGTCAGAGAAACTTTAGTTTCTCTAAAGTTTAGTCTGGGAAGGTGGGATGAGATGGACAGCTTCTTTCTAAATTAGGATCCTCCTCTGCAACTAGCTGTGATTTTCTCTCTTTGAGACTGATGCATAAAGATACACCAAAAAGAAATGAAGTAGGACTTTCTTACCTAACTATACCTGTTGTAAGACAGCATTGAATTCTCTGGGCCTGCTGCTGCTGCTGCTGCTAAGTCGCTTCAGTCATGTCTGACTCTGTGGGACCCCATAGATGGCAGGCCCCCAGGCTCTCCAGTCCCTGGGATTCTCCAGGCAAGAATACTGGAGTGGGTTGCCATTTCCTTCTCTAATGCACGAAAGTGAAAAGTGAAAGTGAAGTCCTTCAGTCGTGTCTGACTCTCAGCTACCCCATGAACTGCAGCCTACCAGGCTCTTTCATCCATGGGATTTTCCAGGCAAGAGTACTGGAGTGGGGTGCCATTGCCTTCTCCGTCTCTGGGCCTGACAAGGGTTAAAGTTGACCTTTTCTCCTGTGAGTGCTTTCAGGGTGTTCTTCAGCACATTCCCCACTGCTGGTGCCCCTCTGACAAGTCCCAGGAGTAAGAGGCAATTACTCTTGGCTCCCCTCAAACTCTGCCTCATTGTTGGTGAACACACAGCTTCTGGCCAGCCAAGGATGTAGCTAGGAAAGTAATTTATGAGTCATGTCATGACTTCTCAGCATCTTTTTTTTTTTTTTTAATTGGATTTGGTATGCCAGTTGAAATTGCAGCTTACCTCCCCATCTCCCTCTCTCTTTTCTCTCTCTCTCTCTCTCTCTCACACACACACACACAGACCTAATTTACAGCCTAGTTTTTCTCTTGTCCTAGTATTTTTTATATATTTTGGGGTTTTGAATCATGTCTTTTTTGGGGGGTACTGAAGATATTTGATTGGGTTTGTACTCCAATCTCATACACCTCAGGTAATATCCCCTCACTAAAGTGTTCTCTATAGCCTAAAGATTTTGTTGGTAAAAAAGGAAATGGTTCTGTTTGGCATATTCCCCTCTGAGTCTGATTTCTGCCTCTCAGGGTCAGATCTAGAGGACAGGGAATAAGACGACCAAGAATAATATGACTGCAATATTTGGAGGTCCCTTTTGTTTATGATCATCCACTGTCATGACAGGTACTCAAATGCTAGACATTTTACTGATTATTTTAGTGAATTTGTGAGCTCCACCATCCCCACATGCCAATTTTTGGCAAGGGCTATAGACCCCACCCCCTTTGGAGAAGGTAATGGCAACCCACTCCAGTACTCTTGCCTGGAAAATCCCATGGACAGAGGAGCCTGGTGGGCTGCAGTCCATGAGGTCACTGGGAGTCGGACACGACTGAGCGACTTCACTTTCACTTTTCACTTTCATGCATTGGAGAAGGAAATGGCAACCCTCTCCAGTGTTCTTGCCTGGAGAGTCCCAGGGAAGGGGGAGCCTGGTGGGCTGCCGTCTATGGGGTCACACAGAGTTGGACATGACTGAGGTGACTTAGCAGCAGCATAGACCCCTTGGCTTGATTGGTTTGCTCCTGGGGTCTCCTTATCCCAGCAGGCATCTATCTTAGTGCAGCTGTGTTTTAGGCTGTCTCTTGACCCAAAGGAAAACACACACATGTTGCCATGTCAAACTCTATAACGGAGGCTGCTCCTTTGGCCGACCCTCTCTCCCGGCCCTACTATTTTAGGCTGCTTGAGATGACAGCTCACATTCTGGTTTCTCTTGACAAGAAGCAAGCAGGCATTTTATCATTGCAGGTCAACCTCAGCAAATTCCTGGAATAAACAACATGCTTTCCTAAAAGCTACTTTGACTCCTGATGGCAACAAATGGTGAGCCCATGATATCCTGTATCTCTTCATTTATCAGCTAGGGAGAGATCAGTTTTCCCAACATGCATAAAAGATTTCCTTAATACCTTTCTCTGGGGCCACATGGTGACAGAAACAACTCCTAGAAGGGAGATTAAGGGCATGGCCCATTCTACTTCCCTGGATTCTCATCAAAGGGCATAGCATGTCTACTAAGGAATCTCCTGGAACCATGTAACAAGACCAATTGGCACAGACTCAGTTTTGCCACACTTTGCCCATTTCCGAAAAACAAAACAGTGAGCTACAACCTATGAATCCAATTCTCTTATGTTTACATATGAAAGGAAAAAGGGTGAATTCTTAGAATTCAAACTTTCCTCCTTAAAATGCAGTTGGTCTGGGGAGATTACCTTCTAGGATTTAGTATGGTGGAAGATAAATGAAAGATCATTAGAGGTTAATTCTGAGACCAGTTTGGCTCTTGTCTCTCTATATATGTGTTTATTTAATTTTAATCTTTGGTTTTGCTGAGATTTTTTTTTTCAGATAAAATTTCAGCTCAATGTCTAGATCTGTGTATGCTTTCATAATTTTTTTCTGGAAAATATTGAATCCTTAATAAGAAGATGAAACGGAAGTAATAAAGAAAAATCAGAATAAGAATGTTAACATTACAAACAGATAAAAATGAAAGATTTCCTGCTATTCTTTGCTGGTTATCCTAACACTGCTCTCTATTATAGGCTTTCTCAACCTTGGCACTACAGACCCTGTGGGATGCACTATACTTTTTGCAGGGATCTGTCCTGGGAAGTATCGGAGAAAGCAATGGCACCCCACTCCAGTACTCTTGCCTGGAAAATCCCATGGACGGAGGAGCCTGGTGGGCTGCAGTCCATGCAGTCGCTAAGAGTCAGACACAACTGAGTGACTTCACTTTCACTTTTTACTTTCATGCATTGGAGAAGGAAATGGCAACCCTCTCCAGTGTTCTTGCCTGGAGAGTCCCAGGGAAGGGGGAGCCTGGTGGGCTGCCATCTATGGGGTCGCACAGAGTCAGACACAACTGAAGCAACTTAGCAGCAGTCCTGGGCTGTATAGCATGTCTTGCCAGATTCTCTGTCCCCTACCCAAAATATTCCAGTAGTATCATTCCTCTCCCTCACAATGTGACAATCAGAATGTCTCCTGACATTGGCAAATATCATCTTGAGGCAAAATTTGCTTCTCAGTTAAGAACCCCTGCTCTCAAAGGTAACAATTTTATGAGTTTTCTTTTTTAAGATTATATAGTGATTACTTCCATAACCAGAACATATGCTTCTATCTCTATTTCAGATACATCAACCCCCACTTCCTATTATTCTCCTTCCTGTGTTTCATGATGTTATTATTTTTAGTAATAGTCCTACATTTCAAAGCTTATGGAATATACTTGTCTTTCTTGATTTGTTCTATGTATTATCCATGACTCCTACATTCTCTTCTCCTCTCCTCCACTTTATCTCCAAAATTCTTTCTACAATATTGCTCTTGCATCTGTTTATTTTAACACCACTTCAGTGTTTCTGGTACAGAGAATTAAAAGAAGCGTATTTTAAACAGCTTAGAAATCACCATTCACACAACTCCTATTGACACAAAGAAATGAATATACATGGCTTTAGAAAATCAAACAGTACAGATAAGTATATAAAAGAGCATAAAAGCCTTCATCTCTGCAATAGCTCAGACTCTTGTGACAAGAGAACCTGGTCACCCTGGATGAGAATTTAATGCGGCAGAAGCAAACAGATAAAATGGAACAAACACAGCAGAAAGTACAATTGAATTTCTGTTGCCTGAAAGAGAAGTCCCAATGCTGAGGCCAAGTGAATTATCCTTTTCATATCCCATCAAGTCCTCAAATCCTGTTATAGGATGGTTTGTTTCATTTTCTGGATGAGATATCCATGACTCTGAGCAGCCTCCTCTCAGCTGGTGCAGGCACAGAGCAGAGGAATGCACAGACAGGTTTAGAATCCTTCCTCCCCACACAGTCTTCACAGGGGTCACCCTGTGAACAGAGCAGTGTGAACTTACAGCGACCTTGTGGCAGGTCTGGGTGTGCATGTGAGTGGAAGATCTCAGGCGGTATCCTCCAGGATTTTCCTGCTGGAATTGCTTCAGGGCCTGTCTATATTTATAAAAGGCCAGAAACTACAGATGTCTTGTTCGCCTTAAAGTCTAGTGTAAATGGCAATTATATTCCTCAAAGAAAACAGGAATTTCCTAAAACACCCGAAACCTTTTGAAGTTTCTATTGTGCTTCTTTTATCTGAGTCTGGAACAGGAGCCCCAGAAGGATCCCAAAGGTCCCACCAAACTCTGCATACAGTTTTGAATCTCCAGGCTCTCCGTGGCAGAACACAGACAGCACGGCTCCCTACACTGGACCATCTGGTGGCCATCGTGTGCTCTGCTCATCACTCAAATCTATAATTTGTTTTGCTTTAACTGTCCATGTAACAAAGTGTACACAGGGGCTCAAAAGAACATAAGAAACAGTATTCAGCGAATTTTATGGATGGAGTATCATGGTCAATCAACTTGGCTTTCACTAACTCAGCATGGTCTTTATGCTCACATAGCACTCCATGCTTAAGACTTCACAAACACAGTAGAATGTGACCTTTTCAAAGAACTGATCTTTTAATCTCCAGAACATGTCAGTTAACACTGTTTTTAGGGTGTGTAGGTGTGTGATAAGTCACCCCAGTTGTGTCTTTTTGTGCCCCCTTGGACTGTAGCCCACCAGGCTCCTCTGTTCATGGGATTCTCCAGACAAGAATAATGGAGTGGGTTGCCATGTCCTCCTCCAGGGGATCTTCCTGATTTAGGGGTTGAATCCACGTCTCCCACAGCTTCCACACTGGAGGTGGATTCTTTACCACTGACCCACTGGAAAGCTTGTTTTTAGCGT
>NW_011494911.1:99580-101511 GCF_000754665.1 Bison bison bison | reverse complement strand
GTTTTTAGCGTACCTGCTACTTTTTGCTCTCCAAAAAATACACATGTGATCTTTTTCATAAAGTGTGAAATGCTATGGAATGGCTAGAGTGGTTAAGATCTCCGATCACTAAAGTGAGGTGCAGAGACAGAGAGCTGACATTCCAGTGACAGGCGTTGCCATTGACATTAGTTCTGCTGCTATCTTCTTTAACCTCTGCATATTTTCATTCTCAGGAAGCCCATACACACAAATTCTCCTGAGCAACCTCAGCCTAGAGACCATTCAGTCAGCAAAGAGCATTTCAACACGTTATTACTTTCCAGATAAATGAACATGTCAAACATATATTGAAAGAGACTTCAAAGTACTTTTAAAAGATGTTCCTTGAGGATGAAAATACAGTATGCACAGAATAAATTCCTAAATCCCCTCATTTAGATTATTTTCTTGATATTATAGCAGTGTCTATCTGGTCCCTCACCTGACTTTAAATAGGGTCAATGATTAGTTGAAGTTTTCATGAAGCAGTCAGACAAAATAGGAATGTAACAGTTTTCAAATAAGCATTACAAATACAGACACTCTTATTTATGAAACTGTATTACTAAATTCAAACCATTTTTAAGTATTCCTCAGGATTTTTGTTGTTATTGGTTGGTAGGTTTTGCTCACACAAAGGTGGATTCTTTACCAACTAAGCCACCAGGGAAGTCCAAGAATACTGGAGTAGGTGATCTATCCCTTCTCCAGTGGATCTTCCTGACCCAGAAATCAAACTGGGATCTCCTGCATTGCAGAAAGATTCTTTTCCAGGTGAGGTACCAGGGAATCCAACACAAACTTCATATCCCTATATTTCTGTAAATATAGTTATTCCTCAGTATCTTTTGGCATGGGATCCAGGAGTCCCTCAAATACCAAAACCAGTAGGTGCTCAAGTGTCATATGAAATGGCACAGTATTCACATATAACCTATGCACATCCTCCAGTACACTTTAAATCATCTCTACATAAAATGCCTAATACAATGTAAATGCTATATAGCAGCGTTAGTTGCTTAGTCGTGTCTGATTCTGCAACCCTGTGGACTGTACCCCATCAGGTCCCTTTGTCCATGGAATTATCCAGACAAGAACACTGGAGTGGGTTCAGATCAGATCAGATCAGTCGCTCAGTCGTGTCCGACTCTTTGCGACCCCATGAATCGCAGCACGCCAGGCCTCCCTGTCCATCACCAACTCCCGGAGTTCACTCAGACTCACGTCCATCGAGTCAGTGATGCCATCCAGCCATCTCATCCTCTGTCATCCCCTTCTCCTCTTGCCCCCAATCCCTCCCACCATCAGAGTCTTTTCCAATGAGTCAACCCTTCACATGAGGTGGCCAAAGTACTGGAGTTTCAGCTTTAGCATCATTCCTTCCAAAGAAATCCCAGGGCTGATCTCCTTCAGAATGGACTGGTTGGATCTCCTTGCAGTCCAAGGGACTCTCAAGAGTCTTCTCCAACACCACAGTTCAAAAGCATCAATTCTTCAGCACTCAGCCTTCTTCACAGTCCAACTCTCACATCCATACATGACCACTGGAAAAACCATAGCCTTGACTAGACGAACCTTTGTTGGCAAAGTAATGTCTCTGCTTTTGAATGTGCTATCTAGGTTGGTCATAACTTTCCTTCCAAGGAGTAAGCGTCTTTTAATTTCATGGCTGCAGTCACCATCTGCAGTGATGTTGGAACCCAGAAAAATAAAGTCTGACACTGTTTCCACTGTTTCCCCATCTATTTCCCATGAAGTGATGGGACCAGATGCCATGATCTTCATTTTCTGAATGTTGAGCTTTAAGCCAACTTTTTCACTCTCCACTTTTACTTTCATCAAGAGGCTTTTGAGTTCCTCTTCACTTTCTGCCATAAGGGTGATGTCATCTGCATATCTGAGGTTATTGA
>NW_011494911.1:99069-99443 GCF_000754665.1 Bison bison bison | reverse complement strand
GCTTTACTTCTTAATAACAGGTATGTGCATGCACATGTGCTAAGTTGCTTCAGTCATGTCCAGCTCTTTGTCATACCATAGACTGTAGCCAATCAGGCTGCTGCTCTGTCTATGGGTTTCTCCAGGTAAGAATACTGCAGTGGGTTGCTGTGTCCTCCTCAATAACAGATAAATAAAACCTCCTAACTCAGAAACCTCTCTTCTCTCTTACTCCTTTGTCTGTTCCATGTCCAGTTCTAACTGTTGCTTCCTGACCTGCATACAAATTTCTCAAGAGGCAGATAAGGTGGTATGGTATTCCCATCTCTTTCAGAATTTTCCACAGTTTATTGTGATCCACACAGTCAAAGGCTTTGGCATAGTCAATAAAGCAG
>NW_011494911.1:94256-98969 GCF_000754665.1 Bison bison bison | reverse complement strand
GCATATTGAGTGCAGCGCTTTCACAGCGTCATCTTTCAGGATTTGGAATAGCTCAACTGGAATTCTATCACTTCTACTAGCTTTGTTCGTAGTGATGGTTTCTAAGGCCCACTTGACTTCACATTCCAGGATGTCTGGCTCTAGGTGAGTGATCACACCGTCCTGATTATCTGGGTCGTGAAGATCTTTTTTGTACAGTTCTTCTGTGTATTCTTGCCATCTCTTCTTAATATCTTCTGCTTCTGTTAGGACCATACCATTTCTGTCCTTTATCGAGCCCATCTTTGCATGAAATGTTCCTTTGGTATCTCTGATTTCCTTGAAGAGATCTCTAGTCTTTCCCATTCTGTTGTTTTCCTCTATTTCTTTGCATTGATTGCTGAGGAAGTCTTTCTTATCTCTTCTTGCTATTCTTTGGAACTCTGCATTCAGATGTTTATATCTTTCTTTTTCTCCTTTGCTTTTCTCTTCTCTTCTTTTCACAGCTATTTGTAAGGCCTTCCCAGACAGCCATTTTGCTTTTTTGCATTTCTTTTCCATGGGAATGGTCTTGATCCCTGTCTCCACTCCCTTATTCAAGAGATCTTCCAGACCCAGGGATTGGACCTGGGTCTCCTGCACTGCAGGAGATTTCATTATCCTTTACCTCTGAGCCACAAAGGAAGTCAGTAATTGCTATATAAATAGTTGGATATACAATGTATGTGTTATGAACATAGTTGTCTGAAGAGTGCAGTAAATTCAACTTTGCTGTTTGGAACTTTCTGGAGTTTAAAAAAAAAAAAAAAAACTTTTGATCTACAGTTGTTTAAGTTGGCAGATGCAGAACCTGTGGCTATGGAGGGCCAACTATATAAGGTGGCTGTCTGTAAGAACTGCTTCTCAAGTTTCATTCTAGTCTGTATTTGACTTCACGGGCATGCTAGAATTTAATTTTTGTTGTTGGTATGGTGTCATTGAGAGATGGGACAGGAAGAGAGTATCATTTTCCTATTTTGAGCAATTAACTAACAATATAAGAAAAGAACAATGTAGCAAGATGAGGGTCACTAGGTCCCTTTGGTAACTAGAGAGTTATTTTGATGGGGAAAACTATTCCAGAAAGAACATGGAATCAGAAAACCAAGAGCTGTTGTGGAGACAATGAACTTGGCTGGAGAGTCTTTTTTTTTTTTTTTTAACTTCACAATATTATATTGGTTTTGCCATATATCAACATGAATCCACCACAGGTATACACGTGTTCCCCATCCTGAACCCTCTTCCCTCCTCCCTCCCCATACCCTCCCTCTGAGTCGTCCCAGTGCACCAGCCCCAAGCATCCAGTATCATGCATCGAACCTGGACTGGTGACTTGTTTCATGTATGATATTATACATGTTTCAATGCCATTCCCCCAAATCATCCCACCCTCTCCCTCTCCCACAGAGTCCACAAGACTGTTCTATACATCAGTGTCTCTTTTGCTGTCTCGTATACAGGGTTATTGTTACCATCTTTCTAAATTCCATATATATGGCTGGAGAGTCTTATATGAACAGGAACAAAGCACCATTGAACTGAATATATAGATGTATTCTTTGGTGTTGGAGGCTTTGAATCATATTTGTATTTCAGTCAGTAGGCAAAGATTTTGAACTGGGGCTGTGCCTGAAACAGCTGTTACTTAGGGGAAATCTAAGTTTCATTCTAGTCTGTATTTGAGTTCAAGAGCATGTTAGAATTTTATTTTTGGTGGTGTTGGTATGGTGTCAATGAGACATGTGACAAGAAGAGAATATAATTTTCCTATTTTGAGCAATTACCTTCCAGAAATACCAACCAGAAAAGACAGGAGCACCAATTAGGTAATTAAAACAGTCGTCTTGGCAAGAGGTTATGAGGCTTTCCAGGTGGTGAAGTGGTAAAGAATTCACTTGCCAATGCAGAGATGGAAGAGACATGGGTTCAATCCCTGGATTGGGAAAACCCCTGGATTGGGAAGGAAATGGCAACTCGCTCCGATATTCTTGCCTGAGAAACCCCATAGACAGAGGCACTTGGTGGGTTACAGTCCGTGGGGTCGCAAAGAGTCAGACAGGACTGAGCACCCACACACACACACACACACACAAAATGAGGCTTCAACTAAAATAACTTCAGGAGTGGAGAATGATGGATGTTTTAATACTGATTTCTGGTCTCTTGTCTGGGCACAACTGTTAGGCACCTGACCTCAACAATTATAGCATTACTTTATATCAATCCACTTAATACAGCATATTTATCAGAATGCTTTAATCAAACTCAACACAGGAATAAAAAGTTAAATATGTAGCTAAGATGCCTGCCTAGGCCAAGCTGTGGAAAATAGAACACTAGTGTCAGAGAAACATAAAACTACATGAAAAGGGAATTAGCAAGAGCTTCTCAAACTTGTAGGGACATCAGAATCACATCGGGGATTTTTTAAAAATAAAAATGAAGATGGCTGAATCTCACCCTACAGAGTCAGATTCAGCAAAAGTTGAAGTGTTTATGCCACATACTCATATTTGTAAGAGACCTTTATGTGATCCTGGTACACAGTCAAGACTTTACTAATCTACAAATGAGGATCTGCTAACGAGGGCACTAAGCTGAGCACACACATTTATCAGGCATTTAGGGCAAGCTGCTTCTTAAGTGATGATCTGTCTCTGGTGTATGCTGTGTTCCTACATGATTCTGTTCCATAATGTTCCCTCTGCTGCACCTGATTACCACTAGAGTTTGACAACGTGAACTTCATGTTTCTGTGGACATCTTGATAACACAGTCCTGAACCTCTGAACTGGAAACATTAAGTTCACGACAAAATGTTGACTCAACTAAAGAATCTTCACTCTGTTATCAGGAAACTCGGGTTTAGTGACCTGATGCTGACTTCTTTAAAAATGTTCTGACACTGAAGTCTACCTCAACTGCAGTTAATTCAGAAAAGAAGATTCAAAGCTCTTTAGCTTATTTATCAAGAAATTCAATAGCTAAATTGAATGTTTTGTCACAAGAGAGTTTTGCAAAAGGTCATTTATATATCTATGTGTTTTTGGCTGTGAAAATATATATGTACCTCTCTCTCTCTCATACATTAGTACACACACACACACATACACACACACACAGCTCTTAAATTTTACTGGAATAATTAATTCACCTGGCATAGGTTGGCAATATCTTTCCAGAGAATAGTTTATACTTTTGAACTCATCATTTATCTTACCAGGTCAATTTACAGCAGAGCTGTTTTACTGGAAGAAATGCCAAAAGGTAAAATTTACCTTTCATCTTCTTTGTAATAAATTAGTTTAATTTTCTATGTTATTTTTCTTTGCTTCAGCTTGCTCTTGGAAAAACTATTATTTTATCTCACATAGGAGTTTCCAGCCACTGTCCATGGACTGTCTCCATCAAGGAGATATATTTCATTTGACTAGAGAAATATTTCATGGTATTTAAATTTGAAAGTTTTAAGATAACAGTATATCATGTCCAATTAAACAATTCATAACATTTTATATTGTCTTTGACCTGGATCTATCTCCATGCATGCATATTTCTTGACTTATCTTTAATAGAATTTGAGCTTGAAACATCTGATCTAAAACTGGCTTTATATATCACCATACACAAAATCCAGTTGTAATTTACATATGACAAAATGCATCCATTTTATGTGTATAGTTTCTTTACTTTGACAGATAAATACACCCATGAAATTAGCATCACAATCAAGATACATAATATTTCTATCACCTTGAAAGTTTCCTTATGCTTTTTTGTTCTAAAATTTAAGGTAAATGTTATCATAGAATACGTGTTATTCTATTAGCTTCATTAGATCACTATCATTTTTGCCTTTTGTGATGCATCCATGCTGTGTCTCTATTGCTGAACAATAATTGCATCCCAGGGTTATGCCACTTTTTTTAATTGATTGACAAGTTGATGGACACTGTTTCCAATTATTAGTTATGATAAATGTAACTGGTATGAACATTTGCATGGCTTTATGGTGATATTTATTTTTTTGATCCTACAGGCAATAGCCTTGCTGTCCCCTTAATTTTCAAACAGTTCCATACTCCTTCTTATCTAATCTGAGTTCATTTCAATAAACATCTATTGAGCAACTATTATTTATCAGGCACTATAATAGACTCTAGATATACAAAACATAAAAGCCAAAACTTGTGTCTTATAAAATAACAAGTCGAAAATAATAAAGCAACTTTTGGGCTTCCCTAATAGCTCAGTAGGTAAAGAATCTGCCTGCAAAGCAGGAGACCTGGGTTCGATCCCCAGGTAGGGAAGATGCCCTGGAGAGGGGAAAGGCTACCCGCTCCAGTATTCTGGCATGGTCTGGAGAATTTCATGGGCTATATAGACCATGGTGTCACAAAGAGTCAGACATGACTGAGCGACTTTAACTTTCATTTTTAAAAAGTACCAAATGGTATGATATTTTCTAAAGTACATTTAAATTATAATACTTAAGGGGGTCAGCAAACTTTTCAGAAAGGAAATGTGAACATAAGATAGCAAAATATAAGAAATTCCAATTGGTGCTAACACCACGAACAACAAAGAGTAACACACTTTACTGCTGCTGCTGCTGCTAAATCGCTTCAGTCGTGTCCAACTCTGTGCCACCCCATAGATGGCAGCCCACTAGGCTCCTCTGTCCCTGGGATT
>NW_011494911.1:82397-94156 GCF_000754665.1 Bison bison bison | reverse complement strand
CTGCAGCCTACCAGGCTCCTCCACCCATGGGATTTTCCAGGCAAGAGTACTGGAGTGGGTTGCCATTGCCTTCTCCGAACACACTTTAGGGATCTGCAATTAAATTAATAGGTGAGGATGTAAACTCCAAGTGGAGAACAGACTCTTATTAAGTATAGATATGTAGGCAGACCTTTTGAATCTTATTGAGATGAAGAGAGCATAGGAAAGATTTTGTACAAGGGAGTAAAAATAAATATATCAGAGTTTTGTTTCAGAAAATTTGCACTGGCAGCAGTATAGCATGATTTGGAGGAAGTTGAAGGTAGGAGCCAAACTTCTACAAGAACTGAAGCAGCTTTGGGAAGGTTTGTTGACTGATCACACGTTAAGAAAAAGAACTCCTAAATTTCTTATTGTCTGACTCATTAGATGGAGATGTTTTTAATGAAAGTTTAAAAATATCTAGCAATTGGCATATAAAGATACAATTACGATCTTCTTAAATTCTCAAGGAGTTTGAGGTTTTTGTAGTATATCTGGGTAGTTATGTCCAATAAGAATTTTGTTGTACAGATCTGAACCTCAGGAGAGGGCTCTAGGCTACAAAGGCAGATTTTTGATTCATGGGATAAGTATCTGCTAAACTTTCGGATGTGAATTAATTCATCCTTATTGTATGTGGAATGATAATGACAATTATAATGAGGAAATCTTGGTTATCACCAGCAGAAAGGAGGCAAGGGAGTTGCAGTGAAATCCTAACCCCAATGCGATGGTATTAGGAGGTGGGGCCTTTGGAAGGTAGTTAGATCATTAGATAAGAGCCCTCAAGCCTGAGATTGGTGCCCTCATAAAAGAGACCCCAGAGAGTTCCCTCTTCTACCAAAGAGTACAGAGACAGAGAAGGCAGCATCTATGAACTAGGAAGCAGGCTCTCACCAGATACCAAATCTGCTGGTACTTTGATCTTGGACTTTCCAGCCTCCAGAAATGTAAGTGATAATTTCTGTTATTTATAAGCCATCCCAGGGAAACAAAGAAATAGTGGCTTTCAGTAAAGAGATTGCAAGAAGCAGGGAGAAATATGGTAAGTCGTGAGAGGTTCAGAAGACACGGTAATATCTCAGATGAGGAGGTGAACAGAAAGGCCAGAGCTGAAGAGGTTAATGATTTTTTAAAATGGTTAGGAAACTGTTGAATCTGTAAAGAAGTTATGCAGAAGAATAACATGGATTGAATCAAGAATATACAGCAATGAGAAGTGTTAGGTTAATAAAGCTGAAACATTAAACAAGGTGGTCATAATAAAATTATGTGGCTACTAGTTTGATAAACACAGGGTCATCAAAAGGTCTTCAAAATTGGAGGTATTTACATATGATTATATTTTGAAGGATAAATTAAATAAAAATGAGAGGAAACAACTGATTAAAATAAGATAAAATGCACTGTAATGCAGGGCAGTTGATGAAGTTAAACTTCAATAGAATGAAGTTCAGCTTTTGCTTTTTTTCTTAGACATGTATTTCTCAAAGTGTTACCTAAACCATCAGCATAAGCATTTCCTTGGAAATTAGTAGAACAATTTTTTTCAAGCCCCACCCTAGATCTACTGAATTAGAAAGTTTGGACTTGGAGTCCAGCATTCTCTGTGGATTAAAAAAAAAAATTCCTCATGTAGCTTTTCTGCATAATAAATTTTGAGAACCACTGGATCAGACAAAAAGGACAAAACAGATTGCAACAAGTTTAGAAGGAGACAAGGGTAATAAACGGAAGGAAATCATGCTTATATCTAGCTTCCACTATATCTGTGAATTTGACAATGAGGCCAAGGATAGAGACAATATAAATATATTGAGAGAAGTGATGAAATTCTTCAGTATCCATTCCCTATAATAGAAGATGAATCTGGCTGCTAATGGGACATATAAAAGGATTGGTAAGTGTCCCTCAGTGTCCTCCTAAGACCAAAATGGCATCCCTTCTTCACAGTTATAGCATTTTTCTTTAGTAGTTTTCAGTGACTTTTGGTGAACAAAGTGGGGACCTTATCTCGGAAAATGTGCCAAAGAAATGCAGACACTGATATCACTCTAATCATTGTGCCTTCTCCTCACAACCCTCTAAATTCTAGTATCTTAAAAAAGATGACAATTCCTTTTGTTACCCTTTTTTTCAATACACAGACTAATTTATATGAGTAGTGAGAACACCTGGGATTTAGATTCCAGTTGTGAGACACACTGGTTGTAAAGCATGTGATTTCCTTTAGTTAAATTGCTTGTAGCTGTATGAACTCATGGTGGTGCTGTTAATGGCTGTGTTATCTCTCCTCTCCAGAGCCATTAATGTGTCTCCACTGAACTTGCACGCAATAGAGTCTTATTTACCTCATTAAACACTGTGCCTGGCTGGACTTCTTTGGGAGCAATGTTTATTTCCTGCATGAAAGGCTATGAAGTTAAAACTTCAACAGGCCTTATGCAGTATTCTGAGGACTATCTAGTAAGAATTTGACAATACTTTCTTACCAGTAAAATTATTTGAAAACATCCTTATTTAAGAGGTACTAGTTGCAACTTACCTCCAAAAATCAAATTCTTTCTAGAGATTAAACAGAAGGATTTTGATAATAAGGATTCTGTATTTTCTTTTGACACTTGCTTTACCTAATAGTTGTGGAGACTTTTTCATCTTATACTTTATAAGGAAATAAAGTTTTAAAGGTGAATTCCACATAAGCAAAGTTCCAAAACAGCTAAACCTCACTACTATGCATAACCAGACAGAAGGATTCATGAAAATGCATATTTACTCTGGTATTTTACTTCTCTTGTAGTTATTGTTGTAATTTGCATAGCTGGTCTTACAGGTTTAGAAGAAAAAGGAATAAGTGAAATACTCTAGCTGATAAACTGTACATCATTCAGTCATTTTAGTCAATCAAAAAAAGTACATTAGTTGCAAGATGATAGCTGTTTAGTAGAATGTCATTTCATCTCAAATAGGTGAATTAAGTGGCATGTAGTGAGGGCACAAGCTGGAGTTCTATATTTTCTAAACTGACATTTAACTGACATTTCCAGCATGAAAGGTAATGATTTTTTATAACAATCATATTATGATGATGATTGCTTCTATATTCAGTGTGTTTCAATTTACACATGGGCAATCTGAGCGTGTCCATAGTAAGTTACAATCTCTCCACATCTAAGCTCGTTCCAGGGTCTAAATTATTCATAAGGCCCTTATCATCTGGTGAGAGAATATGACTTATTTTCAAAAAATCTATATTGAGATTACTCAAAGAGACTGGTTGTTAAAAATAGAGAGAAATAACAAAGTCCCATATAATATGTAAACAACAAACAGAGGCTATAGAGTATGATTAAGTAAATAACTGGTCTTGAAGGAAGAGAGGAAAGATAATGGAAAGGCAAGCTAACAGGTACTTTGCTAGGACAGAAGCTGAATACCAAACAGGCAGAGCTTCCAGCTGCTTTTCTTCCCTGCAAATCTTTTCAAAAAAATCTGTCCTTAATTTATTTACTATCTATTTAGGTTTCCTTTCTAGATCTTAGCTTGAATTTGGAAGTAAAATGAAGAAAAAGAAAGCATAATACTAGCAGTTTGAGATAACTCAGAGAAGTAATGCTATTTTAAAATACCACTATGAATTCTTATTTTCATACATTGTTCAGTTGTATAGGAAGACAAAATATTACACAAATACAGCAGACTATTAATGCTCCTTTATATTTTCTTAATGTTCTTTTGCTGATGCCTGCTGAGACAAAAATAATATGTTAAATCCACCTACTTTACAAGCATTATATGAGTTTGGTTTTGTACTTTGCATTTTAGGCATTCTCTTTAATACCTTTGTATTTTACTTGAATAATTTAACTCACTTAAGGGAAAAAAGTTAACATATTAATATATTTAATTATATTCAACAAACTATTATGAAATGTTATTGCATTAGTCTCTTTGCTAGGCACTAGGGTTTGGAAGTTAATAAAAATATATGGCTTTCAAGGTGTTCACAGAAGAGAGGGGAGATAAACATATAAAGAGTGATGGCATTAAATCCAATAGATTTATTAATGCAGATAGAGAGGAAGGTAGAAGGGGCTTTGGAGGGAGGTGTAGTTAACTGCCGCTGAAAAGTTCAAGAAAGAGTTCACAGGAAAACTGATAAAAACTCTTTTTTCTAAGGATAAAATATTTTAAAATGATAATATGAATCATTTTATGACTTGGGAATTATAAACATTTTTATAAGTCCCCCCATCAGTTGTAAAGTATATATTCATATGTATATATTTTTATTATTTCATATATTTATTACATATTGTATTTATGTATCTATATAGGTGTGAAATGTTTTTCAGATACTACATAAGGAACTGAAAATAATAGCAATAAAAGATACCTACCCCCTTCATGGATCTTTGTCTTGTCATGGCAAAGGGGCTTGCATAACTCAGTGAAGCTATGAGACATATCACACAGGGGAACCAAAGACAAATGGGACACAGGGGAGAGTTTTGACAAAATATGGTCCACTGGAGGAAGGAATGGCAGACCACTACAGTATTCTTGCCATGAGAATCCCATGAACAGTACAAACAGCAAAAAAGATATGACACTGAAAGATTAGCCACCCCAGGTTGGAAGGTGCCCAAATGCTGCTGGGGAAGAGTGGAAGGCAATTACTAATAGCTCCAGAAAGAATGAAGCAGCTGGGCCAAAGAGGAAATGACCCTTAGTTGTGGATGTGTCTGGTGGTGAAAGTAATATCCGATACTGTAAAGAACAGTATTGCACAGGAACCTGGAATGTTAGGTCCTTGAATCAAGGGAAATTAAACCTGGTCAAGCAGGAGATGGCAAGAGTAAACATCAACATCTTAGGAATCAGTGAACTAAAATGGACAGGAATGGGCGAATTTAATTCAGATGTCCATTATATCTATTACTGTGGGCAAGAATCCCATGGAAGAAATGGAGTAGCCCTCAAAATCAACAAGAGAGTCTGAAATGCAGTACTTGAATGCAATTTTAAAAAGGACAGAATGATTTTGGTTCATTTCCAAGGCAAACCATAAACATCACAGCAATCCAAGTCTATTCCTCAACCACTGAAGCTGAAGAAGCAGAAGTTGACCATTTCTATGAAGACCTAGACCTTCTAGAACTAACACCCAAAAAAGATGTCCTTTTCATCATAGGGGACTGGAATTCAAATTAGGAAGTCAAGAGATACTGGGAGTAACAGGCAAATTTGGTCTTGGAGTACAAAATGAAGCAAGGCAAAGGCTAACACAGTTTTGCCAAGAGAAAGCAAACGTTCTTTTCTAACAACACAAGAGATGACTCTACACATGGGCATCACCAAATGGTCAATACAGAAATCAGACTGATTACATTCTTTGCAGTGGAAGATGGAGAAGCTCCATACAGACAACAAGTACAAGACCTGGAGGTGACTATGGCTCAGATCATCAGCTCCTTATAGCAAAATTCAGGCTTAAATTACAGAAAGTGGGAAAAAAAAAACCACTAGGCCATTCAGGTATGACCTAAGTCACATCCCTTATGATTATACAGTGGAGATGACAAATAGTTTCAAGGGATTAGATCTGGCAGACAGGGTGACTGAAAAACTATGAACAAAGATCCTTAACACTGTACAGGAGGCAGTGACCAAAACCAGTCAAAAAAATAAATAAAAGAAATGCAAGAAGGCAAAGTGGTTGTCTGAGGAGGCTTTACAGATAGCTGAGAAAAGAAGAGAAGTGAAAGGCAAGGGAGAAAGAGAAAGGAACACCCAACTGAATGCAGACTTCCAGAGACTAGTAAGGAGAGATAAGAAGTCCGTCTTCAATTAACAATGCAAAGAAAAAGAGGAAAACAACAGAATATGAAAGACTAGAGATCTCATCTAAATTGGAGATATCAAAGGGATATTTCATGAAATGATGGGCATGATGAAGGATAGAAACAGTATGGACCTAACAAAAGCAGAAGAGTTTAAGATGAGGTGGCAAGAATAGACAGAAGAATTATATAAAAAAATGTCTTTTTTTTTTTAACTTTACAATATTGTATTGGTTTTGCCTTATATCAAAATGAATCCGCCACAGGTATACATGTGTTCTCCATCCTGAACCCTCCTCCCTCTTCCCTCCCCATAACTCACCTAGATCCAGACATCCTGGAGTGTAAAGGCAAGTGGGCCTTAGGAAGCATTGGTACTAGCAAAGCTGGTGGATGTGTTGAAATTCCAGCTGACCTATTTCAAATTCTAAAAGATGATGCTATTAAAGTGTTGCAGTCAATATGTCAGCAAATTTGGAAAACCCAGCAGTGGCCACAGGACTGGAAAAAGATCAGATTTCATTCCAATTCTGAATAAAGGCATTGCTCAAGAATGTTCAAATTACTGGACATTTACGCTCACTTCCCATGCTAGTAAGGTTATGCTCAAAATCCTTCAAGCTAGGCTTCAGCAGTGCATGAATTCAGAACTTCCAGATGTACAAGATGGGTTTAGAAAAGGCAGAAGAACCAGAGATCAAATTGCTAACAGTCATTGGATCATAGAAAAAACAAAGGAATTTCAGAAAAACATTTACTTCTATTTCATTAACTACGTGAAAGCCTTTGACTGCGTGGATCATAACAAACTGTGGAAATTTCTTAAAGAGATGAGAATACCAGATCATCTTACCAGTCTCCTGAGAAACCTGTATGTGGGTCAAGAAGCAACAGTTAGAACTTTACATGGAACAACTGACTAGTCCAAAATTGGGAAGATTATGACAAGGCTATATAGAGTAACTCTGTTTACTTAATTTATCTGCAGAGTACATCATGTGAAATGCTGGGCTGGATGAATCATAGCTGGAATCAAGATTGCTGGGAGAAATATCAACAACCTCAGATACACAGATGATACCACTCTAATGGCAGAAAGTGAAGAACTAAAGAGCCTCCTAATAAGGGTGATAGAGGAGAGTGAAAAAGCTGGATGAAAACTCATTATTCAAAAAAGTAAGATCATGGCATTGAGCCCCATCACTTCATGGCAAACAGAAGCGGGAGAAGTAGAAGCAGCTACAGATTTTCTCTTCTTGGGCTCCAAAATCTCTGTGGATAGTGACTCCAGCCAAGGAAATTAGAAGACTCTTGCTTCTTGGAAGGAAAGCTTTGGCAAATCTAGACAACATATTAAAAAGCAAAGACATCACTTTGCCTACAAAGTCCACCAAAGCTATAGTCTTTCCAGTAGTCATGTACAGATATGAGAGTTGGACCATAAAGAAGGCTGAGCACTGAAGAACTGATACTTTAGAATTGTGGTGCTGGAGAAGACTCTTGAGAGTCCCTTAGACTGCAATTAGATCAAACCAGTCAATCCTAAAGGAAATCACCCCTGAATACTCACTGGAAGGACTGATGCTGAACCTGAAGCACCAATAATTTGGCCACATGATGCAAACAGCTGATTCATTAGAAAACACCCTGGTGCTGGGAAAGACTGAAGGCAAAAAGAGATAAGGGTGGCAGAGGATGAAATGGTTGGATAGCATCACCCATTCAATGGACATAAACTTGGACAAACTCCAGGAGATAGTGACGGACAGTGAGGCCTGGTGTGCTGCAGTCCATGGGGTCACAAAGAGTTAGACATGACTTAGCTAGTGAGCAACAACAAGAAGATACCTACAGTTTCTTATTTCACAGACCTTTAACCTATTATTGGTGTCCAACTGGAATTGAATGCATTCCAGAGGACACACAACATATGCAAATTTGGTTTGAAAAGAAATTTTAAAATTTTTATGGGTATATGTTTTAATGGAAAGGGAAGAAATCAAGGGCACATTTACAATAATGTCCTCAGTTAAATACTAATCCAGGTTATACTTCTCATACACTCTGCTTTCATTATTCTGGTGTGAGTAGAAATCCACGAAGAAAAAGTGAAGCATGGTGCTCTCACTTAGTTGTACATTTTTGATATGAGTGCACCCAATTAAGTCAAATTTTGGACACTTCTTCTAATATAAGCTGAAGTTTAGCTGCTAACCCAATGCTAACAAAATTGAAGTGTCTTATGTAGATTCTATTTAAGGGACTATGGTTTGATGAACTCTTATTATGCAAACACAAGTGCAATAAAAGAGACAGAACTGACCCTTTTTCTATTGCATAAATAATCTTGTCATTAGCCCAAGGTTAATCTATCCCTTCAAGTAAAAGTGATGCTGTAAACAATGAGTGGGTAAGAAACTGCTGCTTCAAAGCAATTTGTGCTAAGAAGAGATAATTGTCAATACACATACTTAAAATTTTCTTGGTTTTAATTTCTTTAAGTTATTGTCATAAGTTAGTTTCCTAGCTTATGCTGAGATGCTGAATTTGGGGTATAAGATCTTCATCAGGGAACACCATCTTTGAAAGGAAGTGCGTGAAGTAGAATTGGACAAAAACAGAAGTCAAATAATGACTCAAACCCACAAAACCCTGGCCAATACCTGAGTCCGTTTGGGCTACTAAAACAGAATACCGTACACCGGATGGCTTAAAAACAACAGAAATTTATTTCTCGTAGTTTTGGAGTTGTAGAAGTCTGAGATTACAGTGCAAGCATGATCAGATTCTGGTGTGATTTCTCTTCTGTGTTGTAAAGGCCATTTCCTTACGGTATACTCACATGTCAGAATGGGCAAGAGAGCTCTCATGAGTCTCTTTGAGAAGGGCACTATTCCCTTTCACCATGACTCCATGCTCATGACCTAAGTATCTACCAATGGCCCTACTTTCCAATATCATCATATCAGTGGTTACAATTTCAACATATGAATTCTGAGGAGACACAAACATTCAGTCCATGACAGCAATCCCACAGGGAGCTCTGGAGTAACTATTTCCCATCAGAATTATCTGATGCCTGGCTAAGATGCTGCATCTTAACACTCCAGTGTTGCTCCGTTATCATACAGAATGCCCCAGGAAGGCATGAACTTTGGTAAGAAAGCTTTCTGCAATTTAGTCAGGCCCTAAAGGGTCACAGGGCCTGACTTCCCTGGTGGCTCAGACGGTAAAACGTCTGCCTACAATGTGGGAGACCTGGGTTCAATCCCTGTGTCGGGAAGATCTTCTGGAGAAGGAAATGGCAACCCACTCCAGTATTCTTGCCTGGAAAATCCAATGGACGGAGGAGGAGCCTGGCAGGCTACATTCCATGGGGTCGCAAAGAGTCAGACACGACTGAGCGACTTCACTTTCACTTTCAAAGGGTCACAGTAGTGTTGAATTCAATTTTTTAGAAATATAATACCTTTATATTCAGTTTAAAGACTCTCTTGATTGACGGAAGTTAGAAATGTAGTGCCAACTAGAAGAGACATCACTTTTATCAGTGTAAAAACATTGAATTTATGATTGATGTCTATGACATCTAAGAATCTAAGAAATTAATATCTGTATGATTTAAAATCTTTGGACAGGATGAAGACTATCTAGGGGTAAAATAAGTAGCCCATGTGAACTGTTCAAAAATAATAGGAAAAAAATTTTCACACATCAAGTCTGTTTATTTAGTATAAAATTTATAATTTTCCCATCTATTGCCCTCACAGGGATACAAAACTATAAAACCAGGAACTAAATTTTGTTACCATCCATATCCTAATCTACATGTAGTTAGCTCTAAGTACACATTCAGCAAATAAAGAAACAGAAAAGAGACCAGTTTACAAAATATAAAAGGGCAGATGCATGTTAGCTAATCCCTACTACTAAAAAATTACTAAGTGATAATGAAGGAGAAATAGTATAAATTCACAAATACTAAGTAATAAAAACAATAATGTAACAATAATACAAACAATTTTTTAAGATGCAATACAGGTGGATGAATGGAAACCAAAGTAGCAAACCAAAGAATGAAAACTATGTGCTAAATGGAAGAAATCAAGATAGGAACTGCCGGGTGAGAGAAATTCAGTGTGGCTTAGGCGTCTAAGGTACTGACATGTCCAATGTAAGGTATATATGCTACTGAAACAATATTGTGACTTCTGCTTTCAGAGATGGCATGGAATAAATCTGGAAATTGCCACTTCTATCATTTAAAACAAGAAAAGCAGTAGAGACTAAAACTAAATTATTTTTCTTATGCACATTGTAGAACAGAGGCCACAGGGCAAATTGTCTCCTTGAAATCTGGACAATGAGGCAAATTCAGAGTGATACTGTAATTAAAATCTGCTAATCTAGATTAGCAGTGGATGAGATAGTTGATGGCATCACTAACTCAATGGACATGAGTTTGTGCAAACTTTAGGTGATGGTGAAGGTCAGGGAAGTCTGGCGTTGCTGCAGTCCATGGGGTCACAAAGAGTTGGGCAAGACTTAACAACTGAACAACAGCAATCGAGAGCAGAAGGTACTGATACATAAGTAGGTGAGACCACTTAAACGGTTATTTTGACTAATGCAGGAGGCTTGTTGTTCAGTTGCTAGATCATGTCCAACTCTTTGCAACCCCATGAACTACAGCATGACAGGTATCCATGTCATTTACTATCCAGAAGTTTTCTCAAACTCATGTCCATAGAGTCAGTGATGCCATCCAACCATCTCATCCTGTGTCACCCCCTTTTCCTCCTGTCCTCAATCTTTCCCAGCATCAGGGTCCTCTACAATTAATTGGCTTTTCACCTCAGGTGGCCAAAGTATCAGTGCTTTAGCTTCAGCATCAATCATTTCAATGAACATTCAGGGTTATCATTGTAATAAGAATATAAAGCCAGCAACCTCATCAATGGACTACATTAAAGCGGCTTTTCTGGTTGCAACAGTTTCATAAGGTAAGTGAGACAAATAAAGCAGAATGGAATCAATTAAACAAGGTCTTTGACATGAGTGCTTACTTTAAAAAAAAAAAAAAAACTGAGTTATAATTAACACTGTTGTTCAGTCATGTCCGATCGACTCTGTGACCCCATGAAAGGCAGCACACCAGGCTTTCCTGTCCTTTGCTATGTCCCAGAGTTTGCTCAAACTCATGTCCATTGAGTCAGTGATGCCATCCAACCATCTCATCCTCTGCTGCCTGCTTCTCCTCCTGCCCTCAATCTTTCCTAGCATCAAGGTATTTTCCAATGAGTTGGCTCTTTGCATCAGGTGGCCAAATATTGATATTCAGCATCAGCATCAATTCTTCCAATGAATATTCAGGGTTGATTTCCTTTGAGATTGATTGGCTTCATCTTGCTATCCAAGGCACTCAAGAGTCTTCTCCAGCACCACAGTTCGAAAGCATCAATTCTTCTACCCTCAGCCTTCTTTATGGTCCAAGTCTTTCATTCGTACATGACTACTGGATAAACCAGCTTTGATTATATGGGCCTTTGTTGGCAAAGTGATATCTCTGCTTTTTAATACACCATCCAGTTTTGTCATAGCTTTATATTAGTTTTGGCTTCCCTGGTGGCTCAGTGGTAAATAATCTGCCTACCAATACAGGAGATGTGGGTTCAGTCCCTCGGTCAGGAAGATCTCTTGTAGAAGGAAATGGCAACCCACTCCAGTATTTTTGCCTGGGAAATCCCATGGACAGAGGAGCTTGATGGGCTGCAATACATAAAATCACAAAGGGGTTGGCACTACTGAATGACTAAACAACAACAACAATTAAACTATACAAATTTTCTACTTTGTAATTATTAAGTCTTGGAAGATTTTATGTTTCTAGAA
>NW_011494911.1:81635-82297 GCF_000754665.1 Bison bison bison | reverse complement strand
TGTTTTTTTGTTGTTGTTGTTCTCTAAGTTTGTTTACTTTGTTCTCTAAGTTGTTGACATATACTTTCATAGTATTCTCTTATGATCCTTTTATTTTGTAATTCAACTGTAATTTATCCTCTTTCACTTTTAATTTATTTAGGCTATTTATCTTTTTTTCTTGATGAGTCTGGCTAAATTTTGTCAATTTTATCTTTTCAAAGAACCAACTTTTAGTTTCATCGATATTTTCTTTTTCTTACTTAATTATTCATTTCACTTATTTCCACTCTGATCTTTATTTCCTTCCTTCTGATATTTTCTTTTTCTTACTTAATTATTCATTTCACTTATTTCCACTCTGATCTTCCTTTCCTTCCTTCCTACTGACTTTTGGATTTGATTTCTCTTTTTTTCAGTTCCTTTACATATACATTTAAATTGTTTTTTTGAGAGTGTTACTGTTTTTTAATGTGGGCCTATATCACTGTGAACTTCAGTCTTAGAACTGCTTTTGCTGTGTCCCATAGATTTCAGAGAGTTGTGTTTTGATTTTCATTTGTCTCAAGGTATCCTTTTATTTCCTCTTAATTTCTTGGTTGGCTTGTTGATATTTTAGTATGATGTTGTACAATTTCAATATGTTTATGAGTTTTTTCCAGTTTTATTCTTGTTCAGTTCAG
>NW_011494911.1:76739-81535 GCF_000754665.1 Bison bison bison | reverse complement strand
CAAAGGGGTTGGCACTACTGAATGACTAAACAACAACAACAATTAAACTATACAAATTTTCTACTTTGTAATTATTAAGTCTTGGAAGATTTTATGTTTCTAGAAGTTTACTTGTTTTTTTTTTGTTGTTGTTCTCTAAGTTTGTTTACTTTGTTCTCTAAGTTGTTGACATATACTTTCATAGTATTCTCTTATGATCCTTTTTATTTTTGTAATTCAACTGTAATTTATCCTCTTTCACTTTTAATTTATTTAGGCTATTTATCTTTTTTTCTTGATGAGTCTGGCTAAATTTTGTCAATTTTATCTTTTCAAAGAACCAACTTTTAGTTTCATCGATATTTTCTTTTTCTTACTTAATTATTCATTTCACTTATTTCCACTCTGATCTTTATTTCCTTCCTTCTACTGACTTTTGGATTTGATTTCTCTTTTTTTCAGTTCCTTTACATATACATTTAAATTGTTTTTTTGAGAGTGTTACTGTTTTTTAATGTGGGCCTATATCACTGTGAACTTCAGTCTTAGAACTGCTTTTGCTGTGTCCCATAGATTTCAGAGAGTTGTGTTTTGATTTTCATTTGTCTCAAGGTATCCTTTTATTTCCTCTTAATTTCTTGGTTGGCTTGTTGATATTTTAGTATGATGTTGTACAATTTCAATATGTTTATGAGTTTTTTCCAGTTTTATTCTTGTTCAGTTCAGATCAGTCGCTCAGTCGTGTCAGCTCTTTGCAACCCCATGAATCGCAGCACGCCAGGCTTCCCTGTCCATCACCAACTCCCGGAGTTCACTCAGACTCACGTCCATCGAGTCAGTGATGCTATCCAGCCATCTCATCCTCTGTCGTCCACTTCTCCTTCTCCTCCAACCCCCTACCCCTCCCAGCATCAGAGTCTTGTAGTTGGTTTCTATTTTCATACTGCTGTGATCAGAAAAGATTCTTGATATAATTTCAATCCACTTAAATTAACTAAAACTTTTTTGTGGCCTAATATGTGATCTATCCTGGAGAAATTCTCATGTGTACTTGAAAAGAATATAAATTCATCTACTTTGGAATGGTCTGAATATATCTATTAAGTTCATATGATCTGAGGTGTCATTTTATGCTAGAGTGTACTTATTGAATTTCTGTCTGGATGATCTACCTATTGATGTAAATGGGTATTAAAGTCCCTTACTATTAATATATTGCTGTCTATTTTCCCTTTGTATCTGTTAATATTTGCCTTATATATTTAGGTGTTCCTGTGTTGGTTCATGGGGCTTCCCAGGTGGCTCAATGGTAAAGAATCTGCCTGCCAATGCAGGAGATGCAGGTTCAACTTCTGGATTGGGAAGATCTCCTGGAAGAAGAAATGGCAGCCCACTCTAGTATTCTTGCCTGGAAAATCCCATGGACAAAGGAGCCTGAAGTCAATGAGATTCCAAAGATTCAGACATGACTGAGCAACTAAACATGAACACAGGCATATTGATGCATAAATTACTACAAATTTTATACCCTCTTGATGGACTGACCCACTTCATCATTGTCAACTCCCTTCTTTGTCTTCTGTTAGTCTTTGTTTTAAAGTCTATATTTGTCTGATATGAGTATTGATATCCTAGTTATTTTTTTTCTATTTTCATGGAATACGTTTTTCAATCTTCACTTCAGTCTCTGTGTTTCTTTATGTCTAGGAAGATATCCTTGAGGCAGCATTCAATGAATCTTTTTTTTTAATTCATTCTGCTGCCCTTATCTCTTTTAATTAGACTATTTTATCAATATATTTAAAATGATTATTGTGAGGTATGTATTAATAGTTACTGTCATTCTGTACACTGGCTTCTGGTTATTAGTTCTTTCTTTATTAAAATAATAGTTTGTAGATTCACAAGCTCTCTAGATTGCTGTATATCATCATATAAGTTAATATGTAAACATTAAACTATTTCAATTGTAAAAGTTGATCACAAATTGTTTTGAAGTTATTTAAATGTTTTGTCTTGCCAGTGTAAAAAAACTTCCAGAAAAAAAATAACAGAGCATTGACATGTACACATCCCATGTTTTATTCCTTGTGTATGGCCCATCCTTATCTAACACTCTGTCAGAAATTATACTGTTACAAAATTAGATAGAAAAGTAAATCTTAGCTATTTTGTAAATATATCCATTAATTATAATTATGGCTCAGTGGTAAAGAACTTGCCTGCAATGTGGGAGATGTGAGTTCTATCCCTGGGTAGAGAAGATCCCATGGAGAAGGAAATGGCAACCTATTCCAGTATTCTTGCCTGGGAAATCCTGTGAACAGAGGAGCCTGGAGTGCTACAGTTCATGGAGTCACAAGAAAATGAACTTCTTTTAATAAGACAATAGCAGCTTATGACAAACCTAGACAGCATATTGAAACTCCAAGACATCACTCTGCTGACAAAGGTCTTTATAGTCAAAGTTACAGTTTTTCCTGTAGTCATGTGTGGATGTGAGAGTTGAACCATAAAAAGGCTGAGCATCAAAGAACTGATGCTTTTGTACTGTGGTGCTGGAGAAGACTCTTGAGAGTCCCAGTAAGGAGATCAAACCAGATAATCTTTAGGGAAATCAAAACTGAATATTCATTGAAAGGTCTGATGCTGAAGCTAAAGTTCCAATACTTTGGCCACCTGATGCAAAGAGCCAACTCAATGGAAAAGACACTGATGCTGGGAACAATTGAGAGTAGGAAGAAAAGGTGGCAACAGAGGATGAGATAGTTGAATGGCATCATTGATTCAATGGACATGAGTGTGAGAAAACTCTAGGAGATTGTGAAGGACAGGTGAGCCTCGTAAGCCATAGTCCTTGGGATTGCAAACAGTTGGACATGATATAGCAACTGAACAAAAACAACAGTTATTTAAATATGACACTTTCTAAGTTTTTCATCATTCCTAAAATGGATGTTTCCAAAGAACTTACTTTTTCTTTAGATCATATATGCCATAAGTGAAATATCTGGTGTTCTGCAATATCACTTTTGTACTCACATATGTCAATATTTCATCATTAAAAAAATACAGAATGTCATTTCATTATATAGTATTTTGAGAATACAGAAAAAAAAATCATCCATAGGCCTACAAACTGAAAACAATTACCATTTACTTTTGACTTATTGCTTAATAATAGCTATTTTCTTAAAAATAGATGTTTTGCAATTCTTGTTTGGTCTATAGAGAATATTATACAGAAATTAAGAGTTCAAGATCAGAGTCAGCCAGAATAGGTTTGAAATAATGCTCAACTACTCAGTTATTTTATTCCTCAGATTCCTCATCTGTAGAATTGGTGTCAAAAATGTAGGTATTTTAACTCAGAAGGCAGTAAAAATTAAATAGGATAATGTATACGAGTAAAAGTTTTGAAATAGGAACTCTTCTAAATTAGTATAATATACTTGTGAATTTAATTCTGTAATCTTTTATACATATATTGCAAACATAAGACTTTTCCATGTTATAGAAACTTCTTCATCATCTTCAATGTTATGATACTCTTTGACATTTATATAACCATTAAAACATATTTAAATATTTACATTGTTTTAATATATGATATTAAAAACAACTGTGATAAAGGAGCCAAATAATAAGAAGCTTCTATTAATCATGAGATCAGCAAATTTAAAAGTTTTAAAGACAATATATTTCCAAATTTATTTCAGCAAATTTTAAAAATTAATTTTCACATCAATTTTATTAGAGTTTGTGCGTTAATATGTTTCTGTTTGTTGAAAAATTATGAGTAATTTCAAAGATACAGAATTAAATATGTAGCTATCAAGCTAGGAAATGACAACATATAAACAAATGAAGAAAATCTTATCGGTGAATTTTAAAACTCTTAAAAATGTTTTAATGTTTTAATAATTTAGATATTTGTTAAAAATGAATTAAAATTTACAGAAATATTTATTTTTTCCTTCTTCCATGTTTATTTCACTAGGGGCAATCATTATGAAGTTTATGTGTACATGTTATATATTTTTATACGAATATATACATGTATTTACAAATACAGTATTTTTAAATATTTAATATTTTATCAAGCTTTAAATAAAATTATTAATTATTGTTAGTTCATTTTCTCTATTTCTCCAATTGATAGGCCTCATTAATTTTTTGGAATGGGTTAATCCAAATAAGAAAAGGAGTACGTCAAGGCTGTATATTGTCACCCTGCTTATTTAACTTATATGCAGAGTACATCATGAGAAATGCTGGACTGGAAGAAACACAAGCTGGAATCAAGATTGCCAGGAGAAATATCAATAACCTCAGATATGCAGATGACAACACCCTTATGGCAGAAAGTGAAGAGGAATTCAAAAGCCTCTTGATGAAAGTGAAAGTGGAGAGTGAAAAAGTTGGCTTAAAGCTCAACATTCAGAAAATGAAGATCATGGCATCCAGTCCCATCACTTCATGGGAAAGAGATGGGGAAACAGTGGAAACAGTGTCAGACTTTATTTTTCTGAGCTCCAAAATCACTGCAGATGGTGATTGCAGCCATGAAATTAAAAGACACTTACTCCTTGGAAGGAAAGTTATGACCAACCTAGATAGCATATTCAAAAGCAGAGACATTACTTGCCAACAAAGGTCCATCTAGTCAAGGCTATGGTTTTTCCTGTGGTCATGTATGGATGTGAGAGTTGGACTGTGAAGAAGGCTGAGTGCCAAAGAATTGGTGCTTTTGAACTGTGGTGTTGGAGAACTCTTGAGAGTCCCTTGGACTGCAAGGAGATTCAACCAGTCCATCC
>NW_011494911.1:72668-76639 GCF_000754665.1 Bison bison bison | reverse complement strand
CAACCAGTCCATCCTGAGGGAGATCAGCCCTGGGATTTCTTTGGAAGGAATGATGCTAAAGCTGAAACTCCAGTACTTTGGCCACCTCATGCGAAGAGTTGACTCATTGGAAAAGACTCTGATGCTGGGAGGGATTGGGGGCAGGAGGAGAAGGGGATGCCAGAGGATGAGATGGCTGGATGGCATCACTGACTCAATGGACATGAGTCTGGGTGAACTCTGGGAGTTGGTGATGGACAGGGAGGCCTGGCGTGCTGTGATCCATGGGGTCGCAAAGAGTTGGACATGACTGAGCGACTGAACTGAACTGAACTGAAGCCACTAAATTTGTGGCAATTTGCTAAAATAACACAGTTTTGGAAACTGATACACTATACTATAGTAATAGTCATAGTTTATTTTGTTATCTATTGTTTGACTTAACTTTCATAGTTTTAGGTATAACATTTAGTACTAATTTATCTTATGAGCTGATCAAGTAAACAACAAAAGCCAAGTTTAAAAATATCAATTTGAAGTGAATACAATATCTTTGATGTACTGTAATTAGCGATATGATATATTTTATCTTAGATTGAGTGTTCTATTGCTTTTCCATAGCTTTTTATTGGCATGTTTGTCCACCTACCTGGGCTTCTTCATTTCTATTAGATCGGTAAGATTTTCTTCATTTCTTTTCATGTATTGTCTTCTACTAGCTTGACAGCCTACATATGTAATTTTGCATCTTGGTAATTACCCATAATTTTTCAACATACAGAAAACACATTAACTCGCAAACTCTAAAGTGACATGAAATTTTATCATCTTATAAATGAAATAAAGTTAGCATATTTTAACTACCACCACGTCAATCCCATCCCTTTATCATACATTGATTTTTATGACCATTGTTTTCTGCTTCTCACTCCTTCCTTTTGTGTTTAATTTTATTCTTACTGGAAACTATTCTTTAGTAGGTGATTCAGCATGATTATGTGTGCTCTAGCCTGTTTTCACTTTTGTATGTCTGAAAATGTAATTTTACCCCAAATCTTGACTGTTCCTTAGGCTTGATTTTGAATTCTAGCCTGATGGTCATCTCATTATTATTGTTGTCAAAGTGAAGATAATTCACTGTTGAATGTTATTCTTTGATGTGTAATTGGTGTCTTTTGTATAGCTTTTTAAAAGTTTCTTTTCTTATTTAACATTCAGGTTTTTCCTTAGAAAGTGACTGTATTTATTTTTATTTATCTTAATTGACCCACACTGAATTTTAAGTGAGTTTTTCTACAATTCTAGAAAAGTCAGTTATAATGTCTTCAAATACTGTAATTTTTATATGTAACCTAATTTTGAGTTCTAGAACTATTTTTCAATGTTTTAAACATATTACCTATTATTTTATCTCTTTAACTGTGTATAATTCTGGATAAATTAACCTACATTATCTTCCATATTTCTAATGCTTTCTTTTATCAAATAATTTCTAAAATTCATCCCAAAGACTATGATACTATCTTTGAATATCAATGACTGTAATTTTCACTCCTAATATTTTTGTTTATTTTTATAAAATGTTTTTGATTATTATCTGCTATTTCCATAGTATGATTTATTATTTTTGTGTATGCTATTTTTTCCATTATCACTTTGAGGAAGCTGCTGCTACTGCTGCTAAGTCACTTCAGTCGTGCCCGACTCTGTGCGACCCCATAAATGGCAGCCCACCAGGCTCCCCCGTCCCTGGGATTCTCCAGGCAAGAACACTGGAGTGGGTTGCCATTTCCTTCTCCAACGCATCAAAGTGAAAAGTGAAAGTGAAGTCGCTCAGTCGTGTCCAACTCTTAGTGACCCCATGGACTGCAGCCCACCAGGCTCCTCTGTCCATGGGATTTTCCAGGCAAAAGTACTGCTAAACACACTTATTTTAAATTATTTTTCCTTATTTTCAGACAAATTGATGATAACTGTAACTTAGTGGGCAGCATTCTTCAAGCTCTTTGAAGAGGTTCTTTATTGTATATTCACCTTGAATGAGAACATGTGCTGTGTGTGTGTGTGTGTGTGTGTCTGGTTATGCTTCCACTATGGAAAATTGCCTCTTCACCCCAGTCTTGTGCAATCCTTAATAAGAGTGAAATTTTCAGGTCTCATATCACATAATTAACATCATAGATCTTTTTGCTGAACCAGTGAACATCTTGGCACAGCTCCCATTTTGTGGCCACCGCCTCCTTCTTTCTAACTTATTACTGAAAAGTTTTATAAAAGTATCAACTCCAGAGAGCTGCCAGAATTTTTCTCTATATTTTAAATAAGTACAGCCCAGATCCTGATATAAAATGATGGGCCTCACTGAATTCTCAGTAACATGATGGGAAATCTGGTCATAGTTAACCGTACTGAAATCAAACTACTCCAAGGTTTTTGCTGAAAATCATGTGCCTCACATGGGATTACCGTTCACATAATATTGTGACAACAGTTTTCTACTTCTTAACTATAGAGAAATTAGTCTTTTTTGAGCATAGCTATTCCCTGGTGGCTCAGATGGTAAGGAATCTGCCTGAATGCAAGAGACCTGGGTTCGATGCCTCGGTTGGGGTGATCCCCTGGAGGAGGGCATGGCACACCACCCCAATATTCTTGCCTGGAGAATCCCATGGACAGAAAAGCCTGGTGGGCTACACTCCATGGAGTCACAAAGAGTCGGACACAACTGAGTGTAAGCACAGCATGGCACGTGAACTGTATTATACTTTAATATTTTCTCATTGTTGCCGCATGTTATCTGGAGCTCCAGAAAATTAAAGTGTGTACTAATCATACTATCTGTATTAGAATGCAATTTATATATCTCTGTGTGTGTGTATATATGTGTATATATGTATGTGTGTGTGTGTGTGTGTGTGTGTTCCATTTTGGGTTATTTTTAGGGCACAATTGAAATGGAATTATTATTTAATTATGACAATATGTACTTTCTTAATTCTCTTGATATCACTGCCAAATCCCTATTCTAAATGGTTAACATTTAATTTTGTATTGCTGTTTTCAAAGGCACTTTTTATTTTAAATTAAAAATGCTGTAAAGGACCAACAAATATTTTGATACCATTTTTTTTATCTGACACAGTCATAAAACCTGCTCTAATTCCTATGGATTTAAAATATCCTAAATGTACTATATTTTTATGTTTTATCTTATTCTCCATAACTGTTGTGAAAATTAGTGCTTATGAAACTAAAGAAATAATTCATGTTTTGTTCTTTTAGAATCAAAACTGAAAACTGAATTATCTTTCAGTTACAAAGTATGCAATAAGAAGAATAATCCTGAAAGATCAGTGCAGAATGAATCATAGATTGACTCTCTTAGAAGATTTCTATAGAAACACACTGATGAATGGGGAAATACAGAAGTCACATACTGCTTTCAGTATAGGAATGGGAAGACAGACACAAATATACTGTCTTAGTAAAACAGGAAAAGAAGGGCAATTGTAAAAGCTAATACATATTATCCACACTATAAAAGTACTGACCCAAAATATATGAAAATTTAGTAGCTCATAGTAAAGCGAGACAACCAAACTTAAGAGTACAAATGGTTTGCTCTTAACCAAGAGTCATTTCTCATCAGATTGTGTGCATGCTCAGTTGTGTCTGACTTTTTGCGACCCTATGAACTGTTACCTGTCAGGTTCCTCCATCCACGGGATTTTTCCAGCAAGAATACTGGAGTGGGTTGCCATTTCCTCCTCCAGAGGATCTTCCCTACCCGGGATTGAACTTGCATCTCCTGCACTGGCAGGTGATTCTTTACCACTGAGCCACGTGGGAGGTTCTCTCATCAGATTATTTATTTCCTATTCCGAGACATATTGTTAAAAATTCTAATAAAAGAATGGCCTGACCTAGAGAAGCATGAAAATGTTAATGTGTTCTTAGTTCTAAGTAAAGAAGTATGCTAGGATTATGAGAGG
>NW_011494911.1:72113-72568 GCF_000754665.1 Bison bison bison | reverse complement strand
TAATCTCAAAAATATACAAGAAACTCCTACAGCTCAATTCCAGAAAAATAAATGACCTAATCAAAAAATGGGCCAAAAAACTAAATAGACATTCCTCTAAAGAACACATACAGAGGGCTAACAAACACATGAAAAGATGCTCAACATCACTCATTATCAGAGAAATGCAAATCAAACCACTATGAGGTACCATTTCATGCCAGTCAGAATGGCTGTGATTCAAAAGTCTACAAGCAATAAATGCTGGAGAGAGTGTGGAGAAAAGGGAACCCTCTTACACTGTTGGTGGGAATGCAAACTAGTACAGCCACTATGGAGAACAGTGTGGAGATTCCTTAAAAAACTGGAAATAGAACTGCCTTATGATCCAGCAATCCCACTGCTGGGCATACACACCGAGGAAACCAGAATTGAAAGAGACGCGTGTACCCCAGTGTTCATCGCAGCACTGTTTA
>NW_011494911.1:71071-72013 GCF_000754665.1 Bison bison bison | reverse complement strand
GTTTGATCCCTGGGTCAGGAAGATTCCCTGGAGAAGGAAATGGCAACCTACTCCAGTATTCTTGCCTGGTGAATTCCATGGACGGAGGAGCTTGGTGGGCTACAGTCCACGGGTTGCAAAGAGTCGGACACAACTGAGCGATTTCACTTTCACTTTCTATCATAGAAGATGGCATTTTGCAAAAACATCATTTTTCTGTCAAGATGGCATTTTGTCTTGACAGAAAGACACTGGTGGGCATAGATCTAGATATGCATTCCTTTAATGCAGCTAAAAGCAAAGTAACTTTTGCATTCATGTACAGGTAAAATAGAGTTGAACCTTGAACAATATAGGGATTAGGGTCCCAACTCTCACACAGTGGAAAATCCACCTACTGCTAACTCTGCCTCAAAAACAAAGGAGCTGATAAATGGTTCACAGAATATAGACTTTATAATATTTTGGAAGTCATAATGATGGGATTAGCTGCATAGTTTTATAAATCTGCCTACACATTCTGAATAAATTAAGATACTGGACTAGATAACCCCTTAAGATAATTTGATATTTTATCAATGCCAATCTATTCACATAATGTTTGTGCACATGTATAATTTCCTAAAACACTATTTTATTTAAACTATTCTTAATAATGCCAGCTTATTATTACAATAATAATTACTATTACAATTAATAATGTAATATTGTGAAATATTACAAACAATAATTACATAGTTTGAGTTAACTATACACCATGCAGAATTTTGTGAAGATTCAAACCATCATGGAGCCACTGAGAAATTTCACAGTATGATCTCACCATATAAGATGCCAGAAAATAAAAATGAAAGTGAAGTGTTAGTTGCTTAGTCATGTTCGACTCTTTGGGACCCCATGGACTGGAGCACTCCAGGCTCCTCTATCCATGGAATTCTTCAGGTAAGGATACTGGAGTAAACT
>NW_011494911.1:69374-70971 GCF_000754665.1 Bison bison bison | reverse complement strand
CCACTCTAGTATTCTTGCTTGGAACATTCTATGGACAGAGGAGCCTGGCAGGCTGCAGTCCATAGGGTCACAAAGAGTTGGTTGTGACTGATCATGCACACACATGTATATGCAAAGTAACTGGAATATGCCTGATGTATGCGTAATATGTAACTGTTAGGGAAAAAGAGGGAAAAGGTACATTTAAATAATGTGGCATACCCTTTCTTAGATAGAGTTTGGTGGACATTATTAGAGATCTTGTCATCATATAATATTTGATGGATTTCTATACTGGGGTACTTGAGATCTGTGTGTGTGAGCTCTCAGTAGTGTCCGGCTCTTTGTGACCCCATGGATTGTAGCCTACCAGGCTCCTCTGTCCATGTTTTCTAGGCAAGAATACTGGAGTGGGTTTCCATTTGCTCCTCCAAGGGAGCTTCCCAATCCAGGGATAGAATCCACATCTTTTGTGTCTCCTGCACTGGCAGGCAGAGTCTTTACCAACTGTGCCACCTGGGAAGCCATATTAACTCATATTTAAGGTATATTTCAGAACGAATTAAATCAGGAGTCTATGGTCTTTCTGTAAAAGCAAACGAAAAACAACAGTAAATATTAGAGGCTTTGTGAGCCACACAAACCCTATCACAACTAGTAAACTCTACTACTGCACTGAGAAGTGAGCCCCAGACAATGAGTGAATGAATAAGTATAAAAGTTCAATCTCATTTTATTTATAAAATGGGCAATGGGCTAGAATTAGTCCATGAACCATAGTTTGCTGAACTCTGAATTAAATCAATAAATAGTTTATACTAAAAGTTGAGACCTCACTGCATGGAGTGTTTAGGTTAATTGACTTATCTAGTTCACATTAAAGTATATAAATACTTAGTCCTCATTTGTTACAATATCTTGTAAAATAAAGAGTTTGGATCAAATTGATTTCCTTAAAAAGCTATTTGAAAATACACTGATAAATGCACTTGAATAATAATTATGTGGTTAATATATTTGGAATAAAGGCATTTAAATGGAGCCTTCTAGGCTCGTCTGTCCATGGGATTTCCCAGGCAAGAATACTAGAGTGGGTTGCTATTCCCTTCTCCACGGATCTTCCTGACAAAGGGATCAAACCTGGGTCTCTTGCACTGCAGGCAGATTCTTTACCATGTGAGCCACCAGGGAAGCCCCTGATTACCACTTTACTATATGATGCTATTGGAGAAGGACATGGCAACCCACTCCAGTACTTTTGCCTGGAAAATCCCATGGAGAGAGGGGCCTGGTAGGCTACAGTCCATGAGGTCGCAAAGAGTCAGACACAACTGAACGACTTCACTTTCAATTTTCACATTCATGCATTGGAGAAGGAAATGGCAACCCACTCCAGTATTCTTCGCTGGAGAATCCCAGGGACAGAGGGGCCTGGTGGTCTGCCATCTATGGAGTTGCAAAGAGTTGGACACGACTGAAGTGACTTAGCAGCAGAAGCATATGATGCTATATCTATTAATATGCTTGCTGTTGCTGTTCAGTCACAAAATATTGTGTTATTCTTTGTGACCTCATGGATTCTGACACACCAGGCTCCTCTGTCCTCCACTATCTCCTA
>NW_011494911.1:64728-69274 GCF_000754665.1 Bison bison bison | reverse complement strand
TCAGTTCTAATGAGGTGGATGAAACTGGAGCCTATTATACAGAGTGAAGTAAGCCAGAAAGAAAAACACCAATACAGTAAACTAATGCATATATATGGAATTTAGAAAGATGGTAACAATAACCCCAAGATAGCAAAAGAGACACTGATGTATAAAACAGTCTTTTGGACTCTGTGGGAGAGGGAGAGGGTGGGATGATTAGGGAGAATGGCATTTAAACATGTACAATATCATATATGAAATGAGTCTCCAGTCCAGGTTCGATGCACGATACTGGATGCTTGGGGCTGGTGCACTGGGACGACCCAGAGGGATGGTACGGGGAGGGAGGAAGGAGGAGGGTTCAGGATGGGGAACACGTGTATATCTGTGGCGGATTCATATTGATATATAGCAAAACCAATACAATATTGTAAAGTTAAAAAAAAAAAGAAAACAAAACAAAAAAAAGAGTCTTCTCCAGCATCACAGTTCCAAAATATCAGTTCTTCAGCACTCAGCCATTTAAGATCCAACTCTCATATCCATACATGACTACTGGAAAAACATATGCTTAGACCTTAAAATTGTCTAGTTGGTGATACAGTAGTCAATGTCTGCTAAAAGTATTTGATAAGAAAACAAATTTTCCAATAACTATCTCACTGAACTACTATCCAAGGGAACATACCTTGGAAAACACTGAAAAATACAGACACTACTTTCCCTTTAACTTCTGGCTTTCTATGTAATATGAAATTCAGTTTTTTTTCAGAATATCACTATATTCTCAGTTATTATAAATAGTAATGGTCACTGTCTCAACAGGGAAGATGGGACCTTTTAACATTTCTAGAGTCTTTCCATAGGGAGTTTCATACTATCAATAGGAGTAGTCTCATTTTCTTTCCTCAGAATCCGACCTGATTTTAACCATTTCTGGGGGATAAATAACCTGACTAACTCATTATGATTTACTGTAATATTTTCTGTTTGTTATCTCTTATAGGAAAGACTGCAATTATCTTCAAGCATTCATTTTTCTCTTCTTATTTTAGTCTTTTAACTCCTACATTTTAGTTGAGTAAATGAGCCCCTTGTTGGAGATTATATTCACAGCCTCATTGAGCCAGCCTGGAGCACTTGCTTAAGTTCTGGAAAATATGATACTGGCTCCTCCCAGGTCACCCTCACTGAATGGAAATTGCTTGTCCTCCATTTCCTTTTCTCCTGTTTGTGGGCTGAGAAGTGGATATGGTTGTGGTAAACTATCTCTGGTCATGTCAGGAGGCGACTGGCAGTAGGCACCAGAGCAAGAAAGTACAGGAAGCCTCAAAGCTCACCTGACTGAGCAAAGAAACATCACCTTGCCATTCCTAGCATATCATGCCTAACACAAAAGAGAAGTAAACTTCTATCTTATTTACAACACTGCCATTTTTTTGAGGTAGTTACATAAACTTATTAATGAACTTTACTTTTAAAATGTCAGAATGTGGGGTATTTCTGATTCTGCTCTATAGTCCATTGAGCTGACTCTGATCTACTGGTCAGATCTACTGGTCAAACTGGTTTATAACCTTAACCTATACTTTTCCCTCTAGACTGGTAGTGCCATCGTATTAACTGGACCATCTCAGATAGAACGAACCTACAGGAGAGTCTGGATTGCCTACATGGAAACATAAGGTTCTAGAGGCAGAAATATAGACATTCTTCCCTTTCTGTGTTGAGTGAGACGGTGGCACGTGCAATTTATTATCTGCATGTGCTTTGGCAGAAACCATATCAACTACTTTGGATCATTTACTTACAGAACTGACAAAGGGGATATATTTGAATAAACGTGTGAATATGTTTCTATGAACGTGCATCTGACTGCACAGCAATTTTCTGAATTACCTACTATTTTCAATTATCCATGCTTCTGTGGTCTTCCATCAGCATGGATAATCAAGTGCGTTCAGTTAACAAACATGAATGTCTGGAAGGCATTAATAAAGCCTGCGAAATGCATTACTAAGTATTATTTTCATGTTGAATGAAATTAAATAGAAAAATTAGTGTAGATGTTAAAGAAATATGGAACAATATGATTATGGTTCAATTTAGATATAACTTTTTATATGAAAAATAACAAAATCTTCGGTGAAACACGATTATAATTTTTATTACAGCAAAGTCTATCTGAAGGCTGCTACTTGAATTAATAAAATTTAAAAAGCTGTATTTTAATGAAGATTCATTCATATAATTACTTATCTGCATAAACTTTAGATTCAATATAAGAAATCGGCAATTCAAGTGCTATCATGAATAAGATAAAACATTTTAAAAATTAAAACTCTGATTCTAGCTTGATTTTATCCCTTTGCATCCAATTTTATAAACTAACATATTATGCACATTTTGGAAGTTTAACAGCTTTTTATTTTTAAAAATAACCTAAATGCCACATTAACAATTTTTAAAAACCAACTGAATTATAAATGCATAAGTTCATTTGGGGATATATATATATATATTATGTTGGGAAATGTCATCACATCCTTCATCTTCACATTTTTTATGGCCTCCTGCGGTGAACACCTGTGGCTTGTTGGCAGTGAATTTCATTCTCGGGACTAATAAGCACTCTATATTTTTAGAGTGGATCGACTCAGAGTTATTTGACACAGGTGTTTCTATAATTCTGATACACTGGGAAATCTATAGTGCTTAGTAGCTTTCAGGTTCCCATTTCCACCTAGGTAATAACACCCTGTCCCTTATGCAGTGCAGCTTCACTGAAGTATTAATAGAAGGTTAAAATAAGTTTGCTTAATTGACTTTTAATAAACTAAGCAGATATTTTGTTTTAAACATCTGACATTTAGTAACACATAGGATAGTTTCCCAAGTTGATAATTTTCATAAGGCAGGCAAACTACCTCAAATATCTTAAAGAAATTTCAGATATTATATTTAAAAACTATATCAATCAGGTATATTTACATTAATAGAATTTTGAAGTCCATATATTTTATGCACTATTGCATGTACTTAGCCTTTGAATACATTTATATACCTGGCATACCCACTTATTTTTTATTTTCAAAATACAAAAGTAATATTTTGATATTATATGTTATAGAAAATATAATATGCACATGTTCAGGCTTAATTTTAAGGCAGAGCATGTATAGAGACCAGTTATCTTCAGAAAAAATTATCACTCCTAATATACCTCATTTATCTGATTTTAGGTACTTCAAAACTTTGCTTTAAAGCCATTAGAACTCCACCATGGTCTACACTGATTTTTAGATTCTTATCAACAGAAACACTTGAATATGACACCACCAAAGGTAAATATCTTTCTCAAAGAAACATGAGTTTATAGGGAAGTTGTTTGGTTTAATAGTACTCTAATTTCATCTTCTGCAGAAGGAAGTGGCAACCATTCCAGTACTTTTGTCTGGGAAATCCCATGGACAGAGGAGCATGGTGGGCTATCATCCATGGGGTCTCAAGAGTTGGGCATGACTCAGCCACTGAGCAATCTCATCTCCGTTTTCATAACCAGTACTTGCTCATGCCTTTCCCTCTGAAGTGGAGATGAAGGGGCTTGTTCAAATTAATTACCAACACTAATAACAAGGAAGAGGAGAGAACAGTGGTCTCAGCAACCTCAGTATAAGCATGAATTTACTCCATGGTGGAGCTGCTGCAGGAACTGTGGACTTGGTTTCATTAAGGTTTGCATCCCTTGCCTAAAAAAGTCACAAGATACATAGTAAACACCTAATCCATATTGCCAAAACATGTCTTTGTAAATGGTAACTAAAGAGAAAATCCTCAGCTCTTCTGAGACTCTCAGACCCTTTGGTCTTTACACAGGTTTCCAGAACATCATAGTGACTCCGCTGCTACTGTTGCTGCTGACAACTCCATCCATACTAACAGATGAGAACATCATTCAGAGAAAAAACAGAAACAGCTGACAGTGTGGATATAGAACCATAGTGCTACGCAAATAAGCTGGAAGCACAATTCCTTAAAAACTTAATGGACAAATAACATAAAACGGAGTTAACAACCATAAAAATAACGCTTTAGTCCCTGCATTTGCTCCTAAAAAAATCAGTTTGATTAATAGCACTTCTATAGTTCTAATACTGTTATAGCAAGTTTTTATTTTCCTGCATTCATAGGCTAATATGAGTCTGCAAAGACAACACCATTTATTTTGACACTAATTTTATTTATTTCTTTTTTTGTATATCTTTCTATCATGATTTTGGATGACATTTAACTTTATAAGTAAGGTTTAACTTAAAATTTCCCGAAAAACTGTGTGAACAAACTAACTTACTCTGCTCTTAACTGCAATTTTTTCTTCACCTCCTGATTTCCATTCTGGGATTTTGTAGAATTAATTGTTACTAGCAAGTTAACATTGTCTTTCTTTGGGATTGGAATGAAAACTGACCTTTTCTAGTCCTGTGGCCACTGCTGAGTTTTCCAAATTTGCTGGCATATTGAGTGCAGCACTTTCACAGCATCATCTTTCAGGATTTGAAATAGC
>NW_011494911.1:64522-64628 GCF_000754665.1 Bison bison bison | reverse complement strand
TCTCTCCTTGCTATTCTTTGGCACTCTGCATTCAGTTGGGTATATCTTTCCTTTTCTCCTTTGCTTTTCACTTCTCTTCTTTTCACAGCTATTTGTAAGGCCTCCC
>NW_011494911.1:56397-64194 GCF_000754665.1 Bison bison bison | reverse complement strand
CTCCGTCCATAGTTCATCAGGCACTCTGTCTATCAGATCTAGTCCCTTAAATCTATTTCTCATTTCTACTGTATAGTCATAAGGGATTTGATTTAGGTCATACCTGAATGGTCTAGTGGTTTTCTCCACTTTCTTCAATTTCAGTCTGATTTGGTAATAAGGAGTTCATGATCTCAGCCACAGTCACCTCCCAGTCTTGTTTTTGCTTACTGTAGAACTTCTCCATCTTCGGCTACAAAGAATATAACCAATCTGATTTCGGTGACGACCATCTGGTGATGCCATGTGTAGTCTTCTCTTGTGTTGTTGGAAGAGGGTGTTTGCTATAACCAGTGTGTTGTCTTGGCAGAACTCTACTAGCCTTTAACCCTGCTTCATTCTGTACTCCAAGGCAAAATTTTCCAGTTACTCCAGGTGTTTCTTGACTTCTTACTTTTGCATTCCATTTCCTATAATGAAAAGAACATCTTTTTTGGGTGTTAGTTCTAGAAGGTCTTGTAGGTCTTCATAGAGCTGTTTAACTTTTCACATACTAGTAAAGTCATGCTTAAAATTCTCCAAGCCAGACTTCAGCAATACGTGAACTGTAAACTTCGAGATGTTCAAGCTGGTTTTAGAAAAGGCAGAGGAACCAGAGATCAAATTGCCGAAATCCACTGGATCATTGAAAAAGCAAGAGAATTCAAGGAAAACATCTATTTCTGCTTTATTGGTTATGCCAAAGCCTTTGACTGTGTGGATCACAATAAACTGTGGAACATTCTGAAAGAGATGGGAATACCAGACCACCTGATCTGCCTCTTGAGAAACCTGTATGCAGGTCAGGAAACAACAGTTAGAACTGGACATGGAACAACACACTGGTTCCAAATAGGAAAAGGAGTATGTCAGGGCTGTATATTGTCACCTTGCTTATTTAACTTCTATGCAGAGTACATTATGAGAAATGCTGGGCTGGAAGAAGCACAAGCTGGAATTAAGATTGCCAAGAGATAGATCAATAACCTCAGATATACAGATGACACCACCCTATGGCAGAAAGTGAAGAAGAATTAAAGAGCCTCTTGATGGAAGTGAAAGAGGAGAGTGAAAAAGTTGGCTTAAAACTCAACATTCAGAAAACTAAGATCATGGCATCTGGTTCCATCACTTCATGGGAAATAGATGGGGAAACAGTGGAAACAGTGGCTGACTTTATTTTGGGGGGCTCCAAAATCACTGCAGATGGTGATTGCAGCCATGAGATTAAAAGACGCTTACTCCTTGGAAGGAAAGTTATGGTCAACCTAGACACATATTAAAAAGCAGAGACATTACTTAGCCAACAAAGGTCCATCTAGTCGAGGCTATGATTTTTCCTGTGGTCATGTATGGATGTGAGAGTTTAACTATAAAGAAAGCTGAGCACCGAAGAATTGATGCTTTTGTACTGTGCTGTTGGAGAAGACTCTTGAGAGTCCCTTGGACTGCAAGGAGATCCAACCAGTTCTTCTTAAAGGAGATCAGTCCTGGGTATTCATTGGAAGGACTGATGTTGAAGCTGAAACTCCAATACTTTGGCCACCTTATGCGAAGAGCTGACTCATTTGAAAAGACCCTGATCCTGGGAAAGATTGAGAGCAGGAGGAGAAGGGAATGACAGAGGATGAGATGGTTTGATGGCATCACTGACTTGATGGACCTGGGTTTGGGTAGACTACGGGATTTGATGATGGATACAGAGGCTGTGGTTCATGGGGTCGCAAAGAGTCAGACAGGACAGAGCAAAAGAACTGAACCAAGTTAACAATGGTCACTGTCTTTTTGTTTCTAAATATTCAGTTCAGTTCAGTTCAGTTCAGTCACTCAGTCGTGTCTGACTCTTTGCTACCCCATGAATCGCAGCATGCCAGGCCTCCCTGTCCATCACCAACTCCTGGAGTTCACTCAGACTCACCTCCATCGAGTCAGTGATGACATCCAGCCATCTCATCCTCTGTCGTCCCCTTCTCCTCCTGCCCCAAATCCCTCCCAGCATCAGAGTCTTTTACAATGAGTCAACTCTTCGCATGAGGTGGCCAAAGTACTGGAGTTTCAGCTTTAGCATCATTCCTTCCAAAGAAATCCCAGGGCTGATCTCCTTCAGAATGGACTGGTTGGATCTCCTTGCAGTCCAAGGGACTCTCAAGAGTCTTCTCCAACACCACAGTTCAAAAGCATCAATTCTTTGGCGCTCAGCTTTCTTCACAGTCCAATTCTCACATCCACACATGACTACAGGAAAAACCATAGCCTTGACTAGACGGACCTTTGTTGCCAAAGTAGTATCTCTGCTTTTGAATATGCTATCTAGGTTGGTCATAACTCTCCTTCCAAGGAGTAAGCATCTTTCAATTTCATGGCAGCAATCACCATCTGCAGTGATTTTGGAGCCCCCAAAAATAAAGTCTGACACTGTTTCCCCATCTATTTCCCATGAAGTGATGGGACCAGATGCCATGATCTTCGTTTTCTGAATGTTGAGCTTTAAGCCAACTTTTTCACTCTCCACTTTCACTTTCATAAGGGTGGTGTCATCTGCATATCTGAGGTTATTGATATTTCTCCCAGCAATCTTGATTCCAGCTTGTGTTTCTTCCAGTCCAGCGTTTCTCATGATGTACTCTGCATATATGTTAAATAAGCAGGGTGACAATATACAGCCTTGACATACTCCTTTTCCTATTTGGAACCAGTCTGTTGTTCCATGTCTAGTTCTAACTGTTGCTTCCTGACCTGCATACAGATTTCTCAAGAGGCAGGTCAGGTGGTCTGGTATTCCCATTTCTTTCAGAATTTACCACAGTTTATTGTGATCCACACAGTCAAAGGCTTTGGCATAGTCAATAAAGCAGAAATAGGTGTTTTTCTGGAACTCTCTTGCTTTTTCCATGATCCAGCGGATGTTGGCAATTTCATCTCTGGTTCCTCTGACTTTTCTAAAACCAGCATGAACATCAGGAAGTTCACCATTCACGTATTGTTGAAGCCCAGCTTGGAGAATTATGAGCATTACTTTACTAGCATGTGAGATGAGTGCAATTGTGCGGTAGTTTGAGCATTCTTTGGCATTGCCTTTCTTTGGGATTGGAATGAAAACTGACCTTTTCCAGTCCTGTGGCTTCTGCTGAGTTTTCCAAATTTGCTGGTATATTTAATTCAGCACTTTCACAGCATCATCTTTCAGGATTTGAAATAGCTCAACTAGAATTCCATCACATCCCCTAGCTTTGTCTGTAGTGATGCTTTCTAAGGCCCACTTGACTTCACATTCCAGGATGTCTGGCTCTAGGTCAGTGATCACACCATCATGATTATCTGGGTCATGAAGATCTTTTTTGTACAGTTCTTCTGTGTATTCTTGCCACCTCTTCTTAATATCTTCTGTTCTGTTAGGTCCATATCATTTCTGTCCTTTATTGAGCCCATCTTGGCATGAAATGTTCCCTTGGTATCTCTAATTTTCTTGAAGAGATCTATAGTCTTTCCCATTCTGTTTTTTTTCTTCTATTTATTTGCATTGATCGCTGAGGAAGGCTTTTTTATGTCTCCTTGCTATTCTTTGGAAATCTGCATTCAGATGCTTATATTTTTCATCTTCTCCTTTGCTTTTTGCTTCTCTTCTTTCACAGCTATTTGTAAGGCCTTCCCAGACAGCCATTTTGCTTTCTTGCATTTCTTTTCCATGGAGATGGTATTGATCCCTGTCTCCTGTACAACGTCACAAACCTCAGTCCATAGTTCATTAGGCACTCTATCTATCAGATCTAGTCCTTTAAATCTATTTCTACTTCCACTGTATAATCATAAGGGATTTGATTTAGGTCATACCTGAATGGTCTAGTGGTTTTCCCTACTTTCTTCAATGTCAGTCTGAATTTGGCAATAAGGATTAGGATATTCATAAAACGGCATAAACTAGAGCCATATATATGAGTTTCTTTAAGAATCTACATGCTGTCAACAAATACATCTGGTGCTTAATTCCTGTTGTAGCAATAAAAGCTGCCTATTCTGCCAAAAATTTAATAGAAATTAAAGCTCAGATGTGAACTTTTCCACTTTAAAAGAGAGAAATTTTTGAAGTATCACAGTTCATTATATCATAGGAAAGCTGTATTTGTTCAGCACCATGGAGTGAATGTTTATATATTCCCAGTTACCCTGTGTCAAAATCTTGCTCCTCTTTCTTAAAGTGAAACATAAATATCTAGTACAGCTTATCTTCTAAATTACTGCAATAATGCCAAATTTTTATCTATGAGTTCCTATTCAACAAACATTTTAAGTATTTTAAGTGCATGGGTTATCTTGTTCACACAACCAACATGTAGTTAGAAATCCCTTTACAGATAGGGAAAATGAAATATAGAAAAGAAAGATAACTTACTTAAGGTAACACATCTGGTTAGTGGTAGAGCTAACATTTAAACTCAGATAGGCCAACCTCGACGAAGAAGGCAATGGCAACCCACTCCAGTGTTCTTGCCTGGAGAATCCCAGGGACAGAGAAGCCTGGTGGGTTGCCGTCTATGGGGTCACACAGAGTCGGACACGACCGATGCTGGTTAGCAGCAGCAGCAGCAGCCAAACTCGAAAGTCCCAGCTTCTAAATGAAATACTACTATACATTCCCCAACACTATATGTGCAATTGTTGTTTGGTTCTAGACCCACATTTTTAGTAATCTTCATGCATGCCTGAAGATTTAGTGGTGTCTCACTCTTTGCAAACCTATGGACTGTGGCCCTCCAGGCTCCTCTGTCCATGGGATTCTCCGGGCAAGTACACTGGAGTGTGCTGCCATGAACTCCTCCAGGGGATCTTCCCGACCCAGGGGTCGAACCCATGTCTCTTGTGTCTCCTACACTGGATGGTGGGTTCTTTACCACTAGTATCCCTGGGAAGTATGTTAATACTTGTTCATTAACATCAAATCAAATACTTTCATATACAGTGCTAATGATAAACTTGATGAACTTAGTAGATTGTTCATAGATAAGATTTGACTGTTAAAATTCCTAAATTGGTGTGTCCGTCTTAACTGATTTAACGGCTGGAAACAATTAAAGCAGCTTTTCTTTTCCTCTCTTACAGATACTATTGCGTGATTTATTGCTAAGCACAGGTTTTTAGTGTGAAAAGTTTTCTAATATATTTGATGAATTGGGCCTAGGAAAAAACATCTCCCTTAAACAACCATTTTTTGAATCAACTGAGTATGATATAAGGTTCAGAGAGAAGTACTGTCTCCATTGGGACCACATATCTCTTTGATTTGAGCAGTCTTCCTGGCTACCCCAGCCAGTTTACTCTCAGGATGAATTATGGGGTGGAAAAGCTTGCATCCAGAGACATAAGCAGTGTGGGAGAGAAGGAAAAACAAACTCATTTTAAGCCAAAATGATCCCCATTATTTTGGTTCATTGTTGAATGAAAAAGAACATGATGTTACCCCCCAATATAGCATTAATTATAATGTGAGGTCATTAGAGGTAGAATACAATTTTGGATTTATACTTATGAGAAGTATAAATCTTTTTTTTTACTATAAGGTCCAATTTATTTTTAAAACTGAAAATGGCTGTCTTCGGTTTTCTGTTGAATGAGCACCTCCTGGGTGCTGGGGCTCGGCTGGGCTTGTCACATGGATCATTTCAAGGAGTTCTCACGAGTGAGCTGGGTAAGGAGCAGGTCAAGATACAGAATCACCAAGGCTCCTGGGGGTGAGCGGCCCGCCCACGGAGAAGCTACTGTCCACTTTCCATAACAGTTAGTAATACAGACACTACTAGAACTCAATATATGAACACCAAATCTGCAGTTCTGGACTATCTGCCCAATTTTCTTCAGCCTTGAACTCTGTCAAACTGATGTTCCCTATGACAATGTTTAAACTTGATAATTGGTAAAATGTTTTTGTTTCAAATGAATTCAGTATTTTCCCTAAAATATGTTATTCTGAAACACTGAGGGTAAAATAAAAACAAAACAAACAAAAAGCATATAAAATAAAATTATTTGATTTGTGAGTTTTAATTCTCATGTCCTGGCACTTAACATTTAATCAAAAGATGATTCTTTTAAAATATATATCTGATCATGGCATTTTTCTTCTAAAGACTGCAATACTTGCTCATTACACTTAGGAAAGAATAAAACCAAGACCTTTACCAAGATGCAAGGGAGAAAATTGGAATTATTCAAAGTGCTTTATTTATCTCACTGACTGTGACACACTATTTGGTAATACCAGACAGTAGGACATTCTGAAATTCAAAGACAATGCCACACAATGAAGAACTACCCTGCTTGTTCCAGTACTTTTTATTGTCTGGCTCAGACCCAAACACCACTTTAGATGTAAATTACTTTTCCATTACAGAGAAGACAAAACTTATGCAAATCAGGTGAAGTTAAGTCTGAGCTTTCTTCAGTTTTGCAAAGCACTGTTCACTTTTTGAGCAATCACATAGCCATAACCTAAAGTGTCTGTAGTGCTGAGTTGCCAATTCAGACTACAAGTATGGCTACAAGAGTCACAGTAACTCTACATATGAAGGCAAGCATCCAGCAGCTTTGTTGTGTCTTAAAGTACAGTTGTGCCTTTGTACTGAAATGCACTTTTATAAGTTATTTTAGTTGTATTTTTTTCTTCATATTACCCTGTAAGGATGGTACATTAGCTTTAAAAGCATTATATATGCATAGGTTAGGCTTCCTCAGTGGCTCAGATGGTAACGAATCTGCCTGCAATGCCGGAGACCGGGGTTAGATCCCAGGGTTGGGAAGATCCCCTGCAGGAGGGCATGGCAACCCACTCCAGTATTCTTGCCTGAAGAATCCCCATGGAGAGAGGAGCCTGGCGGGCTACAGTCCATGGGGTCGCAAATAGCTGGACACGACTGAGTGACAAAGCACAGCGGCACAGCATATGGTTAAACAAACTATGATTTTCATTTAAAGATAGCAAAAACTATTTGCTATTGTTGTTCAGTTGAGTCCTACAAACGGTCGAGTCCTTTTCCTCTACCTTCCTATTTTTTCTGGCTGGGGCCTGGTGAATTAAACTGACAAAAGACAAATTAATAAGAGAAAAGACAAACGGAGCATATTATCCTGTATAGTGTGCATACATGCAGGAGAAACTCGGTGATGAGTAACTCAAAGGAATGGTTAGAAATTTAGTTTATTTAGAATGTTAATAATAAATGTGTAGAGAAGAGACAAGACAAAAGGAAAGATTTTAGGCTTCCAAGGTGATAAACTGTGGGAAGGCAAACATATGGGGGAAACTAATGCAGTAGTATTTGTACTGGTCCATTTCAGTGCCAACTCTTTCTGTTCATCATGGTCTTGCAGCTTTACAGGAGAGGGGATGTATATGGCAGTCATCATAAATCAAGAGTTTAATCAGATAAGGGAAGCTCTAGGAAGACTTCTTTCCTACTGGTTGAACTTCAAATGCCTTCAGCTCAAAATAACAGGCATATTTGGGGGTGTCATATTTCAATTCCCTATTATAAATATGAATGTGGCTTCCTGGTGGCTCAGACAGTAAAGAATCTGTTTGCCAATGCAGGAGGCCCGGGTTCAACTCCTGGGTCAGAAAGATCCCCTAGAGACGAAATGGCAACCCACTCCAGTATTCTTGCCTCGGAAAAGGCATGGACAGAGGAGCCTATCCATGGGATTTCAAAGAATTGGATGCTACTTCATAACTAAACAACAACTATATATATATATATATATATATATATATATATATATATATAACAC
>NW_011494911.1:37617-56297 GCF_000754665.1 Bison bison bison | reverse complement strand
AGACACACATTTGTCAAACACACAGACACACATTTGTCAAAAGTGAAAGTGCTCAATTCAATGCACCCAAGCAGCACTGCCTCATACCTCTCCACATGGCTGACATTACATCTTAACCTGCCATCATTTTCATAGTTACTCAGTTCCAGTTGTATTATTCTCCTTGTATTTTCTGAATACTTTCCTAAACATCCTCCTACCTTTGCAAGCTTTGCACTTGCTCTTTCCTCTCTCTACCTGGAATGTTGGCCCCTCAAACATTACATAGCTCTTCCCTCCCTTTCATCAAGGTTTTGTTTAAAAGCCACTTCATCTGAGAGGGCTGCTTTATCAGCTCTAATGAACAATAGCAACTCTCATCATTACTTATTGTCCTCTCTGCTTCCTATAGCCCCATAGCATTTATTACCAGTCTACAGAGTGACGTGTAATGGTATCAACATCTTGGATATTTTTTTGTCTCTTCTCATTAAACATAAATTTCTTGAAACCTATAAATTTAATTTATCTACATTGATATATGTAGGTGCTGTGCTTAGTTTCTCAATCGGGTCCAACTCTTTGCAACCCCACTGACTATAGCCCACCAGGCTCCTCTGTTCATGGGATTCTCCAGGCAAGAATACTGGAGTGGGTTGCCATTTCCTTCTCCAGGAGACCTTCTGGACCCCTGAATCCGGGTCTCCTGCATTGCAGGCAGATTCTTTATTGAGACACCAGGGAAGCCCATATACATGCATACAACACACATATTCAAGTTTTCTCTTTTCTAAAGACATGGTGCAAAAGAAGTGTGAAAGAGAATAGTGATAAGGAGTGTCTGGGATTAACATTTCCCAAATGTTTTACTTTTAGGGGCAAAATAGGTTTACACCTTAGTATAAAGGATGCAGAACTACTATAAATGGGACTAAAAATATCATTTGAGTGAATGCACAATCAGCAAAGTATTTGAAGCACAAATACAAGGACAGAGAAGCACCTTTGGTAAAGATGCTGATAGAGACCTTTTAATGGGACTATAGAAAAACAAGGTGACATTGGTTTTATTGAAAGGAAACATTAGCTTCTAGTATTTTTTAACATGCAGACAGGATTTAGAGGCAAGAGTCTATTGCACCTCTTTATACTGAATGACTGTTGAGAAATAAGTACCTTCTTGAAATGATATTGAAAAGCAGTGTTAGCGTTTGTGAAGACTATGTGAAAAAGATAATAGGGAGAAGGGTATAATTCTTGATCTAAAGTGAAGAACCTGGGAACTGACTATCAAAGATAGTATATACCCAAAAGTCAGAAATCAATGGCTTATTTTAACATGCTGTAAGCCATACATTTTAATGGATATGCACCATGCTATTTTTTTTTCTCTCAGTCAACACTGGCTGAAGGAGGACTTATATTTAAGTACAGAAAACTCAATAGTATACACATGGCCCAGTTTGGTGGGCAGTTCTTTGTCCTTTGCCATTTCAGACCCAGGACACTGCCTCCCCTAGTGATGGGGAACCTCTAGTATCTGTCCATACAATTGGTCCTGATATTGTAGCTTCCAGCTGCTTAGCCAGAATTAACTTGTATGAAGGTGATGGTAGTATTAATCTTGCTGTGGACTATATGCCCCAGCCTAGGCTTCACCTTGATAATGCAGTAGGAAACCCCCACTTTAAGACACAGGCAGAGAGGCAGACAACCAGCCCAGTAGGGTCCACATTTGTGCAATAACTACCAGTGAGATTTCTTGTTCTCTACCAAGGTGGGGACAGTCTGAAATCCTGCTTGAAGGACATATGGCCTCTTAGTGGGGACATCCCTTTGCCCACAGCTTTTTTCTCTAGCACGGCTAACAATCTCTTGCTTTGTCTCTGGACTCTACTTGATGGCCAGCTTAAGCGGCTGTGTAGCTGTTCAGCTCTCCAAGGCCTGGTTAAACGAGTGAACTGGTTCATTGCAGGAGGCACTTTCCACTGCTTATGGAGGATAGCGTTTTGTGACTCCACCTCAGTGCATCTTGGCCATTTCACAAATCAGTGAAGTGCCTTTTTAAGCTGGATGTCCTTTCCAGCGACAGAAATCTTGCACCTTTCCTCAAACAGGTGGTTTACCACCTTCTTGGCTTCCTGATTCTTCACGACAGCAGGGACTAGGGCTACCTTCACAACAACTCTTATCAAGTAAATGCCATGATTTTCCACTGCTAACAGGAGGAAAATAACATATGATCACATAACTGATATGTAACAAGGCCAGGATTTGGGCACAATTTGACAGTCACCAGAGACTATCATTTTTATTGTACAATATAAATAATGTTTAGTAAAATTTTAAACAATCGATTCTTTAACATTCCATGAAAAGAAATGAGAATATTCAATGTTCTTTTTGAGACATTGTGCCTAATATTCATAACACATGCTACTATCATGAAGGAAAATCTCTAGCTATTCATGGTTATCTGAAAACTTCAAAAAACTCAAACCAATGGTCCAGTTTATAAAAAGAAAGAAAAAAGAGGGCTAGAGGGAGGAAGGACAGAAGCCAAATCAATGTATAGCTTTTAGTCAGGAAAAATCTTATTCTTTTTGATTAGATTAAAATATCCCTACCCTCAAAAGTTTCCTATCACCAATATATCATTTTTCCTTTGTTCCTTTGTGTTTTCATAATATTTTGTTCATCTTACTACAGTGATATACAAATTCTTACCCAACTTATAGAATAAACTGTGCTATTTACAACAGATCAGATAAGAGCTTTTTTATGTAGAAAGTGTCATGGATTTATGATTAACTTAACTGAGTTGCTGATCACTTGCTTGATGCAATATTTCAGGATGTTACTAAACTAACAACTTGGCAATATGATTGAAAAAATATTTATAGAATGGAAAACTATCTTACTGTCACAACAATTGGATAAATACGATAAAGATAATTCCAAGTATCAAAAGCATATAATATGTTGTTTTGCTTACATGCTGCAGTTATATATTCATAAAATGATTATATCACAACAAAATAAAAATACTGTTTGTAAGCCAACTGGTAACCAATCTATATTCCTCATTCTTTTTTAGCCTTAAATAAATCTAATGACATGGAAACAAATTTGTAAGTATATTGTTATATTTACACAAATGTAATAACTGTTATTTCAGTGTGAAAAGGCTGCTTGAGAATAGAAATCTTAAATATGTTATTTTGTAAATAGCAATACCAACATAGCAGAGCTCATTAACAACTGATGCTGACGTATAACACAAAAAGTTGTTCAACTGTTGGTAGCTGCTGATAAATTATGATATTGATATACCTTCAAAATATGTGCATTTCTTTCATGAGACCTATTGTAAGGCCCTCTGCTATATCTGTTGTAGGAAAGATGCTAAATTTAGTGGGTGTGCAAAGAAAGCAGAAATGTAGATGAAAATCCAGATGATTTTGTTTTCGTGATAAAAATGAAGCATGAAGTACTAACTGCCTAAGTACTTGGGTGATTCTGTAAAACATCAAATCGAAAAAATATAGAAGAAATTTAAAAGAAACGTCTGAAAGTGACAGCATTAGATCTGTTTGGAAATGTATTCAGCAGGCTTCCTCTGCAAGTGATGTATAAAGTTTCAACTTGTCAGATTGCTTAAATGAAACTGCATCTCACCATGGAAGATATCTCCAAATCCTTAAAGAGAAGACAATTTCAGACACTCATCATTAAGGAGGTAATAAAGAAACACACACACACACACACACACACACACACACACACACACACACTCTCTTACTTCTCCCTGACCTTAGCTGAAAATGAGCACTAAATAATACTTCAAAAGTGCATTATACCATCTCCAACAAGAATCTGGCAGGTGACAGTGAGGAAACTGTTGTTCTTTGCTATAATATTAAGTTTTCAACTTAACTGTTAAAATGTTTAAAACTTAAGTTGCGATATGACAAATGTTTGCTGAGATTTCATATATATTCTTAGAAACAGAATTTTCGTGGGATAGTGATATTTTCCCCTCAGTCCAAGCTTTGATCAAGACACAGGATTTGGATAATAAACCCAAAAGAAATAGAGGAAATAAAAATAATATCAAATGCAACCTTGTCAAAGAACACAGCCACTTACTTTGACAGTATTAGAGAACAGAATTAGCTTTTTATGGAAAGTTTTACATTTTCTTATGTAACCTGGAGGTTGAACAACTCCTTTTGCCATATCCAAAATGCAAATTTCCTTTTATCACCCACTGCTCCTTTAAAATATACTCAGTGTGGTAACTGTCAGGATTTTCCTGCCCACTCAGATAAAATTTGTTCTAAGGATACTTCACACTGTTTTTCACAGACACAATTCAGTAAGTAATCATAATGTTGAGTCCAAGATATCCATCACCACCCAGAATTTCTATTTAATAGCATATGTTTTATGACTTAATTATATTAACACCAGCCTATTTCAGGTCAGATGCCTCTAAGATTAAAAATGGGGAGTTGACTTTTCTATTTGTTTACTGAAACCTCTCTCATAGACAGTTCTTTCCCTGCCCCTTTTCTAGATAAAAACAGTTCTTTAACCACCATTCAGCTCTAAGGTCCTGATATATTTTGCAAGAGTTTCCTTTTCTTTTTCTTCTGACATTTGCTGCAGTCCAGTTCTCTCTCTCCTACCTTTTTCTTGACTTCTGTTCTCCATAGCCCTTTGCCATTCTTCCCTGAGCTGTGACTATGCACATTCAGTTCCTTGCTGCTTTGTTCCCTCCATGACTCCAGGTGGCGCTCTTGGACAGGATGACTTGCTCTCCGCTCAGTTCACATCAGGTAGGAGAGAACCCTACAGGCCTTCATCCATTGTTAGGACTTATCCAGGGAGTGTATGTAGGTCGACCCTAAAATAGCATCACTATCCAAAGAGTTATTAAGGCCTTTTTCTTTTGCAAGAGTCCCACAGTGAGAGTCAGATCCTGGTCCACCCTGCCTCCCAAATGCAGGAGTAGTGTATCAGACTTTCTGTAGATCCCGGTGACAGCCTGTACCCCACATGGATGTTTAAGCAGAGAGAAGGAGAAGAGGCAGAAAGGAATATCACATCCTACCTGGAGGAGGGGATTTGAAAAATAGCACCCTCACATTTATATACAAAAATATATTTTCCTTTCACTATCTTCTTCCCTAAAACCCTCTCTTTTTCTCTCATTTCTTATATACTTAAGATGAGAAGATTCAAGACACTAAGAACACGTATATAATTATTTTAAACTTTCTTTGTAGATGCTTCACATGCTGATTCATCTTTGGAATGTCATTCTATTGCACATTAGTCAAATTTAAGCTGTTCTACTTAAAAAACCTTTATCATACAATAATGAAATGACACTAGCTTCAGAAGGTACCTTGGATCATCATTAAACCTAGATGCACTTATAAGAAGCATTTGAGGAAGAAAACAGCAGGAGATTAAAGGAAGTATGAAAGAATCAGGCCATAGACCAGAAGAGACAATCAGTTTCTGACACTTAGGATCCTGGAATACATCTTCTGTTGAAAGAGAGTGATGCTGAAGACATAAAATAGATTCCTGAAGAGTTTGTTCACTTATTTGTTCCTTTGTTCACTCATCCAACAGTTCATAAAAATAAACATTAATATCTTGAATGTAACAAGCTAAATGCAGTGAACTGGAATGCTGTTTAGGAATATCAAACAGTCATATTTTACAGAACTAATTATAATATCTTTCCAATAAGAAGTTCACATGTCTTCCAAATTTTTGTAGAAAAATCTCTTAAAAGTGACGTTACATGATGTTCAATGTAGGAACATGAACATGTTTTCCTTCTTCCCTACTACCTAATACTATTGGTTTAATTTGCTTTTGGTATGTTACAGTTGGGTTTGAACTTTGCATTTTTACTGTATTAATTATGAGTCCCTTGGACTTCCAAATGAGAATTCAAGTCAACAGTAATATACCAATCTTAAAAATTAACTGAGCTTTTGCAGATTTAATCTGGTGATCTCAACCATATAAATTAGTCATACTTTTAATTTAAAAAAGCTGTGTTTCAGTGATGACAAATTATGTAGTCATAAAGTTAACTAAATATACTCAAACATGAAACTAGCAAGGAACTATTATATCATTTATAAAATTACAACACTAAAAATTACTAATTAAATTTATTACACTAAATACTGAGGAATTAGATAATAACTGCAATGCAGCAGATAATGTTTTGCTGAAACTAAATCACTTCTTAAAATACAAAAAGAGTTTTGTCACACAGTTAAGGACATTTTGAGTTCTGTATACTTACTTTAGTTTCAGGTATGTGATGATTCCATTCTGGAATCAACTTTGGTTTTACTATTCAAACTACTCTAAAGTAAGTATACCACAAGGTCCCATGGCCTTGGCTTAGCAAGAATATTTCATTTTTCCCTCAACCTCCATTGTTTTCTCATTAACCTGAAACCATTAAAAAGTAAAATGGTTTGTTGACTCACAAATCATAAAGTAAATCCATTTACTCAATTAAGTCTGATTGTTGCCATCATAGTTGTAAGTAACCATACAGCTCTAAGGTAACTACTGAAATATTGCAGAATACACTATATTGTTTAAATTTAAAATTGAAGCAAATGCAGACACAAACTTTTCTCAGGGTTACTGCCAAAAAGAAGGAGGACAGAGAGGAGAAGAAGTGGAAGATGGAGAAAGGAGAGAAATTTTCAGGACATCGGGATATATGGCTCCCTGGGAAATATCAATTTAGACCTTGTGTTAACATGTAATCTAAAGTACAAAGTTTAAAGCTATTTTATAAAACAGTACTTAAAATTTTATATTAGCTTATATAATTCCTTTTGGAAGTTTTCTTCAGTATTTTAAAATATTATATATATGTATGTGTGTGCGTATCAGATCAGATCAGATCAGTCGCTCAGTCATGTCCAACTCTTTGCGACCCCATGAATTGCAGCACGCCAGGCCTCCCTGTCCATCACCAACTCCTGGAGTTCACTCAGACTCATGTCCATCGAGTCAGTGATGCCATCCAGCCATCTCATCCTCTGTCGTCCCCTTCTCCTCCTGCCCCCAATCCCTCCCAGCATCAGAGTCTGTTCCAAAGAGTCAACTCTTCCCATGAGGTGGCCTAAGTACTGGAGTTTCAGCTTTAGCATCATTCCTTCCAAAGAAATCCCAGGGCTGATCTCCTTCAGAATGGACTGGTTGGATCTCCTTGCAGTCCAAGGGACTCTCAAGAGTCTTCTCCAACACCACAGTTCAAAAGCATTAATTCTTTGGTGCTCAGCCTTCTTCACAGTCCAACTCTCACATCCATACATGACCACAGGAAAAACCATAGCCTTGACTAGATGGACCTTTGTTGGCAAAGTAATGTCTCTGCTTTTGAATATGCTATCTAGGTTGGTCATAATTTTCCTTCCAAGGAGTAAGCATCTTTTAATTTCATGGCTGCAGTCACCATCTGTAGTGATTTTGGAGCCCAGAAAAATAGTCTGACACTGTTTCCCCATCTTTCCCCATCTATTGCCCATGAAGTGATGGGACAGGATGCCATGATCTTCGTTTTCTGAATGTTGAGTTCTAAGCCAACTTTTTCACTCTCTGCTTTCACTTTCATCAAGAGGCTTTTGAGTTCCTCTTCACTTTCTGCCATAAGGGTGGTGTCATCTGCATATCTGATGTTATTGATATTTCTCCCAGCAATCTTGATTCCAGCTTGGGTTTCTTCCAGTCCAGCGTTTCTCATGATGTACTCTGCATATAAGTTAAATAAACAGGTTGACAATATACAGCCTATATATATATATATATATATATATATAATGACTTGAGAGTCCCTTGGACTGCAAAGAAATCAAACCAGTGAATCCTAAAGGAAATCAATCTTAAATATTAATTGGAAGGACTGTGGCTGAAGCTGAAGCTCCAATACTTTGGCCACTTGATGCGAGGAGCTGACTCATTGGAAAAGACCTTGATGCTGGGAAAGATAGAGGGCAGGAGGAGAAGGGGATGACAGAGAATGAAATAGTTGAATGGCATCCTCCACTCAATGGACATGAGTTTGAGCCAACTCCTGGAGATGGTGAAGGACAGGGAAGGCTGGCATGCTGCAGTTCATGAAGTCGTAAAAATTAAGACACAACTAAGTGACTGAACAACAACAACAAATATATATATATACAAAATATGTGTGGCATGCATATAAATTTTGAAGCAATACAGAGTACTTGAGAACCTACTGGCCATTTAAGAACTGCAACCTTACTCTAAGGAATTCTGTCACTCTCCACCCAACACTTCCTTCATTCAGGATTTCAAATCCCTAATGGTCCCCTTCCCAGAAAAGAGGTAATAACATCCTGGATTGTAGACTTATCATCCTTGGCCTTTTTATACTTTATCACATGTTTACATTGGAACAATATATTGTTTCATTTCACTTATTTATTTTTTAAAAATAATGTACTCCATATAGTTCTTTCTGTTTTTTCTCCCTTATTTATTGTTGCTGGCTCAGTTTAATAATTCTAAAATTTTTCTTCATATAGTTTAATCAATTGTTAGTTATTGCTTAAATGTCAGCATTCAAGTCCATGAAAGTCTAAATTTTGTGTGACTTTTTTGCTCCCACAGATTCTCATTCATGGTGAGTGAGTGAGAGAATGTGTATGTGTGTGTGAGAGTAACAGAGAAAGAGAAAGAGAGAGAGAGATGTGACTGTGGAAATCTGGGGCCTAAATCAATCATGCTTTCCCTTAGAAAGAACTTTCATTTCCTTCTGGTGGGATCAAGGGTGTGCTATTGACATGGGACCCATCCCATGACAATGGTCTTATCTCCTGCTGGTATGGAAATCTAATTAATCTCTCCACCCCCACAGAGAGAGGTTTTCCCAGGTGGCTCAGTGGTAAAGAATCTACCAGCCAAGCAGGAAATGCCTCCCAAGCAGGAGATGTGGGTTCGATCCCTGGGTCAGGAATATTCCTTGCAGAAGGGAATGGCAATCCACTCCAGTATTCTTGCCCGGGAAATAGCATGGACATAGAATCTTGGTGGGAGAAGGCAATGGCAACCCACTCCAGTACTCTTGCCTGGAAAATCCCATGGACAGAGGAGCCTGGTAGGCTGCAGTCCATGGGGTCACTAAGAGTCGGACACAACTGAGCGACTTCACTTTCATGCATTGGAGAAGGAAATGGCAACCCACTCCAGTATTCTTGCCTGGAGAACCCCAGGGACAGAGGAGCCTAGTGGGCTGCCATCTACGGGGTCGCACAGAGTTGGACACAACTGAGCGACTTAGCAGCAGCAGCAGCAGAATCTTGGTGGGCTACAGTACCTGGACTTGCAAAGAGTCAGACATGACATAGCAACTAAAGAGAGCCCCACAGAGAACCCTACCATCCCCAAAAGCTTAGTACTATTTTCGACCACTGAAAGTCTTCTATAGTGTGGTGTAAAACCCCCAAATCTATAACATTTATAGTTTAGCAGAATTTAGTTCTTTCATAGTAAGTGCCCAATGATATCTTGTCAGGAAGACACAGTTCATATACTTGTGATACTTGTGTAGAAGTAGGTACTGTAAATGGTCTGATTATAAATTCAGAGTATGTCTGAGTTTATATTATAAATATCACAAATTCAGATTATACCTGATTGTTTTTATCATATATATGTAATACTGGAAAATCTTTTCTCTGTTTTTAGAAATCAAGAACTTTCATATAAGCAAATAATAGAGAATAAAGAATCATGGGATTTAAATGAATTGATTGTTCACACTTAGCAATATTTATCCAAAAATCCATTACAAAAGTATATATCAATCAAGTATTAATCAATTTAATATAATAATATATAGTCATACTATTGAGCTTCTCTGTAGACAACCTTTGCATGTGTTTGCTGGAGTGGACTTCAAAGAGCTTCCTGTTCTAGTTTTCATGTACTTTTGTCTATTCATATAATTTGCATAGAAAGAGATCATCAGCCTCGCATTGGTAGTATTGCATGAGTTTGAATTAATAATATACAGTGTATACATTAGCATATTAAAATACTAAAAAAGCATTAGCTTACATTGGAAGATTCCAGTTACTAAAATTATGATATTTTCCACTCAACTTCCTCTCCTCTACTTCTTATATTCAAGGTACTTCAAATGTAGTCATCAAGAGTAGAACTGTTTTGACATGACAATATGGACATCTAAGCTAAGTTTGGCCGATCTAATTTCTCAGCATAAGAATGTATAATTAAGACAAACCTCACATGGACTGGACATGAAATGAAGAGCCATTGATCATGAGAGTTATGTGGTGGCTAGTTTCTATTGACCATGAAGATAAGGGAACAGAAAATATTAGTCTAGAAAGAAGAAAGACTAAAGCAGCAAAAGAAAAAGACAAGAAGTGAAAGGTGGAAATGTGATTCCTTGTGCTTATTACTGCGTGGCTCCAAATGTCTTTATTAAGACCTCCTATGTTTGTAAGGGTGCTTGCTCCTTGGAAGGAAAGCTATGACAAACCTAGACAGTGTATTAAAAAGTAGACACATCACTTTGCTGACAAAGGTCTGTATAGTCAAAGCTATGGTTTTTCCAGAAGTCATGTATGGATGTGAGAGTTCAATCCTAAAAAAGGCTGAGAGTCAAAGAACTGATGCTTTCAAACTGCAGTGCTGGAGAAGACTCTTGTGAGTCCCTTGGACAGCAAGATCAAACCCTCAATACTAAAGGAAATCAATCCTGAATATTCATTGTAAGATCTGATGCTGAAGCTGAAGTTCCAGTACTTTGGCCACCTGATGGGAGGAGCCAACTCACTGGAAAAGACTTTGATGATGGAAAAGATTGAAGGCAAAACGAGAAAGCGGTGACAGAGGATGAGATGGTTAGATAATATCACTGACTCAATGGATATGAATCTGAGCGACCTCCAGGAGATAGTGGAGGATAGAGGAATCTGGTGTTCTATAATTCATGGGGTCACAAAGATTCAGGTATGACTCAACAACAAAAAATAACAAGATTTGTGTTCCATGAGATGCTATTATGCTAGTGTGTGTGTATATATATATATATATACACACACATACATACACACACACACACACACACACATTCTCTTGCCTCTTCTTTCTTGAATTTATTCTGTTGTTTGCAACCAAAAAGCCAAATTAATTTCAATCTAAGCTGTGGATAAAAGCACAAAAAAGAAAATTTCTTTGTTAGCAAGATTATTATGCTTACCAGATCCACTACATGACTCTGACAACTTATTTCACCTGTCTTGCATAAAATGCAAGTGTAGTATTCCTACTGTTTGTGACAACTTAGTGAATCAGTACCTAAACAATGTTTAAAATAGTGCCTTCACATGGTAAGAATTGTATGTGTTGACCCTTACTAATGTCCCCATTTTGTAAGAATTTTAAGTTTATCAATTCCATGTTATATGCCACATTTTAGTGCAGCAGGGAGCAACAATCCAGCATGAGGTTGGTTAACAGTGTTTCTTTAAGGGAGGGAAGAGAGGTAAAAGAGAAAAATTAATTACTCATAAGTCAGTGCTTTATCTGATAGATGAAAAAGTATTTTTTTTTTAATTAAAAGTAAACCTTTAAAAAAAAAAAAAAAGGTGTGCTATATTTTAGGTCATTGTTTCTAATATGTACCATGTTGTCATTCTGGAAAGAAACCAAATAGCTCTGAATAGTTACAATAACGCAAAGTAGCAATCCTTAAACATATCATAGTTTCTCTTTGGGGTTTCATGTTCAACATAACCTGCTGCTCTGATATAAAAAGACACTTGATGGAGGAAGGGGAGCCCGACCCCGAGTTCGAGGCCATCCTGGACACTGTGGATCCTAACAGGGACGGCCACGTCTCCCTGCAAGAGTACATGGCCTTTATGATCAGCCGTGAGACCGAGAACGTCAAGTCCAGCGAGGAGATTTGAGAGCGCCTTCCGGGCCCTGAGCTCTGAAGGGAAGCCTTATGTGACCAAGGAGGAGCTGTACCAGAACGTGACTCGGGAACAAGCCGACTACTGCGTCTCCCACATGAAGCCCTACGTGGACGGCAAGGGCCGCGAACTCCCCACTGCTTTTGACTACGCCGAGTTCACCCGCTCGCTTTTCGTGAACTGATCGTCTGCTCCTAGGTTAGCCTAGCCCACGCTGCTTGCCCTACCGTCGCCTTGCTGCATGTCAACTCCTCTCTGTGCTCTTAAGAAAAATACTCCAGACAGTGTTGCTTTCCAGTGTAACCTTAACTTGCTTAGCTTGGTTTAAGATTTAGTAGAAAACGGTGCTTCAGTAACCGGCTTTAGGTCCAGTCGCCATTGCCACGTTGCTGCGGGGACCCAATTTCTGTCTCAAGGCTGGCTGCCCCATTCCGACTCCAGAAAAATCTGAGCAGCCAGCTAGTTCCCCTCTTGTTCGCCCTCCCTCAATTTTGTTTTCATGTAAAAGACAAATAAATGACTTGACTCCCCCCCAAAAATAAAAAAAATAAATAAAAAGACACTTGAAATGAAAATTCACCGTTAATGAAACATAGAGTCATGGTCACAGTAATTTCCTGTCTGCAGTGAAGTACTTTCTTAGTTTTTTTTTTAGCCTTCTTTCGAAGAATTGGTGTATGCAGCTTTAAATAATAAACTAAACTGGTCTCTTTTGTGTCAGAACATGGGCCAGGTGGCCAGAAAGATAGCAGGACAACTTTAGGAAGGAATTTCCTGTTCCTTCACACCTCATGAACTAATTCTTTCATTCCTCTTCAAATGCTAGCAAGCAAAGCAAGAATGTTCTTGTGAGAGGATGGAAGGAAAAGGCACATTTTAATTCAATAGGGCAAACACATACATGAATACAGGCATATATTTCTAAAACTAAACCCATATGTTATCTCCATTTTTCCCCTTTCTTCAAAAGGCTGAATTATATGTATAACTATATATATATATGTATAATTTAAATATGTAAATTTGTATCTATATATATACATTATATATAGCATTTCGAACAATGGATCTAGGGACTCTATCTCTAAGCTGTAAAGCAGAAAATAGAAAATTTTAGGATATTGATCACAATTTGAGTAAAATGTAAAACTACTGTGAAAACTATCAAAGTATATAAAATAGATTCATGTGGTATGTTAAGCTAATGTTTTGGGTTTTTTTTCTGCAAAGGAAGTAGCTTGGGATTTTATAAAATTGGCATAAATGGCTGTATGCAGTCATGTCTGTAGACTGGTTGTTACACTCATATCATTTCTTTCACAGAGGCTCAGGAAATCTTCTTCTTCTGCCAAGTACACTGTCTGAAATTGAAGTGTTGTCTGTGGTCCTAGGTGCTCGGTTTGCACCCAGTCTGCTCGGACTTTGAGACAGCAAGGAGAGCCCCCCTCAGAAGATGGCACCACACTGACTTTCTACTGCTGTTGAAACAAACACTGCAAAGAGTGACTTAAGACGTTTGATATTTCACATCTCTGTAGAAGCCTGTCTGACACAGGCTTCCTCTGGCAACTTCAAGGGCTTAGCAGGACTGAGTTCTTTTCCAGAAAGTCTAGGGGAGAATTTGTTTCTTTTTCACTTCTAGCTTCTTGAGGCTTCCTTTAAGCCTTGGATCAAGACTACCTTTTTCCAAATTCAAAGGGCAGACTTAATCCTTCTCAGACTGCATTATTTTAACTTTCCATTCTGCATTTCGATTCCACTTTTTTGGTGGTAACACTGGGTCCATCCCAATAATATAGAATAATCTTACATTAACGTCAGCTGCGCAAAAAATTTATTTCCACAAGTAACTTTAGTTACCCGTTGCCATGTAACAGAACATATGCACAGGTTCCTGGGATCAGGATGTGGATACCCTGCTGCTGCTGCTGCTGCTAACTCGCTTCATTCGTGTCCGACTCTGTGCGACCCCATAGACGGCAGCCCAACAGGCTCCTCTGTCCCTGGGATTCTCCGGGCAAGAATACTGGAATGGGTTGCCACTTCCTTCTCCAATGCATGAAAGTGAAAAGTGAAAGTGAAGTCGCTCAGTCGTGTCCGACTCTTAGCTACCCCATGGATTATAGCCTACCAAGCTCCTCTGTCCATGGGATTCTCGAGGCAAGAGTACCGGAGTGGGTTGCCATTGCCTTCTCCAGTGGATACCCTAAGGGGTGAGGAAATGCATGATCCTGCCTTCCGCAGGGACAATATGGACTTTCTCCACTATTATGTTCAATCAATGCTAATTTTCATAAAAAAGATCATCAATTTCATAACTTGATGTCTGCATTTGATAAAAATTTTAAAATATGGATATAAAATAGAACCATTATTTGACATTCATGTAAGAGACCAGTTATTATCAATAAGAAGACAGAATAATCATTGGAGAAACTATCTGTTTAATTTCAAAGTGAAATTAGTGACAAACTGTGGATGCAATTTACACTATTATTGAAAATCAAAATAATGAATGTCATATGGAGTATTCATTATTCCTTTCATGAACTCGGTTTGGCAATTTTATAAACAACTAAGCAAACTGTCAATATGACCACATGATAAAACCAACTAGGGTAGTTAAAAGAACCACAGATAAAGTAACTTGAAGGGGAATTAAGAACATGAAATACAATGTTGAATAGAACAAACAAAGCAAATTCGTTGCTAATTTTAAATTAAAAATCAACACCATCTTCTTTAAAGACCTTGACTAAATTATACCTCTGGCCAAGCAATAAATAAATGAGGCGCAGCATGCCTGAAACACAAACCTTCATTTTTAGTTTCCATTTTTAAGAACATTTGTAGTAATTTTGTATACTGTACTTCAGGTCCTCCTGACATAGTAAAGCTAATTATAAACATTAATTAAGTGTGAGAAACAAAGATTTTTACATACTTTAATTCAGGCAGCCTTCAAAGAATTAACACATAAGAAGTCAATAATATCCCCACTTTATAGATTTAGATTCTGAAGCACAGAGAGATCAAATAACTTGTTTAGGAATATCCAGGCAGTAAGAGGTAAAGCTGACATTTCTAATCCATGCACTGTGGCTTTACAACCAAAACTAAGTGGTGCCCTCCTGCCTTCTGACTCGGATCATACACAAATATTTTCCCTCTTAAACATAAGATGACTAACAGTTTGAATTGTTGCATTTTGAGCAGGGTTAGCTAGATAGCTCAGAGAAGGCGATGGCACCCCACTCCAGTACTCTTGCCTGGAAAATCCCAGGGATGGGGGAGCCTGGTGGGCTGCTGTCCATGGGGTCGCACAGAGTTGGACATGACTGAAGTGACTTAGCAGCAGCAGCAGATAGATAGCTAGATACTGTGAAGGGATTCATTTCACATGAGTTTCCTTGGTGGCTCAGATGGTAAAGAATCTACCGTCAATGCACCCAGGAGACCTGGGTTCAATCCCCAGATTAGGAAGATTCCCCTAGAGAAGGAAATGACTACCCCCTCCAGTACTTTTGCCTGAAGAATTCCGTGGACAGAGGAACCTGGCGAGCTACAGCATTTGTGGTGGTAAAGTCGGACATGACTAAATGACTAACACTTTTTTACCTTTCACATAGTATTAGATGATTTAAATATCTTAGAAAGATTGTTATTATTATGATCTTGCCAGAGAGAATTAATATTTATATCACATTATATATATGTAATGATAATAATGTATAATATATAATGCATGTGTGTTAGTGATCCAGTTACTACATTTTCAACCTCAAAATACAGACGCCATGCCTTCCAAATGTATATCAGTGTAAAAAAAAATGATAAACAGAAACTTCAATTAAGACTCAACCAGGACACCAGAGGAGACGCTCTCATACCCTACAACAATAGCAAAGCCCAAGAAGAAGAAAAAGCCCTTTTTTTTTCCTGGCAAGGACTCAGTCAATAAAAAGCCATGTTCTCTTTGTTTAGCCCAGCCCTCCCAGCTCCTTTTCCTCTCTAGAAAAGAGATTTCCTTTCATTGTCCTGCACATGGCTTGCTGATACTTGCAATTCCCTGTTGATCCTGAATAAACGTATGCTTGCTGGAGAAATATCTGGCAGTCTCTCTGTTTCAAGTCAATATTCTGGTGGTCAATACAGGGACCAGTGAAGACCCACAAATGTTCCAGTGCTGGTGAGCAAACAGGTGTGATACCTACAAGTAAGCTCATCATCACTCTTTTTCTCATTGACTCTGGAGGTTGAGTGCACATCTTTTTCTCCATGACTCAAGTACACACTCTTTTTGCATTTGAAGCTCTCCAAGCTTGATTTGGGATGTATTTTAAAAAGGTTTTGTCTTTGGTTAAAGCCTTCTTCTGTATGTGGGTACTTGTTTAGTACTATACCACTCTTACAGCAGAAAGTGAAGAGGAACTAAAAAGCCTCTTGTTGAAAGTGAAAGAGGACAGTGAAAAAGTTGGCTTAAAGCTCACCGTTCAGAAAACTAAGATCATGGCATCTGGTCCCATCGCTTCATGGGAAATAGATGGGGAAACAGTGGAAGCAGTGGCTGACTTTATTTTTCTGGGCTCCAAAATCACTGAAGATCGTGATTGCAGCCATGAAATTAAAAGACGCTTACTCCTTGGAAGGAAAGCTATGACCAACCTAGACAGCATATTCAAAAGCAGAGACATTACTTTGCCAACAAAGGTCTGTCTAGTCAAGGCTATGGTTTTTCCTGTGGTCATGTATGGATGTGAGAGTTGGATTGTGAAGAAAGCTAAGCACCAAAGAACTGATGCTTTTGAACTGTGGTGTTGGAGAAGACTCTTGAGAGTCCCTTGGACTTCAAGGAGATCCAACCAGTCCACTCTGAAGGAGATGAGCCCTGGGATTTCTTTGGAAGGAATGATGCTAAAGCTGAAACTCCAGCACTTTGGCCACCTCACATGAAGAGTTGACTCATTAGAAAAGACCCTGATGCTGGGAGGGATTGGGGGCAGGAGGAGAAGGGGACGACAGAGGATGAGATGGCTGGATGGCATCACCAACTCGATGGACATGAGTTTGAACTCCGGGAGTTGGTGATGGACACAGAGGCCTGGCATGCTGGGATTCATGGGGTCGCAAAGAGTTGGACATGACTGAGCAACTGAACTGAACTGATTTAACCACAGATTTCATCAACTAAAGCTGGCTAAAAATATCTTTAGCCCATTCCTTTTAAAACCGAGACTGTTTAACTAAAATTGTGCCAGCTGTCCAGCCTTTGGCCTATTCCTATGAAATTGGGGTTATTCTATGGAAGTTGGCTGAAAAACCTTTGACTTGACTCTTCTTGACCAAGCTGTTTCCTTAGAATTGTCTGGGATTAGCTTGCAAGCTGTTTGCATTGAACTATTGGGCTATAAGCTATGTGAGCTATTGTAAAACTTTTACTCTAGAGAAAATCCTCTCAGAAATGGGATTCCACTTATCTAAGTATTTTGACGGTGCCCTTAGCTACAAGGCTCTGTTTGATTTTATAATTAAACCTGTGGTCCTTCTTTATGAGCCTTTCTAAAAAATTGGGCCAATGTGACCAAAACCAATTTAGAATATCAGTGGTCATTATGGGTAACTTTTGAAATCCCCAAATTTAATATCTGTAAAACTAACCAGACTATAATAGTTTAAAATTTCTAGAAGTTACTGGAATGTTGATGGTGATTGATATTTTTGAGGCTTCCAAGCATTGTCAGAATCCTCAAAATGCCTCTATGCAAAGTAAAAGATTTTTTAAAGATTAACTGAGACAGACAAATGATTAAAGAAAGATAAAAAGGCTCCTAAAGCCTCGGGCTTCTCTTCCTTGTCTTAGGCTCAGCCGCTGCACACGACCACTATCTTGTCTCTCTCTTTTGGATCCCAGTGGCCAGATTCCAGGCCTTTAATTCTGAAAGAGATGGGAATACCAGACCACCTGATCTGCCTCTTGAGAAATTTGTATGCAGGTCAGGAAGCAACAGTTAGAACTGGACATGGAACAACAGACTGGTTCCAAATAGGAAAAGGAGTACATCAAGGCTGTATATTGTCACCCTGCTTATTTAACTTATATGCAGAGTACATCATGAGAAACGCTGGACTGGAAGAAACACAAGCTGGAATCAAGATTGCCGGGAGAAATATCGATAACCTCAGATATGCAGATGACACCACCCTTAGGGCAGAAAGTGAAGAGGAACTCAAAAGCCTCTTGATGAAAGTGAAAGTGGAGAGTGAAAAAGTTGGCTTAAAGCTCAACATTCAGAAAATGAAGTTCATGGCATCCGGTCCCATCACTTCATGGGAAATAGATGGGGAAACAGTGGAAACAGTGTCAGACTTCATTTTTCTGGGCTCCAACATCACTGCAGATGGTGACTGCAGCCATGAAATTAAAAGACGCTTACTCCTTGGAAGGAAAGTTATGACCAACCTAGATAGCATATTCAAAAGCACAGACATAACTTTGCCAACAAAGGTCTGTCTAGTCAAGGCTATGGTTTTTCCTGTGGTCATGTATGGATGTGAGAGTTGGACTGTGAAGAAGGCTGAGCGCCGAAGAATTGATGCTTTTGAACTGTGGTGTTGGAGAAGACTCTTGAGAGTCCCTTGGACTGCAAGGAGATTCAACCAGTCCATTCTGAAGGA
>NW_011494911.1:27346-37517 GCF_000754665.1 Bison bison bison | reverse complement strand
GGAGGAGAAGGGGACGACAGAGGATGAGATGGCTGGATGGCATCACTGACTCAATGGACGTGAGTCTGAGTGAACTCCGGGAGTTGGTGATGGACAGGGAGGCCTGGTGTGCTGTGATTCATGGGGTCGCAAAGAGTTGGACATGACTGAGCGACTGATCTGAAATGCAGGAAACACAGGAGACTCTGGTTCAATCCCTGGGTTGGGAAGATCCCTTCCTCCTTCCTTTTTATGCCACCTATGCCTCTTCTATACCCTCAAATACCCCTTTTCCTTTCTTAAAAATTCTCTCTACTTTATTTTTTTGAATTTATAAGAACTTCTCCCTTTAAAATTAAGTTTTCTGAGGACCCAGAATTTTAACTCTTAATTTCTTATATTCCCTGGACTAAAGATGATCTGTGAGCCATAGTCAAAGATTTTTCTAAAACAACCAAAGTTCCTTACATACTTGCTCAGGAATTTAATATTCATCCAAACTTATCAATCTGATTCTCTGACTTGTATAAGCTGGCCCATATGCTTGCCAGTGAAGGCCAGGCCCAGCACTGGATGAAAATCATTAACTGGGAAAATCCTGAAAAGTCTCTAGAATTACAACTGGGAGATCAGTCCACTGATTTATTGTATGATCAGGCTTGGGCAATCACTGGGTGACTTCACTGAGCAATTCCTCAAGGTTTATCAAAACCTGTTTGGAACAAAATTCACACTTGCACACTCATACACAAAAAAATCTGATGAACCTGTTCATGACTAATACAAACTTCAGCTTGCTTTTAAAGAAAAATATGATTTTCCTTCAGATGTTTATTTTACCCAGGGATCTTTTAAGTTCATGAATATTTATTTTTTTAATTTTATTTTTTAAGTTTACAATATTGTATTGGTTTTGCCATATGTCAACATGAATCCGCCACAGGTATACACGTGTTCCCCATCCTGAACCCTCCTCCCTCCTCCCTCCCCATACCATTCCTCTGGGTCGTTCCAGTGCACCAGCCCCAAGCATCCAGTATCATGCATCAAACCTGGACTGGCGACTCGTTTCATATATGATATTATACATGTTTCAATGCCATTCTCCCAAATATTTATGAATAGAGTGAACCAGGATCACTCCCTTATGGTAAAACTTGTCAGGAGACAATGGGAAACCATGCCCACTCCAGATTTAGTGAATATGGCAAATTAATTCTCTCACACTCTAGATGAATCACCTCAAAAACACACAAAAAACATCGAAAGTCTTAATCTTCAACTCCAGTAAATGAACAATTCTAAATGAAACCAAAACCCTCCTAGTTCGTGCTATTATTTGCAAAGAGCTAGACCACTGGAAAAGAGACTGTTTACAAATTAAGTACTTTAACTGCCTCAGCTCACTTAACCAGCCTTTCCAACTTCCCAGTTCTCAATGAAGGGGTTCCAAGGAACTACAGGGGCTCTTTCCAATCCTTACTCTTAATTGGTTTGGAGAAACATTTCTCCAGATTGATAATGAATCTCTTCCACCCCGATTTACATGAAAGTGACATTGTAGAAGCTGAACCCCACTATCCACTACTCCAAAACAGTCCCTGCCTTGAAGTACTAAACTAGTTCAAATAGTGGGGACCACTACCCAGCATCTCCATAGGCTGGAATCAAGGCTTTGGTAGGGAACAGAATCCAATTTTAGGCTTGAAGTTCATTTCCAAACCCAACATCTACTGTCAATATTAATTTCCTTATAATTTTAAAGGATGGAGGTCCTCAGCTCTAAGAGGCCACTCATTGTCTTCTGTACCATGGCTTTCACAGCATGGCAGTTGGCTTTCTCAAGGCCAACAGACGAGCATCTTTCTGATGCTTCAGCTTTCTTTTAAATTAAAGTGAACTGACTGATTTAATTACAAGGAAGGCATCCCACCACATGCACAGGTTCATTACACTCAAGAGGAGGGAATTACATTGGGTACATATATCAGGAGACAGAAAACTTGAGGTGTCTTAGACTATGTCTACCATAGGTCATTTTTCCAAATCTGACACAAACATTATAAACTTCCCTTCTTCCAGGTGACTGGATTAGAAAGGGCTCTAACTCTTTAAAATCAGCTATTTAATGGAGTTTTAATGTCCAGATGCATGCTTTTTATGCACATTTTAAAGGTAAAATGCTAAACTGTATTCTATTTGGAGACTGCTTTTAGCTACACTGATATTTTTCACACTTCAGTTTCTCCATCCTTCTTCTATGCCAAACTGTTGTTTAAAAATATGAAAAATATTTCAGAAAAATATGAAAATACAGACTTGCATTTATTTTAAACTGATTTGTGGTAAACATATTAATACTGTACTTTTTATATCATCTCAATATATTTTAATATAGTTTATTGAAAAATTGAGACTTCATTCCGCTTAAAACCAAATAAAATGATCTATGTTCATAAAAAACAGACACAACAAACTAAGTACAATATAAAACTAAGAATTTAAGGAACTGAAAGCACCCTACTGAATCAAGAAGGTTCATGGGTGCCTCAAAACAACAGAAAATTCTAATCCTTCTTTGGGAGTCTCTGAAAGTGAGAAACTTAAGGCCAGCTGGGCTTCCCTGGTAGCTCAGATGGTAAAGTATCCATCTCTATTGCGGGAGACTTGGGTTGGACCCCTGGGTTGGGAAGATCCTTGGGAGGAGGGCATGGCAACAACTCCAATATTCTTGCCTGGAGAATCCCCATGGACCGAGATGCATGGTGAGCTACAGTCCATGGGGTCACAAAGAGCTGGGCAGACTAAGTGACTAAGCACAGCACAAGTAATAGTAAAAGGAAAATACTGTCATCTTCACACTTTTGTTTTCCAGCCCTCAAAAATATTTTCCCATGGTGAGTAAAATTCTTTCTCTGACTTTCAATCTTATGCTCACTTTCCAGATGCTGGTAGGAGATTCTATACTGCAAGAAATATCTTCCAACTTCATGGCAGGAACCAAAATAATATTAGCTGAAATGTGGAATTATCTCCCCCATTGGGACCAGGAGGCCAAACGGGGGAAAGCCTTATGTACTATAGCATCTCCTGTGATAGTTTTTAGAATTTGGTGTGTCTCATAAAGAATTTCACCTGGTGGCAATTTACTGAGATAACATATGGCCACAGCAGATGCTTTGCTGCAGCTTGACCTGGAACTGAAAGTTCACTGTGAAGATAAGCAACGTTAGCACTCCTCTGCATAGTAGCTTATTTGACTAAAAATATATCTACTTATTATTCATAGATTATAATCATGGGCTTTTTGAATATGCATGCTATATTTAAAAACAAACGTAAATGATTTACATTGTTCACATAAGGTAATTGAGCCCCATGAAACAAAATTAATTCTCACATTTAATTATCTGTTTATAACCTAGTTCTCTAATATACAGAATATCATTCCTTAAGAAACAATGTATTATGCTAAATAGAGTCTATATTCTCAAATTAGCATGTTCTCTTCAATATATAATTCAAACTAGTGCAAGTTAATGGCAATGTACTTAAATATATAATTGTTATTCTAGCATAGTTTATTGCTATAAAATAAAACAAGCTACTAGTAAAAGTACTTATTATAGTTAAGTTCATTAGATTAGCCCAAAAACTTTCAGTTATACCCTGGTTTCTAAATGTAAATTATACTGTTTTTATTAAATATTATTTTACTTCAAGTCATCTACTTTGCATCCCTTATAAAGCATATCCACTACTGTTCATAATTCATATGAGTCTCAGCTTTGATTAGGATATAATACTATCTCCAAGGTAAAATGCAAGGACAGTCTGATTTATTGCCCCTATTTTAGCTCTATTACATAATATGTATTCTTTCAGATTATCTATTGTCATAAGTTCTTGAGGTCATTAACCCTCTGTTGCCACCTGAATTCCTTTATTATGAGCTATTTCTTGGATGTTTAAAATTTTGTGTACATGATCTTTGCAGTTGCTTCTGTTGTTTTTTGCTTGTTTTCCCCTTGTAGGAGGAGGATTCTTCTATTTCAATCATCTTATGTTGAGTAACCAGTCATGTTACTCATGTACAATTGGCTTAAAATTAAAAAAATATATATATATATATATAAATTCTCATGGTCTTGTGGGGCTTCTCAGGTGGCTCAGTGGCAAAGAATCCAGCTGCTTGCAGGAGACAGACATGTGGGTCCAATCCCTGGGTCGGGAAGATGCCCTGGAGTAGAAGATGGCCTGGGAAATCCCATGGACATTCTATGAGGTCTGTGGTCTATGGGGTCACAAAGAGTTGGACATGACTGAGAGACTGAATACACACACACAGTCTTGTGTCTTGACAACTCTCAAATGGATGATTCCTGTCTGGCATTGCTCATGTCATGTGGTTGTGGTCAGATGGTAGCAAATATTCAGATCTCACAGTCCCAAAAAAGCACAGATCTCAAATTATTTCAGAAGTATTTTTATTTTGGCTACCAACTGAAACACTGAGGCATCCTGTCACATTCTTCAACAGATGCATGGTTGTTAACTCCCTCTTCAAGTACAGCCCTTTTTTGGAAGGTGTAAGGTAGTTTTCTTTCTGTTTCTTTTTCACGTGTAGAACAACTTATTCCAGAAGAGTTTGTTGAAAATATTTTTGCTCTCATTGAATTGTTCTTGTACATTTCAGGCATTAATTGAACATACAGGTATGAAGGAGTCATCTATTTCTTAATTCCCTATTCTGTTGCATTAATCTGCATGTCTGTGCTCAGCATGGATACCAGGAAAAAAGTGAATGTGAAGTCGGTCAGTCGTGTCCGACTCTTTGTGACCCCATGGAGCTATACCCCTATCAGGCTCCTCCATCCATGGGATTTTCCATGCAAGAGTGCTGGAGTGGATTGCCATTTCCTTCTCCTATGGATACCATATTATCAGTTATAGCTTACATCAATTGATTAAGGCAGACAAGATGTGTCCCTTTTTTAAAAATATTTGCCCTTTCAGTTCAGTTCAGTTCAGTCACTCAATTATGTACAACTCTTTGTGACCCCATGAATCGCAGCACACCAGGCCTCCCTGTCGATCACCAACTCCCGGAGTTCACTGAGATTCACGTCCATCAAGTCAGTGATGCCATCCAGCCATCTCATCCTCTGTCGTCCTCTTGTCCTCCTGCCCCCAATCCCTCCCAGCATCAGAGTCTTTTCCAATGAGTCAACTCTTCGCATGAGGTGGCCAAAGTACTGGAGTTTCAGCTTCAGCATCATTCCTTCCAAAGAAATCCCAGGGCTGATCTTCTTCAGAATGGACTGGTTGGATCTCCTTGCAGTCCAAGGGACTCTCAAGAGTCTTCTCCAACACCACAGTTCAAAAGCATCAATTCTTCGGTGTTCAGCTGCCCTTTAATACTGTTCTTTTCCAAATAAATCTGCACTATTACTAGGTCCATTACATTTCCATATAAACTTTAGAATCAGTTTCTCAATTGTTAATTAAAAAGGACAGTGTATTTGAGTAGGATTTCTTTCAAATTACACATCACTATGACAGTATACATATCTTATCAATATTTAAGTCGCAAATGCATGAATACTGTACAAATCATCATTACTTAAGGTTGTCTTTCATTTCTTTCAGCTATTTTTGTATTTATTTTTATTGAAACTAGAAATAAATTGATCATTTAAGGATTACATTTTTGATTCTATATTTCATGTTTGTTTTTAATAAAATACAATTAAATTTTATAAACTAATCCTACATATACAACCTTAAAAAATTATTATAAAAAATAATATGTAAAATATTTATTTTGTATATTTATAAAATAGCTAGTTATTTGTTAAGGCTATATATTTCTTAGGTAGGAAGTTAAGCGTGAGTCAAGCTGAAAGGGATGCAAGCTTATCTCTAAACCCCATCCCAGACACACCCAGGGGAGCTCACAGATATTCTATAAAATAACCAGAGACTTTTCCAACTCTTAAGCACACACTCTAGGCAAAGAGTATACAAACTAACCACAGGGGCTTCTCCAGTGCCAGGCTATGTCCTCAAGTGACCTTTAGGCAGTCGGGAGTTCATTCAGTTCAGTTGCTCAGTCATGTCCACTCTTTGTGACTCCATGAATCACAGCACACCAGGCCTCCCTGTCCATCACCAACTCCCGGAGTACGCTAAAACTCATGTCCATCGAGTCGGTGATGACATCCATCCATCTCATCCTCTGTCGTCCCCTTCTCCTCCTGCCCCCAATCCCTCCCAACATCAGAGTCTTTTCCAATGAGTCAACTCTTCGCATGAGGTGGCCAAAGTACTGGAGTTTCAGCTTTAGCATCATTCCTTCCAAAGAAATCCCAGGGCTGATCTTCTTCAGAATGGACTGGTTGGATCTCCTTGTAGTCCAAGGGACTCTCAAGAGTCTTCTCCAACACCACAGTTCAAAAGCATCAATTCTTCAGCACTCAGCTTTATTCACAGTCCAATTCTCACATCCATACATGACCACAGGAAAAACCATAGCCTTGACTAGATGGACCTTTGTTGCCAAAGTAATGTCTCTGCTTTTTAATGTGCTATCTAGGTTGGTCATAACTTTCCTTCCAAGGAGTAAGAGTCTTTTAACTTCATGGCTGCATTAACCATCTGCAGTGATTTTGGAACACCAAAAAATAAAGTCTGACACTGTTTCCCCATCTTTTTCCCATGAAGTGATGGGACCAGATGCCACGATCTTGGTTTTCTGAATGTTGAGCTTTAGGCCAATTTTTTCACTCTCCGCTTTCACTTACATCAAGAGGCTTTTGAGCTCCTCTTCACTTATAAGGGTGGTGTCACCTGCGTATCTGAGGTTATTGATATTTCTCCCGGCAATCTTGATTCCAGCTTGTGCTAATTCCAGCCCAGCGTTTCTCATGATGTACTCTGCATAGAAGTTAAATAAGCAGGGTGACAATATACATCCTTGATGTACTGCTTTTCCTATTTGGAACCAGTCTGTTGTCTCATGTCCAGTTCTAACTGTTGCTTCCTGACCTGCATACAGGTTTCTCAAGAGGCAGGTCAAGTGGCCTGGTATTGCCATTTCTTTCAGAATTTTCCATAGTTTATTGTGATCCACACAGTCAAAGGCTTTGGCATAGACAATAAAGCAGAAATAGATGTTTTTCTGGAACTCTCTTGTTTTTTTGATGATTCAGCGGATGTTGGCAATTTGGTCTCTGGTTCCTCTGCCTTTTCTAAAACCAGCTTGAACATCTGGAAGTTCACGGTTCATATATTGCTGAAGCCTGGCTTGGAGAATTTTGAGCATTACTTTACTAGCATGTGAGATGAGTGCAAGTGTGTGATAGTTTGAGTATTCTTTGGCATTGCCTTTCTTTGGGATTAGAATGAAAAGTGACCTTTTCCAGTCCTGTGGCCACTGCTGAGTTTTCCAGATTTGCTGGCATATTGAGTGCAGCACTTTCACAGCATCCTCTTTGAGAATTTGAAATAGCTCAACTGGAATTCCATCACCTCCACTAGCTTTGTTCGTAGTGATGCTTTCTAATGCCCACTTGACTTCACATTTAAGGATGTCTGGCTATAGGTGAGTGATCACACTATCATTAAGGGTTCATATATATTTTATAGATACATATATCTGATTACAACTACTGAATTATGTAAAAGCCATGTGCAAAACAGTGTGTCATCATGCAACTCGCAACTGTAAATCAACACTATCAGTCCACGCCTGTCTAGATGAATATGTAAAGGCCCTGTCTTGAAAAACCCCTTTACCTCATCACTTCAGTGCCAATGCCTCTCTTGGCTGACCGACCTCTACCAGAGGTGTTCTTTCTGTTCACCCTTCTCTTTCTTCAATAAACTTGTTTTTGCCAGGGGTAAGACCTCGCATTACCCATAATGATTACTTATAATCTCATAAGATTCTTCTTTGTGTCCATACCAAGAATTGAGGCCCACAAATGAGGGTCCTCTTTGAACCCTCCAAATCTGGCAAAATATTAATCTTGAATCACAAATAATTATTTATCATTTATTTTTAAGTACTCATAAATTAATATATTTCCTCACTGTAGTTTCAGTCTAAATAAGGATTTTGAATTTTATTGGTGCCTCTGAAGATCTGGGTTTAATTGATATTCTCTACTGTTTACATCCCACGTCCAAGGAGCCATGGCTGCATGGGCGCAGGAAGGCCCAGAGGAGCTATCCCACATTGAAGATCAGGAAGGGCAGCAGTGAGGAGATACCCATCGTCCAAGGTAAGGAGCAATGGCTGCACTTTGCTGGAGCAGCCCTGAAGAGATATCCCACGCCAAGGTAAGAGAAACACAAGTAAGACGATAGGTGTTGTAAGAGGGCATCAGAGGGCAAACATTCTGAAACCATACTCACAGAAAACTAGTCAATCTAATCACATTAGGACCACAGCCTTGTCTAACTCAATGAAACTAAGGCATGCCCATGGGGCAACCCAAGATGGGCGGGTCATGGTGGAGAGATCTGATAGAATGTGGTTCATTGGAGAAGGGAATTGCAAACCACTTCAGTATTCTTGCCTTGAGAACCCCATGAACAGTATGAAAAGGCAAAATGATAGGATACTGAAAGAGAAACTCCCCAGATCAGTAGGTGCCCAATATGCTACTGGAGATCAGTGGAGAAATAACTCCAGAAAGAATGAAGGGATGGAGCCAAAGCAAAAAGAATACCCAACTGTGGATGTGACTGGTGATAGAAGCAAGGTCTGAGGCTGTAAAGAGCAATATTGCATAGGGACCTGGAATGTCAGGTCCATGAATCAAGGCAAATTGGAAGTGGTCAAACAAGAGATGGCAAGAGTGAATGTCGACATTCTAGAAATCAGGGAACTGAAATGGACTGGAATGGGTGAATTTAACTCAGATGATCATTATATCTATTACTGTGGGCAGGAATCCCTTAGAATAAATGGAGTGGCCATCATGGTCAATGAAAGAGTCCAAAATGCAGTACTTGGATGCAATCTCAAAAATGACAGCATGATCTCTGTTCCTTTCCAAGGCAAACCATTCAATATCACAGTAATCCAAGTCTATGCCCCAACCAGTAACGCTGAAGAAGCTGAAGTTGAACGGTTCTATAATGACCTACAAGACCTTTTAGAAATAACACCCAAAAAAGATGTCCTTTTCATTATAGGGGACTGGAATGCAAAAGTAGGAAGTCAAGAAACACCTGGAGTAACAGGCAAATTTGGCCTTGGACTACAGAATGAAGCAGGGCAAAGACTAATAGAGTTTTGCCAACAAAATCCACTGGTCATAACAAACACCCTCTTCCAACAACACAAGAGAAGACTCTACACATGTACATCATCAGATGGTCAAAACCAAAATAAGATTGATTATATTCTTTGCAGCCAAATTGGAGAAGCTCTATACAGTCAGCAAAAACAAGACCAGGAGCTGACTGTGGTGCAGACCATGAACTCCTTATTGCCAAATTCAGACTTAAATTGAAGAAAGTAGGGAAAACCACTAGACCATTGAGGTATGACCTAAATCAAATCCCTTATGATTATACAGTGGAAGTGAGAAATAGATTTAAGGGTCTAGATCTGATAGATAGAGTGCCTGATGAACTATGGAATGAGGTTCGTGACATTGTACAGGAGAAAGGGATTAAGACCATTCCCATGGAAAAGAAATGCAAAAAAGCAAAATGGCTGTCTAGGGAGGCCTTACAAATAGCTGTGAAAAGAAGAGAAGTGAAAAGCAAAGGAGAAAAGGAAAGATATAAACATCTGAATGCAGAGTTCCAAAGAATAGCAAGAAGAGATAAGAAAGCCTTCTTCAGCAATCAATGCAAAGAAATAGAGGAAAACAACAAAATGGGAAAGACTAGGGATCTCTTCAAGAAAATCAGAGATATGAAAGAAATATTTCATGCAAAGATCAGCTCGATAAAGGACAGAAATGGTATGGACCTAATAGAAGCAGAAGATATTAGAAGAGGTGACAAAAATACACAGAAGAACTGTACAAAAAGATCTTCACACCCAGATAATCATGATAGTGTGATCACTGACCTAGAGCCAGAAATCCTGGAATGTGAAGTCAAGTGGGCCTTAGAAAGCATCACTACGAACAAAGCTAATGGAGGTGATGGAATTCCAGTTGAGCTATTC
>NW_011494911.1:26402-27246 GCF_000754665.1 Bison bison bison | reverse complement strand
AGGAACCAGAGATCAAATTGCCAACATCCGCTGGATCATGGAAAAAGCAAAAGACTTCCAGAAAAACATCTATTTCTGCTTTATTGTCTATGCCAAAGCCTTTGACTGTGTGGATCACAATAAACTGTGGAAAATTCTGAAAGAGATGGGAATACCAGACCACCTGATCTGCCTCTTGAGAAATTTGTATGCAGGTCAGGAAGCAACAGTTAGAACTGGACATGGAACAACAGACTGGTTCCAAATAGGAAAAGGAGTTTGTCAAGGTTGTATATTGTCTCCCTGTTTATTTAACTTCTATGCAGAGTTCATCATGAGAAACGCTGGACTGGAAGAAACACAGCTGGAATCAAGATTGCCGGGAGAAATATCGATAACCTCAGATATGCAGATGACACCACCCTTAGGGCAGAAAGTGAAGAGGAACTCAAAAGCCTCTTGATAAAAGTGAAAGTGGAGAGTGAAAAAGTTGGCTTAAAGCTCAACATTCAGAAAATGAAGATCATGGAATCGGGTCCCATCACTTCATGGGAAATAGATGGGGAAACAGTGGAAACAGTGTCAGACTTTATTTTTCTGGGCTCCAAAGTCACTGCAGATGGTGACTGCAGGCATGAAATTAAAGGGCGCTTACTCCTTGGAAGGAAAGTTATGACCAACCTAGATAGCATATTGAAAAGCAGAGACATTACTTTGCCAACAAAGGTTCGTGTAGTCAAGGCTATGGTTTTTCCTGTGGTCATGTATGGACGTGAGAGTTAGACTATGAAGAAGGCTGAGTGCCAAAGAATTGATGCTTTTGAACTGTGGTGTTGGAGAAGACTCTTGAGAGTCCCTTGGACTG
>NW_011494911.1:23512-26288 GCF_000754665.1 Bison bison bison | reverse complement strand
AGATGCTACAGCTGAAACTCCAGTACTTTGGCCACCCCATGTGAAGAGTTGACTCATTGGAAAAGTCTCTGATGCTGGGAGGGATTTGGGGGCAGGAGGAGAAGGGGACGACAGAGGATGAGATGGCTGGATGGCATCACTGACTCGATGGACATGAGTCTGAGTGAACTCCGGGAGTTGGTGATGGACAGGGAGGCCTGGCGTGCTGCGATTCATCGGGTCTCAAAGAGTCGGACACGACTGAGCAACTGATCTGATCTGATCTGATTATTTACATAGTCTATTGATATAAGTCCTTACTCTATCAATATCAGTTATTGTAATATTATTTTTTCTCATACTGTAATTTTGTGGTACATATCTTTTTCTCTCAGATTCTCTAACTGCACCCCCAAGTTTTGGTAAGTCGTATATTTGATAATAAAGATACATAAATCTTCACAACCAAATAAATTCTAGTTGCCTTGTTATTTCATATATGACACATACATAGACTACAATGTTTTCTAAGTTTCCAAATATTTGGATATTTTTAAAGATATCTTTCTGGGTTTTTAATCAATAAAATAATTTATCTGAGGCCAGAGAATGCATGTGTACATATCTCTGTCATTTCAAATTGAGGTGAATATCAAAGTCTAGCATAGAGTTTATTATGGTGAATGCTTCATGTATACTTAAAAAAAAAAACATATGCTTCAGGTTTGAGTTGTATTGTTGCACCAAGAAAATCAGGTTGAGTTAGTTGATAATATATGTACAAATCTTCTGTTTTATTTTTAATATTTAAAAAAAATCTTTAATTTTAAAACAGATTAGAAAAAGTATAAAGACAGTGCAGAAAGTTTCTGTGTACATATTACCCATTTTTTCTATTTCTAACATGTTACATTATTATGGTCCACTTGTTACAGTTTTAGTTGTTGGGCTTCCCTTGTGGCTCCGCTGGTAAAGAATCCACTTGCAATGCGGGAGACCTGGGTTTGATCTCTGGGTTGGGAAGATCTCCTGGAGAAGGGAAAAGCTACCCAGTCCAGTATTCCAGCCTAAAGAATTCCATGGGGTCGCAGAGAGTCAGACACAACTGAGCAACTTTCACTTCACTTCACTTATTACAGTTAATGAACTAATACTGATATATTGTTATTAATTAGAATACATAGCTTATTCCAAATTCCTTGGTTTTTACATAATGCCTTTTTCTCTGTTCTAGGATTCCATCCAAGATAGGACATTACATTTGATTGAATTTTTTTCCTTAGGCTCCTTTCATCTGTGACAATTTCTTAGACCATCATTTTTTTCTGATCTGGATGGTTTCTAGGAGGATTGTTCAGGTACAGTATTGGGATTTGGATATTTTTCTCATGTTTATAGTAGGGCCATGTGTTTGGAGAAGAAGAAAACACAGGTCAAGTGCCATTTTCATCACACCATAATAAGGGTACATACTATCAACATAAATTAACACTTTTTATGCTGACTTTGATCACAAGGCTGAGACAGTATTTGCCAAGTTCCTCTACCCTAAAATTCTTTTTTCCTCACTTCCTGTATTGTTCTCTTCGGAAGAAGGTTCCTATGGCAGCCCACACTAAGAGGTGGGGATTTATGCACAAACTCCTTGAAGGCAGACTATGTCTATACATTACTGGAATTGTTTTACACATGAGATTTTTTATTCTCCCCATTTATTTATATATTTAAATCATTTACTCATATCAGTTTAGACTCAAATGTTTTACATGGAGTCATTATGCAATTTTATTTTATTTTACACTCAAAATGTTGTGAGTTCTTTCAGTTGAACCAGCTATGGATCTTCACCATATTCCCACAAATGTGTGTGTGGCAGTTGGGTCAATGTTTTTTTGTAACATGTTCCATTCTCATCCTTTATATTTTGCATATTATGGGAAACAATACTAAATCAGCCATTTCTCCAGAAATCTTGGCTCCTTTTGTTGGAGAACGGTATCAGAAATCAAGATGTGAGTGCTGGGAATACTTGTTGATTCTGGAGTCTTTACTTCCAGGCTCTTTCAGCTGAAAGAGCATGGAAACATACTCCTGTATACTGCTACATATTTTCACTTATCTATATATACTTCTATACGTAACCATCTGTATCTATATTAAGCTATGCACAAATTCATTCTGATGTTTCCAACTAGAATTCATTACCCCAGGCCTTATTTTAACTTCCTGTTCAGGCTTATCTATAAATTTCCATTCCACAAGTGAAAACTTTAGCTCCCACCATATGGCATTAATTTACACATTTTTTTCAGTCCCGCATGCATGATTAGAGTGTCAGTATTATTAACCTGCACTCTCAATGTAAGCAACATCATGAATTAGTGTACAGCGTCTATGTACAGTTATTTGCCTTTGGATTTACAGACTCCAATCCTTTTCAAAGTTACTTAGGTCAGCACTACTTTTGTCACCTCAGTCAATGTGCTTGTTGCATATATTTGTAATACAGTTAGATTTATCCTGCTTCTTTGTATATCTAGTAATTTTTTGTTGTATGCTATCCATTGTTAATTCTATAATGTTGAGAATAAATTTCAAGTTTTTCTGGGGGGACAGATAGCTAATTTAACAATAAGTCAGCTCTATCTTTAGAATATCTGTGTACGAGACAGCAAAAGAGAAACTGATGTATAGATCAGTCTTATGGACTCTGTGGGAGAGGGAGAGGGTGGGGAGATTTAGGAGAATGGCATTGAAACATGTATAATATCATGTATGAAACAAGTCGCCAGTCCAG
>NW_011494911.1:3722-23412 GCF_000754665.1 Bison bison bison | reverse complement strand
GGGTATACCTGTGGCAGATTCATTTCAATATTTGGCAAAACTAATACAATATTGTAAAGTTTAAAAATAAAATAAAATAAAATAAAAGAATATTTGTTTTTAGGTTACGTCAAATATTTGAAAATTAGTCCTTTGGTATATATGTTCTTTCTTCTTCTTTTTTTTTTTTTTGCAGGTAATCTGGTGGCAATTATTGCCTTATAGCCAGAAGCAGAAATTCCACAGTGACAGTTTGAAACAACTTGTGTGATTTCTGTTTGAGAAAAACTGAGTTTTAGAAAATTTAAGTATTTTGTCCAAGGTTGTAAGTCATCATTGGAACAGAGTTACTCACCCTAGTGGGTCTATTACCCAAGCTAGCTATTAACAAGAATTTTCTCCTGCTTCTGCTAAATGTTCTTACATCAAATTCTTAGAATCTTATGAAAAAGCACTGGGACATAAGTTATGCCCTTTAAAGCACTGTATTGTAACCCATGAATTGGATATGAAGGACCAGAGAGATATGGTACCAAAGTGACATAAATTGTTTGAGGTTAACATGCCTATACACTTTTGAATATATGTTTATAATGAAAATAAATATTAATAGTAAGTGTATACTTAATACATCACTCCTGATTTCAGTATTATATCTAATACTATATCTAATATTCAGTATTATATCTAATACTATATCTAATATTATATCTAATATTAAATAATAAGGGAAAAAAGGAAAGAATACATACTACTATATTCTCAAGTATATCAGATTAATTCCATTAGAGTATGAATTGCTTCCATTGCCATTATTTTAGAAACCATTAAATCTTTTAGATGAGGGAAGAGTTGAAAAATGAAATAGGACGTAGCAAGCATTCTGAGGTTGAACAATGATATATGTAGTCACATTAGATGCATATTAAAGTAGATTGCTAGACAGAGAAACTGACAAATAACAATCAAACAGATAAATGGAATATGTAAAACAGGCATGTCAACTCCAGTTCTAGATGGAGAGACAAATGAAGTAGGCCAAGCACATGAATATAGATATTCACTTCAATACTGACATAGTCCTAAAGATACAGATGTTTATTCTGCCATATGCATCACTGTCATATACACTGCAGGTACATATATTGAAATATTCTGAGAGAAGTTAAAATCTTTAAAAATGTAAGTGAATCTAGTTTACTTATTGTTGTATGTCTGTTCCACTAGGAAGGTGTATAAGGAAAACAGACTTCAGGCATGAAGGAAGCTGTGCTTAAGTGGGTAAGGACAAAATTTCTTCTTCACTTTGAATCTAGGGACTACATCTTTTTGGCTGTGAAAATTTCAGCCAGCTCTTAATACCTAAAGTCTTTCATTTAAAAACAGATGCTTAAAAGGTTCTATAAAATAAAACTTATTTTTGCATAGTACCTAAGATTATATACCTTGTATAAAACATTTAGTACAGGAAACATGGTAACCACTTATTAAATGCATATCTTAGCATTTCTTATGAACATACAACATCTATGAACAAATTACTTTTTTCAAGGTTGATTCCAGTACATATTGGAATTGCCATGTACTCCAGGAGATGATCACCCCCCAAACCACATACATTTCTGGACCTTATCTGTGTGTGTGTGTGCTAATTCACTTCAGTCATGTCCGACTCAGCTACCCCATGGACTGTAGCCCCCAGGCTCCTCTGTCCATGGGATTTCCCAGAGAAGAATACTGGAGCAGGTTGCCATTTCCTCCTCCAGGGGATCTTCCTGACTCAGGGATTGAACCTGCATCCCTTATTCCTCCTGAATTGGAAGGGGAGTTCTTTACCACTAGTACCACCTGGGAAGCCCTAGTGGGGTTCTACATGGCTGCAGAAAAAGATGTGTCTACCATTGCCAAAGCCAAAAGGACTGCCCAAAGACACAGTGAACCCATAGACACCCACAAACCTACTACTGAACACTGCACCTTCAGAGAGACGAGAACAGCTCAATCAACCAGAACATAGGGACAAGCTCCCCTAATCAGGAAAACATCATAGGACACTAATGATGATATATGCAATCCACATTCAGGATAGCTATATAGTGTTTTGGTGGTTTTTTGTTTGTTTGTTTGTTTGTTTTTAGTATTACCATTTAGAGATGCTATTTGTAAATATTTGAAAAGCAAGCAACCTACTAAGATTTTGATACCAGTTACCTTTCTTTTCAAAAGGGAAAATATTCCACCTTTCCTAAAGGTTGAATTTGAGGACAATCAGCCTCCAAAATGTTACTGATGCTGAAAAATTACCTTCTAATAATGCCACAATCTCTAAACCCAGTGAGATTTTGGGGGGAGTATGAAAGAGGATATCCCCATATTTCCAAGTTCACGAGGGATAACATGTATCTAATGGACTTGAACATAAGAATACAAAAACAAAAAACAAGACACATACCTTTCATGCATGGATTTGTCAAGGTCCCCTGTGTTTAAAATTGTAATGACCAGAAGTGATACGGCAAGTGGAGTATACAGCTATGCGAGGTGAGAAACAACAATCTTTGTCAAGCAAACATTGGTATGATAGAAAAGAAGTAAGATACCTGATGTGATCAAAATACCAGTGTCAGGATTTCAAAAACACAACACCATTTCGATCAAAATAGGAAGCATAACTACAGACTAAGTGCAGACATTAAATTTTAAAAAGGCCAGCCTATTCCAGTATCTACATGCTACAAACAATAAAATCATGTTCAGTTTGAGTGACTTGGGCATGAAGAATGAATGTACTGTATTATATAAAACAAAAAGATTTTAAAAGATTAACACAAATGACCTGCCTACACGAGGAAAAATGAACAAATATTCCTTTTGAGCTTTTTTTTTTTAATATTTCTCTTGCCTAACATTTAGATGTTAACCTTTTTTAAAATGTTATTTACACATATGCACCCACTTTAAACATGTGGTGGATTCATTTCAATATTTGGCAAAACTAATACAATATTGTAAAGTTTAAAAATAAAATAAAATTAAAAAAAAGTGAAGATGGAAAACATAGTAGTAGTGTTCATAAAAAGTAAAAAATGTAAAAAAACAAAACAAAACACCTTTATTACTTACAAAATCCCTGAAAAATAAAAAGAAAAATAAAGGCTATTTTAAGTTCTCTTTCATATAATACAAAGCTGAAATCCAAAGAGATTTTTTGGCCAATTTTAATAAAACAGTAATCAATAAACCAGGAGTGACATCTAGCCACCCCCCCTCAACCATTTCTGTTTTGTTTTCACATTACTACACAATAGAGAGATGTTTATAAAAAATTCACTACCAAGTATATGAAGACAGACTATTTTATATCCCATTATTTCATGGTCACAATATTATCTGGCTGTCAGAGAAGACAAATTTCTCTAATGAGATACCTTATGTAAACTGTTAGAATTTCCACAGTTTAACTACCAAGTCAGGTCAACAGTATCCACCGGTGATTTAGTAGAAGGGATCAGTCTTCTCAATGGTCTTAGGAGGTTTTATGATAAAAGATCGTGGGGAGGCAATAGCTTGCACACCTTAGTGCCCTTAACTCTGCTGCTGCTGCTAAGTCACTTCAGTCGTGTCCAACTCTGTGTGACCCCATAGACGGCAGCCCACCAGGCTCCCCCGTCCCTGGGATTCTCCAGGCAAGAACACTGGAGTGGGTTGCCATTTCCTTCTCCAATGCAGGAAAGTGAAAAGTAAAAGTGAAGTCGCTCAGTTGTGTCCGAGCCCTTAACTCTACACTTTGGCTTTATCTCATTCTCAAAACTCAAGTACCCTGAACTAACATAGAAATTCTTACACCACGGTCTTGACTTTGCAGTTCTCATATTTCTAGCCTAATTAGTTTTTTATTTTGTACTAATTTTAAAGAATCCCATAGAAAGTTTATAAAATGAATAAAACAATATGAGTACAATATTAAAAAAAAATTTTTTCTTTCTTTTGGTGTAAAGTATCTTTCATCACTTATTCAAGATCTTCTCAGGTTATGCAGTGTACATGTGAAGGCTGTGGTTACTGAGGAGAAACTGTCCATGTGACAAAGCCAGTTACTTTCAGGATTTTTAAACTTTTGTTACATTTAAAAAAGTATAATTTTAGTGAAAATTCACAACACGTAAATGAGTATATAGGTCCACTTAGATCTATTCAAGCTATTTGCATGAAGATTTCTTTTTAACATTCTTTCTTTTTAATAATTTATTTGGCTGCCCTGGGTCTTAGTTGTGGCATGTGGGATCTAGTTTCCTGACCAGGGATCAAACCCAGGCCCCCTGTGTTAACAGTGTGGAGTCTTAACCACTGAACCACAAGGGAAGTCTCAGGTAATTATTTTTTAGCAGAATGTTGGCTTTTTAACTTTCTTCAGCTCAATGTGAAGCAGAATGCAGAAGGAACCAAGAGAATGACATGAACTATTTTTCACCTGGCCTAAACATACAGTCCTGAGAATCTTTGATGTTTTCTTGATGTTTAATGCCTTCACTTCACTTTAAAAAGTCAATCAATATACATTCAATTTGCTAATATCTATTTAACATCTGTTTTTTTTTTCACCCCAAAGCTGAATTACTTGGGGGACTGAATAAAGCATGCAAATGCCATACACTAATGCAGAAGAAGAAAGGGGAGTGTTTGATACATGCACAATTATAGCTTCAAAATCTCAAACCTTACCTATGCAAGTTGTAACGATGGAACATTCCCTTTCTCTATGGATTTTGGTGGTCAGGTAAAATAAAGGACCATTAGGTAACAGTATGCATAAAGGAGATAGGTATCTCAGAGAAGAAAAACATATTTAGAGGGAGAAAAAGTTGGAGCACATAGCTGACTGAAGTCAGCTGTATTTCTATGGAAACTTTATTTCTTCAATTTGGGTAAGTTCCAAAAAGTGGAGGCATTTTTTTACCGTCCTTCTGTGGTACAGAGTAAATAGTCAGGTAGTGTTTACTTAAGGACTCTGAGCAGATGAAAAAAAAAAAAAAAATTCCCAGGCTTATAAAACCAAAGTGGTCTCTTCTTCAAATATTCAGCCTCTGGTGATGGCCAGTGTGTTTGTTTTCTGAGAATTGCAGGTTAAATGAATCAGACAGTTAATGGAATCTAATTTCTCCAGAGGCAGATACTTCCAGAGAGAACCTCAACACAAGATGAAAAAAAATTCACCTCCAGAATCCATTAAAATAGCTTAATCTAAATTATAATCCTTCGAATTTTGTAAAAGTAGTTCTGTGCAAAATCAGAAAATATTAAGCCATTCACTAATTCAGGCTGTATCCTTGAGGAAAAAATTTTTTTACCTGACTAATGTCAAGATTCAACACTGATTCCACAATGAGCTGGGGAATCAATTCACATTAACTGCACCTATAAATAAGTGATCGTTTATTTACAAAGCATACTTACAGCCTGTGTAATTAATCCTTACTATCCTAATGGTACAGTCATACTAATTATAGCTTAATAGGGAATAAAGATGATAAGGTCTCATATAATGCCACAGCTATAGCATGGGCATTAACAGCCTAGAGCTCTCTAGTCAATATATTGAAATCTTATTTCACCTTTCTGTCTCGTAAAGGTTAAGAATTTAATGACCGCTTTAGGAGCTCTCCAATATTATAATCTCTCTAAATAATTATTCTCAAAAAATATTGTTCATATAGATTATCAAAACTTTTCAGGTTGCTTAAGATTTGTCAGTGCCTTAGTAAGAGTAAAGATCTACTTTCTTCTTGTTTAAATGACTCTATTTCAGAAGTAGAAAATAGTTTCAGAAGCTGTTTAGTAAAAGATAACAACATAAAACAACTATCTAACTGAAATGTTTAAGCATTCAGTTTCACCCAGTAACAGCTTCATGCTGGCCTGCCAGACTAGTTCTGCTTTAAGTCCTATCTTGTCCACATGCAAGAGTCTAGTCTGAAATGGAGTGGAATGAGTGAATATACAACTGAGTTCAGGAATGTTTTACTATATAAATTAGTTCCAGGATCTTTTTACAAGTATGCCATTTGTCTGAAAAGATAATCCAACAATTTTCAACAGCCCTAATCCCATTCTAAACCTGGAAATAAAAATCTCTCGTTTCAGTTTTTCTATTACAAAGCTTTGGAGGGACATTTAAGTATTAACTATTTGACTTCTAACCTTTGATTTCAAAAAGATTTGATTGAATAATTAAAAATAAGTAGAGGATTTAAAAGAAAGAGGCATGTCTCTAGGTATGCTTGTTCATGGGAAACCACTTCAGGAGCTTCCCAGGTGAAATCTGAACCTGGTCCCCTACACAGATTTGGGGTGTGGTAATTTAGAATCTGTGATACAAAGTCAGAAAAACGAATATCATATATTAATGCTTATAAATATGGAATCTAGAAAAATGGTACAGATGAACCTATTTGCAGGGCAGGAATAAAGACACAGACATAGAGAATGGACATGCAGAGAGGAAGGAAGGAAGAAGGAGGGAGGAAGTGGAGGGTGTGAGGCATCCGAAGAGTATTATTGACACGACTATACTACTGTGCGTACAACAGATAGAAAGCGGGAAGCTGCTGTGTTGCCAAGGTAGCTCAGCGTGGTGCTCTGTGGTGACCTAGAGGGGTGGTATTGTGGGGTGGGAGGAAGGTCCAAGAGGGAAGAAATATATATATATATACACATGGCTTCCCTGGTGACTCAGACGGTAAAGAATCTTCTTGCAATGTGGAAGACCTGGGTTCAATCACTGGGTTGGGGAGATCCCCTGGAGGAGGGCATGGCAACCCACTCCAGTAATCTTGCCTGGAGAATCCCATAGACAGAGGAGCCTGGTGAGCTATAAGCCATGGGGTCGCAAAGAGTCGGACATGACTGAGCAACTAAGCACAGCGTATATATATATTCACATAAAGCTGATTCATTTTGTTATACAGCAGAATCGACTGTAACATTGCAAAACAATTATACTTCAATTAGAAATAAAAGGAATTTACTTATGAAATAAAGGAGATGGAAAAGAGTGAGGAGTCCTGTGGCATTTCTTCTTCATGGGATACTAATCTTATCAGATCAGGGACCCAGCCTTGTGACCTCATTTCACCTTAACTTCTTAAAAGTGCCAATTCCAGATATAGCCAAAAGGGGAGTTAGAATTTCAACATATAAATTTGAGGAGAATACAGACATTTAGTATTAGAGGAAGCTTGTGTATCTTCTGCGCAGAAAGTAAAAGAAGATGATTGTCTTCAATTATTGAACTGCCTCTTTGAACAGTCTCAAATACCTAACTATTTATGTTGCATCTAATAGGACTACCCTTATAGAGAAATTCATATTTCAGGTTACACTGAAGATAAAGTAAGTGCAACTCTCTTTGTAGAGAGATTGCACTATGGTAGGAGATTTCCAAATAATCTCCCATTTTAATCTAGTCTAACCTAGAGTCAGTTCATAACAATATATAATTTTGCTCAAACTATCGCACAATTGCACTCATCTCACACGCTAGTAAAGTAATGCTCAAAATTCTCCAAGCCAAGCTTCAGCAATATGTGAACTGTGAACTTCCTGATGCTCAAGCTGGTTTTAGAAAAGGCAGAGGAACCAGAGATCAAATTGCCAACATCCGCTGGATCATGGAAAAAGCAAGAGAGTTGCAGAAAAACATCTATTTCTGCTTTATTGACTATGCCAAAGCCTTTGACTGTGTGGGTCACAATAAACTGTGGAAAATTCTGAAAGAAATGGGAATACCAGACCACCTGATCTGCCTCTTGAGAAATTTGTATACAGGTCAGAAAGCAACAGTTAGAACTGGACATGGAACAACAGACTGGTTCCAAATAGGGAAAGGAGTACGTCAAGGCTGTATATTGACACCCTGTTTATTTAACTTATATGCAGAGTACATCATGAGAAACGCTGGACTGGAAGAAACACAAGCTGGAATCAAGATTGCCGGGAGGAATATCAATAACCTCAGATATGCAGATGACACCACCCTTATGGCAGAAAGTGAAGAGGAAGTAAAAAAGCCTCTTGATGAGAGTGAAAGTGGAGAGTGAAATAGTCGGCTTAAAGCTCAACATTCAGAAAATGAAGATCAGGGAATCTGGTCTCATCACTTCATGGGAAATAGATGGGGAAACAGTGGAAACCGTGTCAAACTTTATTTTTTGGGCTCCAAAATCACTGCAGATGGTGACTGCAGCCATGAAATTAAAGGGCACTTACTCCTTGGGAGGAAAGTTATGACCAACCTAGATAGCATATTGAAAAGCAGAGACATTACTTTGCCAACAAAGGTTTGTCTAGTCAAGGCTATGGTTTTTCCTGTGGTCATGTATGGACATGAGAGTTGGACTGTGAAGAAGGCTGAGCGCCGAAGAATTGATGCTTTTGAACTGTGGTGTTGGAGAAGACTCTTGAGAGTCCCTTGGACTGCAAGGAGATCCAACCAGTCCATTCTGAAGGAGATCAGCCCTGGGATTTCTTTGGAAGGAATGATGCTAAAGCTGAAACTCCAGTACTTTGGCCACCTCATGCAAAGAGTTGACTCATTGGAAAAGACTCTGATGGTTGGAGGGATTGGGGGCAAGAGGAGAAGGGGATGACAGAGGATGAGATGGCTGGATGGCATCATTGACTCGATGGACGTGAGTCTGAGTGAACTCCAGGAGTTGGTGATGGACAGGGAGGCCTGGCGTGCTGCGATTCATGGGGTTGCAAAGAGTCAGACATGACTGAGTGACTGATATGATCTGATCTGAAGACTTTTGGACCACTGATTTTTTCCTGAATACTATGAAGTATGCAACTGGGTCACTAAATTAAGCCAAAATAATTTAAAATGTAAATGGAAAACTCTAAGTAAAATGACTGAAAGTGTAAAGTATTGGAAAATCCACCATGGTCTTTGTTTATTACTTTGCATAAATAAATTAAGGAAGCCATAATATTTTATATTAAACAGAATCTCTCACCTATAAATCTTAAAGCAGTGTATAATAACCATATTAAGAGTGATCGCTTGAAGACAGAAGACAATACACAAAGATGCTATCAGTGATATAAAAATGGAGATCTCAAACTGTAATTCAATAGTTTATTTTTTTAGATCTTCAAGTTAACTCCAAACTCTCTAAACATATGGTGTATATACATAGATATACACATGTATATGTGTGTGTGTGTATATATATATATAAGTATATAGGATATAGGTCATAAATATTGATGAGAGTGTTAATGAAAGTACACTCTATAAATGGGATGGAATTAGTGAGGATGCTACAGTAAGATGCACAGTGTTTGAACATAGGTGCTATACCTCTCCATATATGAATTTTTTTGTCTAGATCAATTATATAACAGAATTATCATTCCCACCACCACATCCATCATCATCATTATCATTATAAAGTACAATAGGTGATTTCTTTTTTTCTATTTGCCTTTGGATACCAAGCAGTTTCACTGGGCAGAACACAGCCTGATAAGAAAAGAACAGAGGCAAATTTAACTGGCAAATACGCATTTCCTGTCATGTGGAGGCCAGATGGTATCATGCTCCACTGCACCAATTTCATAGTAATTCAAATAGGAGACTGTTAGGAAAGTGTTGAGTCATCTCTCACCACACAGGAGTATGGAAGGGTCATTACCCCTCTCCCATTATCTGATTAGAAATAATAGCAGTAGAAAAGTATTTCTAGTCTTTGGTCTGTGTGTATTTCTGTATTATTAACATTAAACAGTAGCATTTACTCATGAAATTCAAGGAGAAATGTTTCACTTTAAAAGGTGAGCTATCTACCATATAAGTACACAAAATATTTCAATAATAGAAGGAAGATAACTTGTCTGTCCTCATAACCGACAGGTTGATAAAAGCATTGCATTGTCAATGGATGTTAAGTTCTCAAAGCCATAATTTTTTTCTGGCAAAGTGAAAGAGTGTATCTTAAAAATCTCATCAGGTTCTAAATGTTGGTGATTCAATATACTACAGAGAAATTACAGCACCTTCATGTGAACCATAAATATATGTACTGAATTTTGATCAATTTGGATATCTTCATTCTTTAGCAGAATATACATCAAAATAAAAATTAGGAAAAGCAAAACTGTGCTAGCAGTAAGGGCAGTCTCAAAGATGTACCTGTCTTCAGTTTAAGGAGTTTACCATCATGGACATAAGAAATTTTAAGCATTTGTTTTTTCTAATTCTGTTCAGTTCAGTTCAGTTCAATTGCTCAGTTGTGTCTAACTCTTTGCGACCCCATGGACTGCAGCATGCCAGGCCTCCCTGTCCAACACCAACTCCTGGAGTTTACTCAAACTCATGTCCATTGAGTCAGTGATGCCATCCAACCATCTCATCCTCTGTCGTCCCCTTCTCCTCCTGCCTTCAATCTTTCCCAACATCATGGTCTTTTCCAATGAGTCAATTCTTTGCATCAGATAGCCAAAATATTGGCATTTCAGCTTCAGCATCAGTTCTTCCAGTGAACACTCAGCACTGATTTCCTTTAGGATGGACTGGGTGGATCTCCTTGCAGTCCAAGGGACTCTCAAGAGTCTTCTCCAACACCACAGTTCAAAAGCATCAATTCTTCGACCCTCAGCTTTCTTTATAGTCCAACTCTCTGATCCATAAATGACCACTGGAAAAACCATAGCCTTGACTAGATGGACCTTTGTTGGCAAAGTAATATCTCTGCTTTTTAATATGCTGTCTAGGTTGGTCATAACTTTCATTCCAAGGAGTAAGCGTCTTTTTATTTCATGGCTGCAGTCACCATCCGCAGTGATTATTACTAATTCCATAATAATAAACAAAAGATGACAGACCTGAGCTACTGTGATTGTGAATCACAATCTATAACCAGAAAAGCTGTACAGAAGCATGTGCACCTTATATCCATCTCCCTTAAGAGACTTCAGATACTAGGTTTATTAAAGTAAATAGCATTCTATTCTTACTTTATAAATGGTTAGTGTACTACTGAATCTTAACAAATATTTAATAATATTAGGAACCAACAGAGTGACAAAGTCACTTTCCATTTATAGATACAGCTTTTTAACTGAAGTCAAAGAATTTTATCTATAAAGGCCAAATGTTCTATAACCCATAATTCAGAGTATTCAGAACCCATAATCTTTAAGAGATCTCCATAGCAGTATCTACATTAGCATTTAAATGGAGCAGTTTTTTGAAACCGGTACCTCTGTTGAAATAATATGGTAGATTAACACAAAACAATCTGTTGAGCTATGAGTTTTTCAATAAAATACATATACTGCTTCTAGAATTTGCCTAGAATAGATTTCATTTCTTTTATTTAATTTTAGTTTCAACTAAACTTTCTGTTTCTCATCCCAGGAAAATTCCTTCAAAGCTCTTATTGATTAGAAATAATAAAACTGACATGTAAAGGTGTTTCTATGTAGGATTGCATATATAGCATATTTGTAGCTGTAAATAAATCTGCGCAGTCTTTAAAGTTTGTATTATGAAGAAAAATAACTGAAGACTAAAATTAGATTTGCTTTTGATAATGAGTTTCAAAATTTCTATGGAAAACTAACATAAGTTTTTTCTTTCTTTTTGTTTTGTTTTGTATGGATATTATTGGAAACCCTCTTCTTGTGAATCATCTTCCCTAGCTGCTCTAGTTAGCTTGGATTGCATAAAATGAATATGAGCTATAAGCCATGTTTCAGCTGCCTTTTGCATACCATGTGTGCTGTGAAGTAGAAAAGTTCTTTCACGGACTGAGCAAGGAAAGGAGAAGGAATATATGCATGAAAAAGAAAATGTACCATTTTCCTTGGTTCCTCACCCTTTAATTTTCCTAACAGACTTCCCTTCATTGCCCAAGCTATTCTTCTATTTCCTGAAACTTAAGGATTTTGAGTGACAAATCTTAAAATATTAAAATTTCTAGAGTCTAAAAGAGTATATAGGAAAAAAGATAAGGCTAATTATTGATTTTATTTATTTCACATAAAACTGTAAACTCTCCTAAGTAGACAACATATAAATATCTTAGGAGATCTTGTTTCAAAGAAGTATAGTAATTTCAAGGACTTATTATCCAAATCATGGGTTAAGACAATCAATCTGTCTCATGCTACTACCAGAGTTTATATTTGCTCACAGGTGAGCTTATTCAGAATTGGTTGAGGTTGTCTGATGGACATTAGATGAAAATTTTAAGCTAGGCTCAAATGGACTGAATATACATATATTCAGAAATATAAATATAAAGAAATAGGCTTAATTTTCATATTATCTTTGATATTTACTTATCTAAATATTATTTATAATTTTTTTATATCAGTGTTTTGGAAAATGCAAAAATGTTTCATTTAAAAGCACTGTGGAGAAATTTTAGCACAGGATTAAGACCTGTTATGATTTTGCTGCTGCTGCTAAGTCACTTCAGTTGTGTCCGACTCTCTGTGACCCCATAGATGGCAGCCCACCAGGTTCCCCCATCCCTGGGATTCTCCAGGCAAGAACACTGGAGTGGGTTGCCATTTCCTTCTCCAATGCATGAAAGTGAAAAGTGAAAGTGAAGTTGCTCCGTCGTGTCCGACTCTTAGCAACCCCATGGACTGCAGCCTACCAGGCTCCTCCGACCATGGGATTCTCCAGGTAAGAGTGCTGGAGTGGGTTGCCATTTCCTTCTCTGGTTATGATTCTACTTTCAGAATATCAAAATAAAGCTTAATTTCAACATTGCATTCTCCAAGATTATAACCTCCAACTAGGTAAAAAAATGACTTATTTTTGTTGTTACTGTTCTTTTTACAGCACTTAGTCCTGATGCTTACTCCCTACTTGGAAGATGCGACACCTGCTCAATTCAGAAAAGCCAGTGCTAGACAATGTATGTAATTGGATGACATCAAATAATGACCCCTAGTCTGTTGTCTAAGAATACATTTTTGTTAGTTCAGTAGATTACACTCATTTGTTTTTATGATTCAACACAGAAGAGCATACATTTCATAGGGTAGCACAGGTATTTAAATGTCTTAGGAAATGCCTCTACACATAAACACGTGTTCAATATGAAAAAATTAAAAATAATGAGTTCATCTATTTTTGTTGTTGTTAATATTGTGCCTAGATCTTTGCACATGTTAAAGCAATTGACCCTGATGCTGGGCAAGATTGAAGGCAAGAGGAGAAGGGGACAACACAGGATGAGGTGGTTGGACAGCGTCACCAGCTCTACAGACATGAATTTGAGTAAGCTCTGGGGGTTGGTGATGGACAGGGAAGCCTGGTGTGCTGCGGTCCATGGAGTCATGAAGAGCGACACAACTGAGCAACTGAACTGAAAGCAATTAAACAAGACGTCATTAGACTGAGGCGGCTCTAATCCCTTGGTGACTTATATAAGCTAACAAAAACCTAATCCACAGTCAATTGTGTAAATGCATTCATACCCCAAAAACAAAATTTAAGAACAGCCAATCACAAATAGCAAACTCAGTTCAGTTGCTCAGTTGTATCTGACTCTTTGTGACCTCATGGACTGCAGCATGTCAGGCTTCCTTGTCCATCACCAACTCCCAGAGCTTGCTCAAACTCATGTCCATTGAATCAGTGATGCCATTCAACCATCTCATCTTCTGTCGTCCCCTTCTCCTCCCACCTTCGATATTTCCCACCATCAGGGTCTTTCCCAAGGAGGCACTTCTTTGCATCAGGTGGCCAAAGTATTAGAATTTCAGCTTCAGCATCAGTCTTGCCAATGAATATTCTGGACCGACTATTCAGCAAACTAGGCTTTCCCAAATAAGGCACCTAAGCTATATCTAATCAAGCAATGTCTTCACTTAGCTTCTGGGTCTGCCTTATGAAGGGCTTCCCCAGTGGCTCAGCAGTAATAGATAGCCAGTGAGAATTTGCTGTATGATGCAGAGAATCCAAAGCCAGTGCTTTGTGACAACTTAGAGGGGTAGGATGCATGCATGCATTGGAGAAGGAAATGGCAATACACTCCAGTATTCTTGCCTGGAAAATCACAGGGACAGAGGAGCCTGGTGGGCTGCCGTCTATGGGGTCACACAGAGTCGGACACAACTGAAGTGACTTAGCAGCAGCAGAGGGGTAGGATGGGGAGGGAGGTGGGAAGGTAGCTCAAGAGGGAGGGGCTATACCTATACCTATGGCTGACTTATTGTGGATGTATGGTAGAAACCATCACGCTATTGTAAATTAATTATCTTCTAATCAAGCATAAAAATTAAAAAAAAAATAATCTGCATTCCATGTAGGAGACACAGGAGATGTGGGTTGGATCCCTGGGTCAGCTTCCCCTGGAGGAAGGCATGGCAACCCACTCTGGTATTCTTGCCTGGACAATCCCACGGACAGAGGAACCTGGTGGGGTGCAGTCTATAGGGTCCCAAAGAGTCAGACGCAACTGAACAAACTCACATGCACTGCACTATTCCCCAACTTCTGTTGGCAGAACACTGCTAACCACTTTTGATTTGTCCACTGTAAGATTGGAATCAATCTAATCAAGTAAACTCTTAAAAATTCTAATATAGTTCAGCTTATCTTGGACCAAATTGTAGATATGGCTTTTCATAATCAAAACTGGGTGAAAAATACACTTACAAAATAGAAAGAGCACATTTATCTGACTCAAAAGACTAAAGTAACAATTTTTTTAAATATAATTCTGTTGCTAGGTCGCTTCAGTCATGTCCGACTCTGTGTGACCCCAGAGATGACAGCTCCCCCGTCCCTGGGATTCTCCAGACAAGAACACTGGAGTGGGTTGCCATTTCCTTCTCCAATGCAGGAAAGTGAAAAGTGAAAGTGAAGTGGCTCAGTCATGTCCGACTCTTAGCGACCCCATGGACTTCAGCCTACCAGGCTCCTCCGTCCATGGGATTTTCCAGGCAAGAGTACTGGAGTGGGGTGCCATTGCCTTCTCCAAAATATAATTCTAGATAATTTGAATTTTGGATAATACACTCAGGTAAGAAACCTATGTCTAACCAGTTCTGTTGTTTTCTAGATAAGGACAGTTCAATTCCAATCTATGAAATCCCCTTTGCCACTGTAGTCAGAGAAGATATTGATGATGTTACACAAAAAGCATCATGTTTTTTTTCTCTAAGGTAGGATTTATTGCGGCTTAGATTCAATCATGAAATTATTACTTAGCAAGAAAGAGTTCTACTAAAATATTACTCTCATTTTTATGAAGAAAGTACAGTATAGGTGGATCAATATGTTGATTCCAGATTTAAAAAAAGGAGAAGTGTAGACTACTGGGAGAAGAAACATGAGCCATTGTGGTATAACAGACATAATTTTATTTTCTAAAAAACAATTCACTTTTCCACTAGTCATACAAGAAGGATAAATTATCAGTTAACTTTAACTGTGACTTTGTTCTGGCCACAGGAATATGACATGTTAAGCCTGGTTTCTTAAATGTTGTCTATTCTCCTGCATATATATTGGCCTCAGTCCTCAGGGGTGAATTTGAAGAATAATGATATGACAGAGCCACACAATGGGAGAAGCAGCCTCGATACTTCTATTAGTATATAGACACTGCAGATTTCAAGAATCAGGTGAGCCAGATTCTTTGCATGCCTTTCATTCCTTCCCTTTCTAAGTAGGGGATTTCATTCTGGTTATTTTTTCTCATTACATCCATGTATATTTAGAGAGAGAGAGAGAGAGAGAGAGAGAGAGTGTGTGTGTGTGTGTGTGTGTGTGTGTGCATATGCATGCAACAATTTGTCTATAATTATTCATAGGTCACTTTTCTGGAAAGAATTATCTGGACTTAATGGGAAAACCTATGAATAAACTGGAGATTGGGGATTTGATCTGTGAAGATCGAGAGATGAAATTTTCTGTTACCACTCTTAGGGCAAAAGGGATGGCATTCTATGTATTAAAAGAAAAATGAAATGCAATGTTTGGAAAAAAGGATGGAGGAGATATCCAAGAGAGCCACTCAACCTTCATGAAACTATGGAATTAACTAGAAATTGTTTTAAGATGCTGAGATTTAGGAGGTTTTATTATGAGAATTATCATGACTTGTCCCTCTTAACACACACACAAATACAGATGGTAGTGTTTGAAAAATGGTAGTTAGAGCAAAATAACCCTTTTGAAAAGTATGACTGAAAAACATATAATTATTATAAACTTTGAATATTTAAGACTTAGAATTATCTGTGCATAGTAATATGGATACTGATATAGGGTGTGGTCAGCCAAGAACATGATGATATGGACATGAATAGCATGAATCAGGCCCAAGAGGATCAGCAATAGAAGAGAAATTCAAAACAAAAGAGAACAAAGTTAGTGCTGGGTTTTAAAATGTCATAGTTAGGAAGAAACTAAAAATTAGTGTCTGAACCCCCATAGTCTATCATTTAGATGTTTGTGCATATGTAGTTAATTTACTAATAAAATATTCATCTAGGTTCTACAACTATCTTAGGTGAAATTCTTTATCTTAATTTACAGAACATTTATATCCATTGTATTTCAGAATATGACTCCCATAGTTTTCTGGCTTCCCATTTTCATTAAGTTCATCATCAGGAAGCATTCCTAACGTTACTGTTATTTGGTGGACCGCATACGGCATGTGCAGCAGGGATAACATTGCCAAATTGGGTAAACAAGTCAAAAACAATATTGCACATGGTCAGTCTTAAGAGATATTACTGTTCACTCTGCTTTCCTATAGGATGTTTAAAAATTATTAAGGGAAATAATATTATGTCTTTTGATGTAGAATCATTGCCACAACTCCATCTGTTATTATTACTTTAAAAAGTAGTATGGGAATAACCCTTGATCAGGTACTCCTTAGAATTAAGTATATCCCAGATATAAATCATTTTCTTAAGGATGCATTTCTCAGTTCCTTGATTTGTATTGTTTCTTTCAGTTCAACCAAAATGCCTTAGCAATCTTAAAATGAATAGTTTGTTCCTATATAACATGCTCATCTACAGAAAGTAAAATACAGACGCAACTAAAATTTTATACTCCTTCCACTTTTTTCTAGTAGGATCAGTGGTTCTGATAATGATCAACTCTATTTTTCTTCACAATAATAACATTCTTTGACACTGTCTCATCCAAAAACTCATATTATTATCCAGGCTGCATGCTGTAAATATGTTACCAAGTCTTCCTTTGGAGCATTTGGAATACTCTGGTTTTATTATCTAAGAAAGTACACAAAAGTAGAACATACAAAGTCACACACAATATCAGAAATGAGGTCAATATCCTTGGGCTAATGTGTCAATGGCAAGTGGGAAACGAATTCACAGTTCTGTTCCTTTCATCATTATAAACCAGCCATTCTTTAGAATTGTGAATCTTTGTTTTCATAGGTTTGGGGGTAGGAAAAGAGTAGGGACAGTTCATTATAATCATCTTTAGAGGATGAGGAAAACAGAAAATTAAACTAAATATTAAAGTAATTAACAACAAAACCATTGCTTTCAATTCTGAGATCATCCTTTCCACGCAATTTGAACAGTTTATAGATAAAATTGCCTAGCTAAAATGCAGCTTTGGATATTCTGCTTCCTCATTTGATTCACAGTGACCAAATTTTCATTGTTTGGAGCCAGGGTATTTGTGTCCACCACCATAATTTGTGAGGTGTAAAACTGAGACATGCTTTTAATTTGCATTCTTGTATTTTCTCAAGCAATGCAGCTTCTTCCAAGGATGTTATTCTTCATTACTCATCATTTTGTCTTTTATGCATGGAAGTAAAATGCTCAATGGGGGAAAATCTCCATGAAATCAAGCCTTTATCAACTATTTGGTTATCATATTGGTTTTAACAGTGGTTTTACTGCAAAACAATTCTGGACTTCTTGAGAAATAGAACTTTTAAAAAATTTAAACGTGTGATATTATAGTGTAATTTTATTGCAAGTCTTGTTTTTTCAACTAGCCTAAGGCTTAGAAGAAAATGGATAAATGAGTTTCTGACTGTTGGTGATTTAACGTACCATCTGGTTGAAGGAAAATATTCACAGCATTTTAAAGACTATGAAACAAAAGAGTTTATTCTTTGAAAATTCTATTTAATAGTTACTACACAAATATCTGTCAATATAATTCACATAAAGTAACTTCCTTGAGAGTTTTGTGTGTGTGTGTGTGTGGCTCATTGTCAATTTCCAATCAGGAACTTAATGGCACAAAATATAGACACTTGATAAATAAATGTTATTTAAACTGAACTAGTTGGATGGATATTATGAAAGAGCAATAGGCTTAGATTTTTTTTTTTGTAAATTCACCGTATACTACTTTTTTTAAAAAAAAATGTGTCATATAAAACATACCTTCTCTAGCCACCAATTTTTGTATTTATAAATGAGGGATTCTGCTGTTCAATTTCCATGGCAGTTTTTGCTCCAAAGAAGTAAAGTTCTAGCTTCATCCCAAGATTTCCACTTTCAACAATATGTGGCAGACAATGACGTGAGTCCCCAAGCCTCATCCATAGCCTCTGGATTCCACACTCTCAAGAGAGAATCTTCGTCTCCTTCTCTTGCTCTAATCCCTGTCAATGACCTTATGCATTTGGTATCACCACAGAGTCTTTAACAGGCTCATCTCTTCCCCACAAAAGCCATAGAGGAAGCTGACTGATAATTCTCTCTCTTCCTGGATCTTGAGGGGAGTTATTAAAATAGCACTTGTGTTGAAAAGGGAAACATATTTTCAGCTTAGGCAGACTAAAGTAACTAGAATGGAAGTAAAATAGGGTACTTTGGGGATGTGAGCCAAAAACAAATATTATGTCAGCTTCCTGGAGATAAGATAAAGTGCATTTTCTGCCTCAGGGTAAGAAGCACATTCTTGCAAATAACCTGGAGCCTACTGATCCATAGTTCGGTTCAATTCAGTTCAGTTCAGTCTCAGTCGTGTCTGACTCTTTGCGACCCCATGAATCGCAGCACACCAGGCCTCCCTGTCCATCACCAACTCGAGGAGTTCACTCAAACTCATGTCCATCAAGGTGATGATGACATTCAACCATCTCATGCTCTGTCATCCCCTTCTCCTCCTGCCTCCAATCCCTCCCAGCATCAGGGTCTTTTCCAATGAGTCAACTCTTCGCATGAGGTAGCCAAAGTATTGGAGTTATAGCTTTAGCATTAGTCTTCCAATGAACACCCAGGACTGATCTCCTTTACGATGGACTACTTGGACCTCCTTGCAGTCCAAGGGACTCTCAAGAGTCTTCTCCAACACCACAGTTCAAAAGCATCAATTCTTCTGTGCTTAGCCTTCTTCACAGTTCAACTGTCACATCCAAACATGACCACTGGAAAAACCATAGCCTTGACTAGACGAACCATTGTTGGCAAAGTAATGCCTCTGCTTTTCAATATGCTATCTAGGTTGGTCATAACTTTTCTTCCAAGGAGTAAGCGTCTTTTAATTTCATGGCTGCAGTCACCATCTGTAGTGATTTTGGGGGCCCCCAAAATAAAGTCTGTCACAGTTTCCACTGTTTCCCCATCTATTTCTCATGAAGTGATGGGACCAGATTCCATGATCTTCATTTTCTGAATGTTGAGCTTTAAGCCAACTTTTTCACTCTCCTCTTTCACTTTCTTTTTT
>NW_011494911.1:0-502 GCF_000754665.1 Bison bison bison | reverse complement strand
CCTTTTCTAGTTGCTTTAGGTGTAGAGTTAGGTTATTTATTTGACTTTTTTCTTGTTTCTTGAGGTGTGCCTGTATTGCTATGAACTTTCCCCTTAGGACTGCTTTTACCGTGTCCCACAGGTTTTGGGTTGTTGTGTTTTCATTTTCATTCGTTTCTATGCAAATTTTGATTTCTTTTTTGATTTCTTCTGTGATTTGTTGGTTATTCAGCAGCGTGTTGTTCAGCCTCCATATGTTGGAATTTTTAATAGTTTTTCTCCTGTAATTGAGATCTAATCTTACTGCATTGTGGTCAGAAAAAATGCTTGGAATGATTTCTATTTTTTTGAATTTACCAAGGCTAGCTTTATGGCCCAGCATGTGATCTACCCTGGAGAAGGTTCCATGTGCACTTGAGAAAAAGGTGAAATTCATTGTTTTGGGATGAAATGACCTATAGATATCAATTAGGTCTAACTGGTTTATTGTATCGTTTAAAGTTTGTGTTTCCTTGTTAATTTT
>NW_011494910.1:5775322-5777196 GCF_000754665.1 Bison bison bison | reverse complement strand
CCTTTCTCACAGATGGAACACCAAGAAAAAGCACCAGAAGGTAATCTCACTAAATAGATGGAATTTGTTCTCCTGATCTTTGCTGATGTTCCTCATCTTCAGGGGTTTTTATTTGAACTGTTCTTACTCATCTATATAATTATCTTGATGGGCAATGGCATCATATTTCTGATAACAAAACTAGACCCTGGTCTCCAGACCCCCATGTATTTTTTCCTTGGCAATTTTTCCCTTTTGGAAATCTGCTACGTGTCTGTTACACTCCCCAGAATGCTCACGAGTCTTTGGACACAAAGAAGAACGATTTCTCTAGTTGCTTGTGCCACACAAATGTGCTTCATTCTTACACTTGGGGCCACCGAGTGCTTCCTTCTGGCCGTGATGGCCTATGACCGCTACGCGGCCATTTGTAGCCCTCTGCAATATCCCCTAGTCATGAACTACAAGGTGTGTATCCAGCTAGTGGCTGGCTCCTGGATCAGTGGAATCCCAATCCAAATAGGCCAGACATGCCAGATTTTCTCTCTGCCCTTTTGTGGTTCCAACCTCCTGAACCACTTCTTCTGTGACATCCCTCCCATACTCAAGCTGGCCTGTGGGGACACTTTTCTGAATGAAATGTTGGTCTTCACAGTTGCTGCGCTGTTTGTTTTGGTTCCATTTCTGCTGATACTTGTCTCCTACGGCAAAATCATCTCCACAGTCCTTAAATTGCCATCAGCCACAAGTCGGGGCAAAGCCTTTTCCACCTGCTCCTCTCATCTTATGGTTGTGGCATTGTTCTTCGGATCAGGCCTTGTCACATATTTAAGACCCAAGACCCAAGGCTCAGCAGGAACTGACAAAGTGCTTTCCCTCTTCTACACGATTGTGACACCTGTGTTTAACCCCATGATATACAGTCTAAGGAACAAGGATGTCATGATGGCACTGAGACAATGGCCAAGCAAACACCTTAGTTCATTGAAAAAGTGACTTGTATTTCAGAACTTGATTTCTTATATATGTGTTATAAATTTTCAATAGATATTTATCTTAAACTCAATTTATCTGCCTATAAATTGGTAGTTATTACCAAAATAAAAATTACTTGTAACACTGAGAAACCTTTTTGTCTAGAGTTATACAGTTATGTATGGGTCAACAAATAGCAATATTTGCTTAGGAATTCTATAACCTTGTTGTGAAATGTTCTCTTGTATTAAGAACTTCAGACAACAATTGCTATAATATGACCAGCTGTAATACAGACTCAGTTATGTCACTTATTGGAAAGCATATTATCCAGTTCCAAGAGTTGTCACAGAAATTTTTTAAACTAATTTAGTAATGGACTTTAATTAAAATATTATGTATAGTTTGGCCTAGCAATTATTCTACAGAGAAAGAATTTCTTAGAGTGAAAAGTACCTCTCATTAGGAATGTAGTTTAATAAATGATGTTGTATAATGATATTAGTAATTATTAGGCATATATCAGATTAAATTCATAATATGATTTGTTGAGTTGATAAAACAAAAGATATTATTGAAATCTTTACATATAATAAGATGAGCTTGGAAAAATTGATGGGAATAATCTTAAGTCATGGTTTTTTAATATATTTTCCTAGAGATGATAGTGGGGTTAGGAAAGTTAGGGGAAAAGGGAAAGGATTTAAATTTTTGTAAAAGTATCTTCCAAGATGGGGAAACAGTGGAAACAGTGTCAGACTTTATTTTTCTGGGCTCCAAAACCACTGCAGATGGTGACTGTAGCCATGAAATTAAAAGACACTTACTCCTAGGAAGGAAAGTTATGACCAACTTAGATAGCATATTCAAAAGCAGAGACATTACTTTGCCAACAAAGGTTCATCTAGTCAAGGCTATGG
>NW_011494910.1:5770683-5771448 GCF_000754665.1 Bison bison bison | reverse complement strand
CAAACACCCTCTTCCAACAACACAAGAGAAGACTCTACACATGGACATCACCAGATGGTCAACACCAAAATCAGATTGATTATGTTCTTTGCAGCCAAAGATGGAGAAACTCTATACAGTCAGCAAAAATAAGACCAGGAGCTGACTGTGGCTGAGATCATGAGCTCCTTATTACCAAATTCAGACTTAAAATCAGGAAAGTGGGGAAAACCACTAGACCATTCTGGTATGACCTAAATCAAATCCCTTATGACCATACAGTGGAAGTGAGAAATAGATTTAAGGGACTAGGTCTGATAGAGTTCCTGATGATCTATGGATGGAGGTTTGTGACATTGTACAGGAGACAGGAATCAAGACCATCCCCAAGAAAAAGAAATTCAAAAAACAAAATGGCTGTCTGAGGAGACCTTACAAATAGCTGTAAAAAGAAGAGAAGTGAAAAGCTAAGGAGAAAAGGAAAGATATACCATTTGAATGCAGAGTTCCAAAGAATAGCAAAGAGAGATAAGAAAGCCTTCCTCAGTGATCAATGCAAAGAAATAGAGGAAAACAATAGAATGGGAAAGACTAGAGATCTCTTCAAGAAAATTAGAGATATATTTTAAAACATATATTTAATATTAATGAAGAATATATTTCACTACAGTTTCACAGGTCTTATTAGTAATAGGTTTTGTTTCTTTAGGGAATTGGAAAAATAAGAGGACATAGTAATCCTGTTTATACATAAGGAAACAAAAGTCAAAAAGTGAAATAATGGTA
>NW_011494910.1:5769858-5770583 GCF_000754665.1 Bison bison bison | reverse complement strand
AATCAAATCAACAAAATTAGAAACGAAAATGGAGCGATCACAACAGACAACACAGAAATACAAAGGATCATAAGAGACTACTATCAACAATTATATGCCAATAAAATGGACAACGTGGAAGAAATGGACAAATTCTTAGCAAAGTACAACTTTCCAAAACTGGACCAGGAAGAAATAGAAAATCTTAACAGACCCATCACAAGCATGGAAATTGAAACTGTAATCAAAAATCTTCCAGCAAACAAAAGCCCCGGTCCAGATGGCTTCACAGCTGAATTCTACCAAAAATTTAGAGAAGAGCTAACACCTATCCTGCTCAAACTCTTCCAGAAAATTGCAGAGGAAGGTAAACTTCCAAACTCATTCTATGAGGCCACCATCACCCTAATACCAAAACCTGACAAAGATCCCACAAAAAAAGAAAACTACAGGCCAATATCGCTGATGAATATAGATGCAAAAATCCTTAACAAAATTCTAGCAATCAGAATCCAACAACACATTAAAAAGATCATACACCATGATCAAGTGGGCTTTATCCCAGGGATGCAAGGATTCTTCAATATCCACAAATCAATCAATGTAATACACCACATTAACAAATTGAAAAATAAAAACCATATGATTATCTCAATAGATGCAGAGAAAGCCTTTGACAAAATTCAACATCCATTTATGATAAAAACTCTCCAGAAAGCAGGAATAGAAGGAACATACCTCAACAT
>NW_011494910.1:5768956-5769758 GCF_000754665.1 Bison bison bison | reverse complement strand
GAAATTAACAATAACACAATAATAGTGGGAGACTTTAATACCCCACTTACACCTATGGATAGATCAACTAAACAGAAAATTAACAAGGAAACACAAACGTTAAACGATACAATAGACCAGTTAGACTTAATTGATATCTATAGGTCATTTCATCCCAAAACAATGAATTTCACCTTTTTCTCAAGCGCACATGGAACCTTCTCCAGGATAGATCAGATCCTGGGCCATAAAGCTAGCCTTGGTAAATTCAAAAAAATAGAAATCATTCCAAGCATTTTTTCTGACCACAATGCAGTAAGATTAGATCTCAATTACAGGAGAAAAACTATTAAAAATTCCAACATATGGAGGCTGAACAACACGCTGCTGAATAACCAACAAATCACAGGAGAAATCAAAAAAGAAATCAAAATTGGCATAGAAACGAATGAAAATGAAAACACAACAACACAAAACCTGTGGGACACGGTAAAAGCAGTCCTAAGGGGAAAGTTCATAGCAATACAGGCACACCTCAAGAAACAAGAAAAAAGTCAAATAAATAACCTAACTCTACACCTAAAGCAACTAGAAAAGGAAGAAATGAAGAACCCCAGGGTTAGTAGAAGGAAAGAAATCTTAAAAATTAGAGCAGAAATAAATGCAAAAGAAACAAAAGAGACCATAGCAAAAATCAACAAAACCAAAAGCTGGTTCTTTGAAAGGATAAATAAAATTGACAAACCATTAGCCAGACTCATCAAGAAACAAAGGGAGAAAAATCAAATCAACAAAATTAGAAACGAAAATGGAGAGATCACAA
>NW_011494910.1:5766100-5766591 GCF_000754665.1 Bison bison bison | reverse complement strand
GTCTACAAATAATAAATGCTGGAGAGGGTGTGGAGAAAAGGGAACCCTCTTACACTGTTGGTGGGAATGCAAACTAGTACAGCCACTATGGAGAACAGTGTGGAGATTCCTTAAAAAACTGGAAATAGAACTGCCTTATGATCCAGCAATCCCACTGCTGGGCATACACACTGAGGAAACCAGAAGGGAAAGAGACACGTGTACCCCTATGTTCATCGCAGCACTGTGTATAATAGCCAAGACATGGAAGCAACCTAGATGTCCATCAGCAGATGAATGGATAAGAAAGCTGTGGTACATACACACAATGGAGTATTACTCAGCCATTAAAAAGAATACTTTTGAATCAGTTCTAATGAGGTGGATGAAACTGGAGCCTATTATACAGAGTGAAGTAAGCCAGAAGGAAAAACATAAATACAGTATACTAACGCATATATATGGAATTTAGAAAGATGGTAACAATAACCCGGTGTACGAGACAGCAAAAG
>NW_011494910.1:5755888-5766000 GCF_000754665.1 Bison bison bison | reverse complement strand
GAAGATTTGGGAGATTGGCAATGAAACATGTAAAATATCATGTAGGAAACGAGTTGCCAGTCCAGGTTCAATGCATGATGCTGGATGCTTGGGGCTGGTGCACTGGGACGGCCCAGAGGGATGGTATGGGGAGGGAGGAGGGAGGAGGGTTCGGGATGGGGAACACATGTATACCTTTGGCGGATTCATTTTGATATTTGGCAAAACTAATACAATTATGTAAAGTTTAAAAATAAAGTAAAATTAGAGAAAAAAAAATTAAAAAAAAAAAAAGAAGTATCTCTACCAAACCTCTTAAATTTTTTTTAAAAATACAAACTGTAATTTAGCAAATCAAATCCTCTTAGCATTCTAATAATGTTAACAGAAACCCAAATTATCATAGACATTTAAACTAAAAATAAAATTAAAATATACTACATTCCCCATAAATATCACAAGCATTTTCATTAAAAATACACTGATTTTTCTAAACTTAAAAAAAAAAAAAAAAGAAAGAGAAATGTGAAACTTTGTCAAATCTTCATCAGATATTCCAGTGCAACACTTGTCTTCTCATTAACAACTAAATTCTTTCCAAAAGTTGTCTTAAACTAAATGTTTCAATATTTATTCAAAGTTATTGTTCATAATTTATGGGTGCAATTATGAAATTTTTAGCATGCAAAATAATTGTAATATCAGATTCAAGCCATTAAGTAAAACTCACATCACCTAACACCTATTGTTGTACATGCCTGCATACCTGCATGCTAAGTCACTTCAGTCATGTCTAACTCTTTGCCACCCCATCCACTGTAGCCCACCAGGCTTCTCTGTCCATGGGATTTTCCAGGCAAGAATACTGGAGTGGGTTTCCATGCCCTCCTCCAGGGGATCATCCTAACCCAAGGATTGAATCTGCCTGTACTATGTCTCCTGCATTGGCATTGGCAGGCGGGTTCTTTCTTTACCACTAGCACCAGCTGGGATGCCCATTGTATTAGATACATGGTCCTAATTAACAAAATTTCCAGAAAACATATTGGCTTAAGACAACACACCTCCATATTCTTGAGCTCCTGTGGCTCAGAATGAGGAAAGGGCTTTGCTGGCTAGGTCTGAGTCACTCTGTTTGGGTGGCAACTGGGTAATGGCCTGGGCTGCTGTCACCTGGATGTTCAGCTGTGTTGGAAGCTTTGCTTCAGAGTTGGCTCACTCTCCTGACTTTTGGAGGACACCTCCGTACCTCACCACTTGGGCATCTCTGCAGGTTGCTTGATAGACAGCTAGCTTTCCTCAGGGCCAGTGACCACAGACAGGGAGGAGGAAGCCTCCACACCAGGTATGAGTTTTTCACACACTGTCATGTCAGTCATGTGTAATCATGAGAAATGGTCACTAAGTCCTATGCACTCGGTAGAGAGGACTTATGCTCTAATATTTGGAGAGAGGAGTGTGGAAGGCGTTGTGGATGTTCCTAAAACCATCACATATAGAAAAACATCAGGTCAACTGAACAGAGTATTTTCTGGGGATGCTTCCATTACTCTTCAACTTCTTTCCTGCCTCTAAAGTAACAATACTCTTTTTTCTAACAGTACGTTGTAAAATTTTGGCATACTTAAACCGGTTATTCCATGAAAGAAAACTGTAACTATAAAACAGGTCAATGACCTTAATAGTAATTACAAGCATAAATCTAAAATGATTTTTTGAAGCATAAGTTCCTTTAAATGAAGGTGTTAGCAGTATTAAACAGATTTCAATCTGCATAAGTATTATACTAAAGATATTTAATTTTGTTTAAGATGGATTTATGAAAATGGTGCTCTTGCTTAGTCCCTCAAACATGTACAACTCTTTGCGACCCTTTGGACTATAGCCCTCCAGGCTCCTCTGTCCCTGGAATTCTTCAGGCAAGAATACTGGAGTGGGTTCCCACTTCCTCTGCAAGGGAATATGCCTGACCCAGGGACCAAACCCACATCTCCTTTGTCTTCTGCATTACACGTAGATTATTTACCCACTGAGCCATAGGGGAAACCCTATGAAAATGGCGGATTAACCCAAATGTATTTATATCACAGCAAAGTTATCCCACAAGGGACCTTGTAAAGTTCTTGTGGACAAGATGAGGAAGTTGGCCAGTTAAATAGTTTATCAGATATTCATAATTTCATTAAATAAGCTGATTATAAGTTGCAGGATTTTGTACTCAGGCCTGCTCCATTGCTGTTTTGTATCAACAACCAGTTTAAAGGAGCAAAGGAGATGTGCCTGGAATGATACTGAGGTACTGAAAGTGAACCCGCATTAGGACAGGTTCATCACTCAGAAAGACTCCCATATGTAGTTTAGACTTAATAACATGATATTCAGTTGTGATAATTATAAGATCCTGGGCCTGGATCATAGGAATAAGCTGCACAAGTACAGAAAGACTAGAAAGACTTTTAAAACTTAGTGAATAGTTTTCATCAATTTTGAGATCAATCTGAGCCAACACTATGAGGGACAGCCAGGCCTGCTCATGAGACCAGAACTTGTGTTGGTAGAAGTGTAAGAGGAGAATGAGGCTGTTCTGAGTCCTGACAAAGTCATTGCCACTCTGACCATAGTGGACTATTGTATGTGCTTCAATAAATGATCTGGTTAGAGAGACAAAGACAGATTTACATGTGACCAAATAAAAGAGAGGAGGAAAGTAGCTCAGGCCAGTGATAGTAATGATGTTTACTTTTAATTATGCCCTCTTCGTGTACCTTTTGGAAGTGAGTCTCAGCAGATTATTTTACTGCATTCATGTCCTATGAAGCATCAAAATGAGGTGAATAACTGTACTAGATCTGAACTCAGGTAATCAGGACTCAAATCTCTCCTCTATAATGTAATGACAAAGTTGAGTTCTTTTCACTTGGCTCCTGCAAATACAAACACTCAAGATTGCCCACCATGGAATTATTGTTAAATACACATATCTTGACATACATGATTAAATTTGTAAAATTCAAGGATGAAGAGAAATTATTCTAATCTCCAAAAAGTAGTGGGAAGAAACCTAGACAGTTACTTAAGAGGAATCAAACTAAATAAGAATTTCAAACTAAAAAATGTAGAGAAGCTTCAAAAAAGTGTGGGAATTCTATCAGTGATAAGAGATGCAGACTATAGGCCATGAGAGCATATAATTGACAAGTCTTTGTTAGAGGGATTAAGATATGCAAAGATTCAAAGTTTATAATTCACTTAGTAAGCATATATGTGAATCTTACTCGATATATAATAATAATAAATTGTAATTATATTATACCTCATTTAAAATATTTATAAGAAAATGAAGATTCATCATTCTCCAATTAAAATTACACATTTTCATTCAAGGGTTTCCCTTAATCTTAACCATTTGGAAATTAAGAATTATTGATTGTTCATTTCTCTGATTAGATAAGCAAAGGAAAAGATGTCTAATATCTAGTTTGAGTGATAAATAATAGTTACTTTTCTGTGTGATTAGATCCATGAAAATTATTGTGGTTCTCTATATATATCACATGTTTCCAAAAAACAGAAAATTAAAGTAATGAATGTTAATTGAAAAAAAAAAAGCATATTTTCTTTCTACATTGACTTGGTCTGAGAAGAAATGTCAGGATTTGGTTTCTGATGAGAATGGAAAAGAAAGTAAAGGAAGGCAAATGAGCCACAAGATAAAATCTGTACTTGCATCTGTTGACTAAGATCTAATTAAGTCAACTAAGGTTAGGACTACTATACTTAAGGAGAATTCATTTACTAAGTCTGTATAGTTTTCTACCAAGACAATCCACATAGAAATTTTATATAATATGACCCACAAGATATAATTAAACCTTCATTATCAAGGACCTGTTTACATACTTCAATCATCTGAAATTTCTATAATTTTTTTTCCTAGAAACCATAATGCAATGAGTGTAATTAACTGAACAAGAATATAATTCATAGAGGTAATGTTAATTTCTAATTTGATTGTATAATGAGATAAAACATTGCTTTTACTCTTTTTTTATTCCAAGTGAAACCTTTTAATTATCCTGTACTAAAACATGGATGGTTATATTATTCATACAGAGGATACTTTCCAGTACTTGTAAATCAACAGTTTCTCTATAAGTGTGATCAGTATTTTGTGCCTCCTTCACAACATTCCTGGGATTACCTGACTTGCACAGCAGAAGGATGGTCTCCAGAAGAATCATGCCTCAGTAAGTAAACTTCTTTAATTTTATATGCATAAACCTTTGAAAGAGTGAAGAGACAAAAGTAGACAAGTGAGGACAGTTCAGTATTGTGTAACAACAGTAAGGCCAAGGGATGAGTTCTATGAGCAAAAACATCCAAATAGATCTTCCCTTCACGAGAGGCACTTCATGTAAATCTTATTCGAGATACAGAGACTTTATAAAAATATCTGCATCATTTATACATATTTTTATCATAAACTAAGGGCAAATAATATGGAATGTTGATTTTCATTTGTAACAACGTGGTAGTAGCTTTCATTTTTATTGTTACATGTTATATTTGAATACTAGTGCATTCACATTTAAGTTCTTTTTTTTAATTTTTTTAATTTTATTTTATTTTTAAACTTTACATAATTGTATTAGTTTTGCCAAATATCTTCTATAAGGTTAATCTTTAAGGTACTATTTAACAAATTTATGTTTTTTTCTATCATATTATTTTTATGATCCTTAGGAGAATGTTTTTTCGCTTTCATTTTTATTGTTACATGTTATATTTGAATACTAGTGCATTCACGTTTAAATTCTATAAGGTTAATCTTTAATGTACTATTTTAACAAATTTATGTTTTTTTCTATCATGTTATTTTTATGATCCTTAGGAGAATGTTTTTTCAATAATTTGGGAAACGGATATACCCCAAGTAGTGAAAAAAAATGTTTACAGGGTGAAACTGTAAGAGTTCGCTGCTATGAAGGCTACAGTCTTCAAAATAATCAGAACACAATGACCTGCACAGAGAGTGGCTGGTCTCCTCCTCCCAGATGCATCCGTGTCAGTGAGTAAACTGGGCTGAGATCCCAGTGTGTTCATAATTTTCTAAGACTCAGCTGTATTATCCACTGCAAAATGTTTATATCAACCTCTTATTTTGCCAAAGGGCTTATTTAATTTTATTGTTTACAAGTGTCTATGAGTGCACCTATGGACTGCTTGATAAGTATATAACAAAATACATGTACCTATTAATAGACATTGCTCAAGAAAATAAGAAAGGATCCACAAAGAAGAAACCTGTAATAACAGAGTGAGGTCAGAAAGATGGCAGGAGTCTCACTGTCTCTCTTGATATAAACTCAGACTTTGACCATCATTTGTGGATAAGAGGATCTTTGTGGGGGTCCAGGAGGCTAACAGACAAATGACAGCATGCTGCTAGAGCACAAAGATTCAAGACTGGGTGCATCACTGAGGGTTAGAGGAGTAGCCTCATTTTGCCCCTGAAGTGGCCCTGTTTAGTGCCAAGACAGATCCCTCAGCACAGGATTTTACCTGTGGGGAAAATAAGAGCATGTGAGCAAGGGTGGCGGCCTCATCTTCCAGCACACTTCTCTCTCCTCTTATCCAGGACACTGGGGTCACCTTCATGGCTGGGGGATGGGGAGAGACCAGGACCACAGCCTCCAGGGCTAGAATTCTTCAAGGAGCATGGGTCCCACTGACCATGTGGAGATCCCACCAGAGACCCCAAACCATTGCAGACACCGTGCTTGTGGTCCTGCTCACCCCTTGGCCCCTCATCTCATCCACATCCCCTCCCCAGGGCCAGCTCCCTGTCTAGGTCCCCACGGTGACATTTAAACCTTTGCAGATGGCCTGTGGTACATCTAGAAGCCAACCTGTCCCTGTGGGTCTGTGAGAAAGCACACGAATGTAAGCATTTGGCATTGCACCAGGGAAGCAGCCAGAAAACTGTCGGCATAGAGACTGTCTTTGCTGTGTTGATAGAAGCATACAAGCTTCAGAATTCTCTCCTAGAAGGAATTGAGTACATGGGACAGGTGTATCCTTAAAAAAAGGTCTGAAAAAGTCTCAAAATCCCTATCAATGTGACAGTGTACTTCCCTCTCCAAGACAGTCTGTAAAGACTGGAGGGAGTGACTGCTTCTTTAAATGCAAACACACAGGATGCTTGGGCCTGGCACACTGGGATGACCCAGAGCGATGGTATGGGGAGGGAGGTGGGAGGGTGGTTCATGATGGGGAACACGTGTACACCTGTGGCAGATTCATGTTGTGTATTGCAAAACCAATACAATATTGCAAAGTAATTAGCTCCCAATTAAAATAAATAAATTTATATTAACAAAAGAATTAAAAAGATAATTTGGCTAGGCTTCTAGCAGCAAGATAAATATATAAAAATCAGCAATTTTAGTCAATTATAAAAATAAACAGCTACAAATAGGATTGTAAAACAAGTAATTAGTAACAAAATTATAAAATAAAAAGAAATTTAACAAGAAAGGTGTAAGACTTATATGAAGCAAATAATTCATTAGAAGTTGTGTCTTTGTAGCCAAGACATGGAGGGAAGTTAAGTGTCCATTGACAGAGGAATGGATAAAGAAGATAAGGTACACATATACAACAGATTCAGCCATTAAAAAGAATGAAATAATGCCATTTGCTACAACATGTGTGGACCTAGAGATTGTCATACTGAGTGAAATAAGCCTGACAGAGAAGGAGAAATACTGTATGCCATCCCTTATATGTGGAATCTGAGATGAAATGATAGAAATGAACTTACTTACAAAACAGAAAGAGACTCACAGACTTAGAGAATGAAGTCTCTTATGGTTGCCAAGGGGGTGGGGGAAGAATGGAGGAAACCGATCGGGAGTTTGGATGGACATGTACACACTGCTATATTTAAAATGGATAACCAACAAGGACCTTCTGTATAGCATGTGGAACCCCGTTCAATGTTATGTGGCAGCCTGGATGAGAGGGGAGTTTGAGGGAGAATGGATACATGTAAACGTATGGCTGAGTCCGTTTGCAGTTCACCTGAAACTATCAAACATGGTTTTCTAATAGACTAGACTCCAATACAAAATAAAAAGTTAAAAAAATAAAATAAATGCAAACACAGCAACATGAGACTTCAAGGGACAAAGAAATCAAAGGACTAAAATATTAACAGAGGAAACACAATAGTTTTTCAATTACCGAACCCAAATAATGGATATCGATGATTTGTCTGAAAGTAATTCAAAGAAATTACTTAAGAATTTCATTGAGATAGAAGAAAATAGTGGAGAAGGAAATGGCAACCCACTCCAGTATTCTTGCCTGGGAAATCCCATGGACAGAGGAGCCTATAGGACTACAGTCCATTGAGTCTCAATGAGTCAGACACAACTGTAGCACTTAGCATGCACTCACACAATCCCTTATATTTAGAGTAATTTTTGATAGTTAAGGATGTATTAATATTATCTTTTTTTACAGGATGTTTTATAGTTTCCTAATTCCTTTCCTCCTCTGACTGTTTGCCTTTGTGAATTCATGATTTTTATTATAGTAGTATGCCTTTTATAAGCTTCTCTTTACCATTTGTGAATCTAGTATGGTTCCTGCTTTGTTTACCATGAGATTTATGTAAAGCATCTTCCAGAGAGAATAGTGTATTTTATGCAATCACATATTAAGTATCCTTCCTTTTACCCTTCCCCATTTTATCTTTTGGATGTCATGATTTGCCTCTTATAGGGTGTACTTAATTAAAAAATAATTGTAGCTATAGTTATGTTTATATTCTTGCACTTTAACTCTTAAACAGTTAAATGTTTAACATTCCATATCAAAGTACTACTGTGTTCTGAATGTGAATGCGCACTTAAATTTACCAGTGTACTATGTGTTTTCATGAAATTAATTAGAATTCTTTCACTTCAGCTTAAATAATTCCTTTTAGTGTTTCAGTAAGGAAGGTCTGTGTGCCTGCTCAGTTACCTCAGTTGTGTATGACTCTTTGTGACCCTATGGGTGGCAGCCCGTCAGGCTCCTCTGTCCATGGGCTTCTTCAGGCAAGAATACTGGAGTGGGTTGCTATGTCCGCGTCAAGGAAGGTCTGGTTGTATTCAATTTTCTCAGTATTTGTTGGTCTGGTGAAGTCTTTATATTCTTTTCTTTTCTGAATGATATTTTCAAATATTATTCTTTGGCAGTTTTCTCTTTCAACAATTGGAATATATCATACCACTTTCTCTTGGAGCACAAGGTTTTTGCTGAGAAATACGATTAGATCCAAATGAAGGCTCCCTAGTAAATTTCAATATATATATTTTTTGTGTTAGCTTGTTTGTTTTTTCCTCATGCTGCTTGAAGACTTCTCTATTTTTCTTTGAATTTTGCAAGTTTATGTGTTGTAGAGGATGTTTTATATTGATTTGGTTTGAGCACCTGTAAGCTTCCTGAACTTAGATATTCAAATATCATCCTTGATTTGTGAAGTTCTTAGACATTATTCTCTAAATATATTTTCTACCTCATCTCCTTTTCTCCTCCTGGGAATTCAATAATTTGCAAATCGGTTCTGTTGACAATGTAGCATAGATAATGCAGCCTTTCTTTGTTCTTTTTCATTCTTTTAAAAATATTTTTGTCTTGTTTTTAATCTCCCTTGAAAGGATAACTTTGGTATGTCATCTATCTCACAGATTCTTCTGATGTTTTCTCTCTGAGGATGATGTTCTTTAATGAATTTTTTTCATTTCATCCTTGGATCCTTCAGCACCAGAGTTTCTGTTTTTGTTTTTTTTTTATGACTTGCATATTTTAGTTAAACTGCTTGTTTTGTCCATTTTTATTGTTCAATTATTTATTGTTTTTATGCTTTTATTCAACTATCTTACTGTATTTTCTGTAGCACACTGATTAAAACAGCTATTTTGAATTCTTCACTGGGTAAACCACAGATCTCCAAACTTTGGATGTAAATACTGAAGATTTTTATACTTTGCTGGTGTCATGATACTTTAAGTTCATGTTCCTTAAAGTTTTGTGGTGCTGTTTTTCTAATTAAATATCAGTCTCCTTTGGGTGAGAGACAACTTCCTTCAACCCTTCTAGAGACTGCAACTATCTCAGATCTTCTATAGTGGCACCTGCTGACACTTCTCATCCCTGTTTTGTCAGAATTGCTGTGCTTCTATGTCTTGTCTAGATACATTAGTGCACCAGAAATGGTACTGACAGCTGTCCTTTGTTTCCCCCAAAGTAGCACTACATCTTAATCTTGTGTTCCTGTACTGGGTCACAGAATTAAGCCAAATTTCTGTGCAAGCTCACTGGTGGTCTGTCAAAGGGTGCTCTTCCCCTGAGTCAGTTGTGACCACAGGAATCTGGCCACAGGGTGGAAGGGTGTGTGAATGAAGCAGACAGCAGTCCTCCTGTGTCTTTCACAAAAGGACTTAGCTCCATGCATGATTTTCTAAGACAGGTTTTACCTGGCTCCTGGAATGCAGCTGAGAGGGAATTGAGATGGTTCATGAGCCACTGCAGGCATCACAGTCAAGACAGAGATCTGTCTGCCTTTTATCTCACTCATGCATAAGCGAGCCTCCTCCTGGGACCCTTGGCATATGGAATTTTGGGTTGGGTGGTTGTTTATTTTATATTTATTTATTTTTAATTGAAGGATAATTGCTTTACAGTACCATATTGGATTCTACTAAACATCAACAAGAATCAGCCATAGATTTACCCATGTCCCCTCCCATATGAACATCCCTCCCAGCTGCTGGCCCATCCCACCCTTCTAGGTTGTTACTGAGCTCTGGTTTGAGTTTCCTGAGTCATACAGCAAATTTCCATTGACTGACTATTTTACATATGGTAGTGTAAATTTGCATGCTAACCCTCTACTTCCTCCCTGCCAGCCATGCCCATAAGTCTGTTTTCAATATCTGTATCTCTATTCAGTTCAGTTCAGTTCAGTTCAGTGACTCAGTCGTGTCTGACTCTTTGTGACCCCATGAATCGCAGCATGCTAGGCCTCCCTGTCCATCACCAACTCCCGGAGTTCACTCAGACTCATGTCCATCGAATCAGTG
>NW_011494910.1:5740312-5755788 GCF_000754665.1 Bison bison bison | reverse complement strand
AAAGTATTAGAGTTTCAGCTTCAGCATCATTCCCTCCAAAGAAATCCCAGGGCTGATCTCCTTCAGAATGGACTGGTTGGATCTCCTTGCAGTCCAAGGGACTCTCAAGAGTCTTCTCCAACACTGCAGTTCAAAAGCATCAATTCTTCGGTGCTCAGCCTTCTTCACAGTCCAACTCTCACACCCATACATGACCACAGGAAAAACCATAGCCTTGACTAGACAGACGTTTGTTGGAAAAGTAATGTCTCTACTTTTGAATATGCTATCTATGTTTGCTGCTGTGCAAATGGTTTATCAATACAATATTTCTAGATTCCATGTATATGTGTTAGTATATGACATTTGTTTTTCTCTTTCTGACTTACTTCACTCTGAATATTAGGCTCTATGTTCATCTAACCCTTTAGGACTGACTCAAATGCATTCCTTTTTATGGCTGAGTAATATTCCATTGTGTGTGTGTATACACACACACACACACACACACACACACACACACATATATATATATATATATATATATATCACTGCTTCTTTATCTATTCATCTGTCAGTGGACATCTATGTTGCTTCCATGTCCTAGCTGTTGTAAATAGAGCTGCAGTGGACATTATGGTACATGTGTCTTTTTCAATTTTCATTTCCTCTGGGTATATACCTAGGACTGGTGTTCATAGGTCATATAGCGGTTTTATTCCTCATTTTTTAAGACTCTCCATACTGTTCTTCACAGTGGCTGTATCAATTTACATTCACATTAACAATGCAAGAGGGTTCCCTTTTCTCCACACCCTCTCCAGCACTGATTATTTGTAGACTTTTTGATTACGGCCATTCTGAATGGTGTGAAGTGATATCTCATTGTAGTTTTGATTTGCATTTCTCTAATAATGAGTGATGCTGAGAATATATTCATGTGTTTATTAGCCACTGTAGGTCTTTGGACAAATGTCTGTTTAGGTCTTTTTCCCACTTTTTCATTGGGTTGTTTGTTTTTCTGGTATTGATTTATATGAGCTGCTTGTATCTTTTGGGAATAAATGCTTTGTCAGTTGTTTCATTTCCTATTATTTTTTTCCCATTCTGAGCATTGTCTTTTCACCTTATTCATAGTTTCCTTTGCTGTGGAGTAGCTTTTAAGCTTAATTATGTCCCACATGATTATCTTTGTTTTTATTTCCACTACACTAGGAGGTGGGTCATAGAGGATCTTGTTGTGATATATGACATAGGGTGTGCTGCCTGTGTTTTCCATCCATTTTGAGTTTATCTTTGTATATTATGTTAGGAAGTAGTCTAATTTCATTATTTTCCATGTAGCTGTGAAGTTTCCCCCGCAGCACTTATAGAAGAGACTGTCTTTGCCCCATTGCATTATCTTTCATCCTTCATCAAAAATAAGCTATCCATAGGTATGTGGATTTCTCTCTGTGCTTTCTATCTTGTTCCACTCATATATAATTCTGTTTTTGTGTCAGTACCATACTGTCTGGATGGCTATAGCTTTGTAGTCAGTCTGAAGTAAGGAAAGTTGATTCCTCTAACTGTCTTTTTCTTTCTCAAGATTGCTTTGGCTAGTTACTGCTTTTAATATTCTTTCTTTGTGTTTAATCTCTGTTCATTAGTATGTGTCTTGACATGTTTCTCCTTGGGTTTATCCTGTGTTGGACTCTCTATGCTTCTTGAACTTGATTGAGAGCCAGTCTCTAATCCTAAGCCTAAAGATCAGATCAGATCAGATCAGTGGCTCAGTCGTGTCCGACTCTTTGTGACCCCATGAATCACAGCATGCCAGGCCTCCCTGTCCATCACCAACTCCCAGAGTTTACTGAGACTCACGTCCATCGAGTCAGTGGTGCCATCCAGCCATCTCATCCTCTGTCGTCCCCTTCTCCTCTTGCCCCCAATCCCTCCCAGCATCAGAGTCTTTTCCAATGAGTCAACACTTCGCATGAGGTGGCCAAAGTACTGGAGTTTCAGCTTTAACATCATTCCTTCCAAAGAAATCCTAGGGCTGATCTTCTTCAGAATGGACTGGTTGGATCTCCTTGCAGTCCAAGGGACCCTCAAGAGTCTTCTCCAACACCACAGTTCAAAAGCATCAATTCTTTGGCGCTCAGCCTTCTTCACAGTCCAACTCTCACATCCATACATAACCACAGGAAAAACCATAGCCTTGACTAGACGAACCTTTGTTGGCAAAGTAATGTCTCTGCTTTTGAATATGCTATCTAGGTTGGTCATAACTTTCCTTCCAAGGAGTAAGCATCTTTTAATTTCATGTCTGCAGTCACCATCTGTAGTGACTTTGGAGCCCAGAAAAATAAAGTCTGACACTGTTTCCCCATCTATTTCCCATGAAGTGATGGGACTGGATGCCATGATCTTCGTTTTCTGAATGTTGAGCTTTAAGCCAACTTTTTCACTCTCCACTTTCACTTTCATCAAGAGGCTTTTGAGTTTCTCTTCATTTTCTGCCATAAGGGATGTGTCATCTGCATATCTGGTGATTGAAATTTCTCCCAGCAATCTTGATTCCAGCTTGTATTTCTTCCAGTCCAGCGTTTCTCATGATGTACTCTGCATATACATTAAATAAACAGTGTGACAATATACAGCCTTGACAAACTCCTTTTCCTATTTGGAACCAGTCTGTTGTTCCATGTCCAGTTCTAACTGTTTCTTCCTGACCTGCCTACAGAGTTCTCAAGAGGCAGGTCAGGTGGTCTGGCATTCCCATCTCTTTCAGAATTTTCCACAGTTTATTGTGATCCACACAGTCAAGGCCTTTGGCATAGTCAATAAAGCAGAAATAGATATTTTTCTGGAACTCTCTTGCTTTTTCCATGTTCCAGCGGATGTTGGCAACTTGATCTCTGGTTCCTCTGCCTTTTCTAAAACCAGCTTGAACATCAGGAAGTTCACCGTTCATGCATTGCTGAAGCCTGGCTTGGAGCCAAGAGGAGCCACTCCATGTCCGAGGTCAGGGGCAGAAGCCGGGAGGACCCCATGCCCGAATGTCGGCGGCCAAGAGGAGTTACCCCACGTCCGAGGTCAGGGGCAGCGTCTGAGAGTACCAGACTGTGATGGCACAGCAATGGCCAAGACGAGCTACCCCGCATCTGAGGTTAGGGGAGGTGGCCTAGAGGAGATACCCAGCATCCGAGGTCAGGGGTGGCGACGAGAGGAGTTACCCTGAGTCTGAGGTCAGGGACGGCGGCCGGGAGGAGATACCCACGCCCCAAGCCCGAGGCCAGGGGCGGCGGGTGGGAGGAGCTACCCCACACCCTAGACCAGGGGCAGTGGCCGGGAGGACCAACCCCACGTCCAAGGAGCCATGGCTGTGTGGGCGCAGGAGGGCCTAGAGGAGCTATCCCATGTTGAAGGTCAGGAAGGGCGGCAGTGAGGAGATAACCCTCGTCCAAGGTAAGGAGCAAAGGCTGCACTTTGCTGGAGCAGCCGTGAAGAGATACCCCACGCCCAAGGTAAGAGAAACCCAAATAAGACGGTAGGTGTTGCAAGAGGGCATCAGAGGGCAGACACACTGAAACCACACTCACAGAAAACTAGTCAATCTAATCACACTAGGACCACAGCCTTGTCTAACTCAATGAAACTAAGCCATGCCCTTGGGGCAACCTAAGATGGACGGGTCATGGTGGAGAGATCTGACAGAATGTGGTCCACGGGAGAAGGGAATGGCAAAGCACTTCAGTATTCTTGCCTTGAGAACCCCATGAACAGTATGAAAAGGCAAACTGATAGGATACTGAAAGAGAAACTCCCCAGGTCAGTAGGTGCCCAATATGCTACTGGAGATCAGTGGAGAAATAACTCCAGAAAGAATGAAGGGATGGAGCCAAAGCAAAAACAATACCCAGCTATGGATGTGACTGGTGATAGAAGCAAGGTCCGATATTGTAAAGAGCAATATTGCATAGGAACCTGGAATGTCAGGTCCATGAATCAAGGCAAATTGGAAGTGGTCAAAAAATAGATGGCAAGAGTGAATGTTGACATTCTAGGAATCAACGAACAGAAATGGACTGGAATGGGTGAATTTAACTCAGATGACCATTATATCTACTACTGCGGGCAGGAATCTCTCAGAAGAAATGGAATGGCCATCGTGGTCAACAAAAGAGTCCGAAATGCAGGACTTGGATGCAATCTCAAAAACGACAGAATGATCTCTGTTTGTTTCCAAGGCAAACCATTCAATATCACAGTAATTCAAGTCTAAACCTAAAGGTTATGTGTTTAAGCAAAGATGTGAGACCATGGTGCATAAGCTTCAAAATATGATGTATAATTCATATGTTTTAGTCTCTAGGGTGTATATCTTTGTGAAATATCCTCTTTTAGGAAAACTTCATAAACATCTAGTTAGCGGAGACAGAGAAAAACTTCTAGACAGGAACAAATCCTGCTGTGCTGAATGTTTCCCTGTAATACCACAGAGATGTTTATGAAACTTTTCTAAGAAAAATTAATGAGTTTGTCTTATTCATCTCAAAGCTATTCAGTGATATTTTTGAAGTGATATTTTACATATTCACTTTAAGTGAAGTGTGTATTTATAATATCCTTTTCTACTGTTTTCATTTTATTTTTTCCAATGTCTATTCTTGCTACAGACACTACATCCTCAACAAAGAAAAAAGTTGCCTCATATCAAACTTATTTGATTTTAATATATGACAATTTTCCATTCTAAGTCTTTTTATGAAAATATATCTAATATGTTTTGCTAGTATAATTTTGCTTTCACACATTATGAAATTTGAAGTAAATTATTTAAACCTTTATTAACATCAGTACTATGGTGTTAGTGAAAACTGAGACTGTTTGTTAACATCTTTTCTTGTAAATAGCTATAAATAATAGAACTATGTCTGTGTTCAACCTTGATAAGTATAAAAGAATATACAACCATTAGAAATATAGATGGAAAAGGAAAATCAGCATGTGAATTCTAAAAATTTTATGGAGTCTTTAAAAATTAACTTGCCTTTTAAAAATTACTTTTCCAATTAAGTTTTCTTTGGCACATATGTCACAACTGCTAATAAATTTGGGATATTAATTCATAAAATGCTGTTATGAAAATAGTATAATACTACTGTATTTTATACTTGCATTGGAAAAGTGCATAAGTATAACAACTCAGGAACATGTTCATAAAATAAATAATTCAGGGACATTAAGTGTTGAGAAAAATGTTGCATAGAAATACATGTTTTTTTCATTTTTAGTAATTATTTTGGGACAGTGATATATCACTGGTTTCTTGGCTTTTTTTTTAATGATTAGTACATACTAACTAGTTAAGCCCTTTTCCCTTGAGATGAAACTCAATCAAATTGCCCACTAAATAATATTAGAAATGAAATTGCAATCCTATTATCCCTTAGAATCCTGTGACAGGCCAGTATTTGAGAATACCAGAGCCAAAAGTGATGGCACATGGTTCAGGCTGAACGACAGGCTGGACTATGAATGTCTCAATGGGTATGAGAACCGAGATGGACACACTACAGTCTCCATAGTATGTGGTCAAGATGGCTGGTCCAATAAAGCTGCATGTTATGGTAAGTGCTCTTTTCCAGATGTTCTTTCCTTCAAAAAAAACTTAACAGTAATTGTCAGAAGTGTTTTATTTTTACCAAATTGCACTGATCTAGAATCATCTTTAAGGAATGATGCTTCCTTCTACTTTAATGTAAACTGGAAGGAGGGGAAATTTTAAAGTCCAATGACTTGCTCAATACCAAAATGACAGCATTTTACAATCTGTTCAAGTATTTTGCTCCTGAGTTTCTGTTTATACCTCCTACCTTTAATGTTAGCTTAAGTAGGTTTTGACAGATGCTTTTTCTTTTCTGACTTTGACAAGTTCTGAGGACAATGGCATGGATCACTTTTACATTTGTCAATTAGATGTGTTTTTTCCAGGGTTGGAAACAGGGCTTCAGTCTCTGGTAAGCTGAGTGAATGTTGAGTGTCCCAAGTCAAGTTATGTGCAAAGCTTTGGCAACAAAACAGTATTTGGAAAACATCAAGTTGGGGGGATTCTACTCAATGAGAGAAGATTTTATGAGCTGAAGCCGATATGAGGAAAAGAAAAGATTATCTGGGTTATTTCCAGGTATATAAGCATTTGGATTGATTTTATGATTGATGAAAAGTCATAGGGAATTTTAAGAACGGGTGGGATGATTTGGGAGACTGGCATTGAAGCATGTATAATATCATATATGAAACGAGTCACCAGTCCAGGTTTGATGCATGATACAGGATGCTTGGGGCTGGTGCACTGGGATGATATGAGGAGGGAAGTATACGGATGGTATGGGGATGGTATAGGGAAGGAAGTGTGAGGAGGGTTGCAGGATGGGGAATATGTGAACACACGTGGTGGATTATGTTGAGGTATGGCAAAACCAATACAATATTATAAAGTAATTAGCATCCAATTAAAATAAATAAATTTATATTAAAAATATTGGGGAAAGGCAATGAAATAAACCAGAACTAGGAGAAGGTAATTAAGAAAAATAAAAGATAGCATTAATAAATTGGGAAACAAAAATGGTAACACATAGGATAAAAATCCACAAGCTTATTCTTTGAAAATACTTATTATTTGCTAGACTAAGGGGAAAAAAATAGAAAAAAAAAAAACAGAAATCCTTCACATTCATAAGCAGAAAGGAGACATAAACTTGTGTGTAACATATAGTGAAAGAAGTATGTCAGTATTACATACATGTGTTTCGCAGCAGATCTGAAAACTGAGGGATCACTGATTTCTTTATAGTATGTGGTGACCAAAATTGACCAAAGTACCAGTAATGCTGAAGAAACTGAAGTTGAACAGTTCTATGAAGACCTACAAGACCTTTTAGAACTAACACCCAAAAAAGATGTCCTTTTCATTATAGGGGACTGGAATGCAAAAGTAGGAAGTCAAGAAACACCTGGAGTAACAGGAAAATTTTGCCTTGGAATACAGAATGAAGCAGGGCAAAGACTAATAGAGTTTTGCCAAGAAAATGCACTGGTCATAACAAACACCCTATTCCAACAACACAAGAGAAGACTATACACATGGACATCACCAGATGGTCAACACTGAGATCAGATTGATTATATTCTTTACAGCCAAAGATGGAGAAGCTCTATACAGTCAACAAAAGCAAGACCAGGAGCTGACTGTGGCTCAGATCATAAACTCCCTATTGCCAAATTCAGACTTAAATTGAAGAAAGTAGAAAAACCACTAGACCATTCAGGTATGACCTAAATCAAATCCCTTATGATTATACAGTGGAAGTGAGAAATAGATTTAAGGGCCTAGATCTGATAGATAGAATGCCTCATGAACTATGGAATGAAGTTCATGACATTGTGCAGGAGACAGGGACCAAGACCATCCCCATGGAAGAGAAATGCAAAAAAGCAAAATGGCTGTCTGGGGAGGCCTTACAAATAGCTGTGAAAAGAAGAGAAGCCAAAAGCAAAGGAGAAAAGGAAAGATATAAACATCTGAATGCAGAGTTTCAAGGAATAGCAAGAAGAGATAATAAAGCCTTCCTCAGTGATCAATGCAAAAAAATAGAGGAAAACAACAGAATGGGAAAGACTTGAGATCTCTTCAAGAAAACTAGAGATACCAAGGGAACATTTTATGCAAAGATGGGCTTGATAAAGGACAGAGATGGTATGGACCTAACAGAAGCAGAAGATATTAAGAAGAGGTGGCAAGAATACACAGAAGAACTTTACAAAAAGCATCTTCACGACCCAGATAATCATGATGGTGTGATCACTGAACTAGAGCAAGACATCCTGGAATGTGAAGTCAAGTGGGCCTTAGAAGGCATCACTATGAACAAAGCTAGTGGAGGTGATGGAATTCCAGTTGAGCTATTTCAGATCCTGAAAGATGATGCTGTGAAAGTGCTGCACTCAATATGCCAGCAAATTTGGAAAACTCAGCAGTGGCCACAGAACTGGAAAAGGTCAGTTTTCATTCCAATCCCAAAGAAAGGCAATGCCAAAGAATGCTTAAACTACCGCACAATTGCACTCATTTCACAAGCTAGTAAAGTAATGCTCAAAAGTCTCCAAGCCAGGCTTCAGCAATATGTGAACTGTGAACTTCCTGATGTTCAAGCTGGTTTTAGAAAAGGCAAAGGAACCAGAGATCAAATTGCCAACATCCGCTGGATCATGGAAAAAGCAAGAGAGTTCCAGAAAAACATCTATTTCTGCTTTATTGACTATGCCAAAGCCGTTGACTGTGTGGATCACAATAAATTGTGGAAAATTCTGAAAGAGATGGGAATACCAGACCACCTGAACTGCCTCTTGAGAAATTTGCATGCAGGTCAGGAAGCAACAGTTAGAACTGGACATGGAACAACAGACTGGTTCCAAATAGGAAAAGGAGTTCGTCAAGGCTGTATATTGTCACACTGTTTATTTAATGTGTATGCAGAGTACATCATGAGAAATACTGGACTGGAAGAAACACAAGCTGGAATTGAGATTGCCGGGAGAAATATCAATCACCTCAGATATGCAGATGATACCACCCTTATGGCAGAAAGTGAAGAGGAACTCAAAAGCCTCTTGATGAAAGTGAAAGTGGAGAGTGAAAAAGTTGGCTTAAAGCTCAACATTCAGAAAACGAAGATCATGACATCTGGTCCCACCACTTCATGGGAAATAGATGGGGAAACAGTGGAAACAGTGTCAGACTTTATTTTTCTGGGCTCCAAAATCACTGCAGATGGTGACTGCAGCCATGAAATTAAAAGACGGTTACTCCTTGGAAAGAAAGTTATGACCAACCTAGACAGCATGTTCAAAAGCAGAGACATTACTTTGCCACCAAAGTTCGTCTAGTCAAGGCTATGGTTTTTCCTGTGGTCATGTATGGATGTGAGAGTTGGACTATGAAGAAGGGTGAGTGCTGAAGAATTGATGCTTTTGAACTGTGGTGTTGGAGAAGACTCTTGCGAGTCCCTTGGACTGCAAGGAGATCCAACCAGTCCATTCTAAAGGAGATCATCCCTGGGATTTCTTTGGAAGGAATGATGCTAAAGCTGAAACTCCAGTACTTTGGCCACCTCATGCGAAGAGTTCACTCACCGGAAAAGACTCTGATGCTGGGAGGGATTGGGGACAGGAGGAAAAGGGGACGACAGAGGATGAGATGACTGGATGGCGTCAGTGACTCGATGAAGAGGAGTCTCCTGAACTCCGGGAGTTGGTGATGGGCAGGGAGGCCTGGCATGCTGGGGTTCATGGGGTCGCAGAGTCGGACACAACTGAACAACTTATCTGATCTGAAGTCCATCCATATTTTTGCAAAGGCCAGTATTTCATTCTTTTAATGGATGAGTAATATTCCATTGTATATATTTACCACATTTTCTTCATCCATTTCTCTGTTGATGGACATTTAAGTTGATTCCATATCTTGACTATTGTAAACAGTGTTGCAATGCACATTATGGTATGTGTTTCCTTTTAGACCAAGGTTTTCACTGGATCCATGCCCAGGGGTAAGGTGCAGGGTCATATGGTAGCTCTATTTTTAGTTTTCAAAGGAATGTACATACTGTTTTCCACAGTAGCTGTTTCAAATAACAGTGTAGGAGGGTTACCTTCTCCCCACATACTCTCCAGCATATTGTTTGTGGATTTTTTGATGATAGCTCTTTTGAATCATGTTAAGGGATATCATGCTCTAGTTTTCATTTGAATCTTTCAAATAATTAGTGATATGAACATCTTTTCATGGGTGTCTTGGCCATCTACATGTTTTCTTTAGAGAAGAATAAAATACCTAGGAGTAAACCTAATGAGACAAAAGATCTGTAATCTGAAAACTGCAGGACACTAATGAAAGAAATTGAAGACACAAACACATGGAAAGATATACCACTATCTTTGATTAGAAAAATCAATATTGTCAAAATGACTGTACTACCCAAAGCAATCTACAGTTTCAATGCAATCCATATGTAATTACCAATGGCAATTTTTCACAGAACTAGAAAAAAAAAAAAAAAAAGAACTTAAAATTTGCGTGGAGAACAAAAGGCCCAAAATAGACAAAGCAATCTTGAGAAAGAAAAAAGGAGCTAGAGGAATGACACTTTCTGACTTCAGACTATACTACAATGCTATAGACATAAAAAGTATGGTACTGATTATGACATCAAGATTTATGAATCAGTGAACTCATATGGACAGGAATGGGCAAATTAAATTCAGATGACCATTATATCCACTACTATGGGCAAGAATTCCTTAGGAGAAATGGAGTAGCACACACAGCCAACAAAGGATTCTGAAATGCAATACTTGGGTGCAGTCTCAAAAACAACAGAAATATCTCCATTCATTTTCAGGGCAAGTCACTTAAAACCACAGTAATCCAAGTGTATGCCCGATGCACTAATGTCAAAATATGTTAACTTGACTGGTTCTATGAAGACCTACATTACATTCTAGATCTAAACATGAAAGCAAAAAAAAAAAAAAAAATCTACTTTTCATATAGGACACTGAAATGCAAAGGTAGGAATTAAGAGATACCTTGAGTAATAGGCAAGTTTGGCCTTGGAGTACAAAGTGAAGCAGGGGAAAGGCTAAAATATTTTTGACATGAGAAGACATGGGTCATAGCAAACAGCCTCTTTGAAACACAAGAGACAGTTCTACACATGGACATCATGAGATGGTCAGTACTGAAATCAGAATGATTATATTCTTTGCAGTCAAAGATAGAGAAGCTCTATACAGTTGGCAAAACCAAGACTGGAAGCCGACTGTGCTCTTATCCTGAGGTCCTTATTGTGAAATTCGTACTTGAATTGAAGAAAGCAGGGCAAACCACTAGACCATTCAGGTCCTTTATGATTATATAGTGGAAGGGATAAAAAGATTAAAGGGATTAGATCTGAGAGAGTGCCTGAAGAACTATGGATGGAGGTTTGTAACTTTGTACAGGAGGCAGTGAGCAAAACCATTCCCAAGAAGCAGAAATGCAACAATGCAAAATGGCTTTCTGAGAAGGCCTTACAAAGAGCTGAGAAAGAAGAGAAGCAAAATGCAAAGAACAAAATGGAAAATATATCCATCTGAATGCAGAATTCCAAAGAATAGCAAGGAGAGATAAGAAACAAGATTGCTCCTTGATAAGTGAGCAATGCAAAAAAGAAAAAGAAAAAAAAGTAGAGGAAAGCGATACAGTGGGGAAGATTAGAGACGTCTTCAAGAAAATTAGAAATAGCAAGGGAACATTTCATGTAGTGGTGGGGACAATAAAGGACAGAAACAGTATGCCCCTAAGAGAAGCAAAGATATTAAGAAGAGGTGGCAAGATTATACAGAAGAATTGTACAAAAAAGGACTTAATGATCCAGATAACCATGATGGTGTTATCACTCACCTGGAGCCAGAAATCCTGGAGTGTGAAGTCAAGTGGACATCACTACAAACAAAGCTAGAAGAAGTGATGAGATTCCAGCTGAGCTATTTCAAATCCTAAAAGATGATTCTGTGAAAGTACTGCACTTAATATGCCAGCAAATTTGGAAAACTCAGCAGTGGCTACAGGTCTGGAAAAGGCCAGTTAGCATGATAATACTCGAAATCCTTCATACTAAATTACAACAACATGTGAACTGAGAACGTCCAGATTTACAAGCTAAATTTAGAAAGGCAGAGGAGGTAGAGATTAAATTAACAACATTGTTGGATCATAGAAAAAGCAAAGGAAATGCAGAAAAACATCTACTTCTGCTTCATTGACTACATGAAAGTCTTTGACTTTATGGATCACAACAAACTGTGGAAACTTATTAAAAAGAATGGGAACACGTTTATACCTGTGGTGGATTCATGTTGATATATGGCAAAACCAATACAGTATTGTAAAGTTAAAAAATAAAATAAAATTTTTAAAAAAAGAAAGAAAAAAAATACTATAATTAAAAAAAAAAAAGAAGGAACTTTTGACCACCTTACCTGCCTCCTGAGAAACCTGTATGCAGGTCAAAAAGCGTCAGTTAGAACTGGAATGGAACAGCAAACTGGTTCAAAATTGGGAAAGGAGTATGTCAAGGCTGTATATTGTCACCCTGCTACTTTAACATCACACAAAATACCAGGCTGGAAGAAGCGCACGCTGGAATCAATATTGCCCGGAAAAATACCAATGACCTCAGATACACAGATGACATCACACTAATGGCAGAAAACAAAGAGGAGCTAAACAGCCTCTTGATAATGATGAAAGAGGAGACTGAAAAAGCTAGCTTACACGTGTTCCCCATCCTGAAACCCACTCCGATCTCATTGTAAAGTAATTAGCCTCCAATTAAAATAAATAAATTTAAATTAAAAAAAGAAAAAGCTAGCTTAAAACCACATTCAAAAAATGAAGATCATGACATTCAGTTCCATCACTGCATACAAAAATGGGAAAAATGGAAACAGTGAGAGACTTCATTGTTTTTGGCTTCACAATCACTGTGGATGGTGACTGCAGACATGAAATTAAGACACTTGCTCCTTGGAAGAAAAGCTATGAAAAGCTCTACAGCATGTTAAGAAGCAGAGGCATCACTTTACCAACAAAGGTTAATATTGTCAAAGTTATGCTTTTTCAAGCAGTCATGTATGGATGTGAATATTTGACCACAAAAAAGGCTGATACCAAAGAATTGATATTCTGAACTGTGGTGCTGGAGAAGACTCTTGAGATCAAGAGTCTCTGATCAAGGAGATCAAGCCAGTCAATCCTAACAGAAATCAGTCCTGAATATTCATTGGAAGAACTGATGCTGAAACTGAAGCTCCTGTTTTGGCCACCTGATGAGAAGAACTGACTCATTGGAAAAGACCCTGACGTTGGAAAAATTTAAGGGCAGGGGAGAAGCTGCATTAGAGGATGAGATGGTTAGATGGCATGATCGACAGATTGGACATGACTTTGAGCAAACTCCGGGAGTTAATGAAGGACAAGGAAGCCTGGCTTGTTACAATCCATGGGGTTGCAAAGAGTCAGAAACAATTGAGCGACTGAACAACACAACAGGAACTGATTATTATGGATTTTGACATTAAGTTCTTTGGCTCTATCCCATTTGGAATTCACCGAGCAGTTTTAAGGCCTTAAGGCCTTCATGGAACCATTCAACTTCAGCTTCTTCAGCATTACTCTTTGGGGCACAGACTTGGATTACCATGATATTGAATGGTTTGCCTTGGAAACGAACAGAGATCATTCTTTCGTTTCTGAGATAGCATTGAGGTACTGCATTTTGGACTCTTTTGTTGACTATAATGGCTACTCCATTTCTTCTAAGGGATTCTTGCCCACGGTAGTAGATACAATGGACATCTGCCATTCCAGTCCATTTTAGTTCACTGATTCCTAGAATGTCAATGTTCACTCTTGCTATCTCCTGTTTGACCACTTCCAATTTGCCTTGATTCATGGACCTAACATTCCAGCTTCCTACGCAATATTGCTATTTACAGCATCAGACCTTGCTTCTATCACCAGTTACATCCACAACTAGGTGTTGTTTTTGCTTTCTTAAAAATCGCTTCATTATTTCTGGAATTATTTCTCCACTGATCTCCATTAGCGTATTAGGCACCTACCGACCTGGGGAGCTCATCTTTCAGTGTCCTATCTTCTTGCATTTTCATACTGTTCATGGGGTTCTCAAGGCATGAATACTGAAGTGGTTTGCCATTCCCTTCTCCAGTGGACCATATTCTGTCAGACCTCTCCACCATGACCCATCAGTCTTGGGTGGCCCCACAGGGCATGGCCTAATTTCACTGAGCAGACAAGGCTGTGGTCCGTGTGATCAGATGGCTAGATTTTGTGATTGTGATTTCAGACTGTTTGCCCTCGGATGCCGTCTCTCAGCACCTACCATCTTATTTGGGTTTCTCTTACCTTCAACGTGGGGAATATCCTCATGGCCCACGCTTCTGACCTTGGATGAGGGATATCTCCTCTCTGCCGCTTGCTGATTTGGCACCATGAAGCCATGGCAGCAGTGGCCACAGGACTGGAAAAGGTCAATTTTCATTCCAATCCCAAAGAAAGGAATACCAAAGAATGCTCAAACTACCGCACAATTGCACTCATCTCACATGCTAGTAAAGTAATGCTCAAAATTCTCCAAGCCAGGCTTGAGCAGTACGTGAACCATGAACTTCCAGACGTTCAAGCTGGTTTTAAAAAGGCAGAGAAACCAGAGATCAAATTGCCAACATCTGCTGGATCATGGAAAAAGCAAGAGAGTTCCAGAAAAACATCTATTTCTGCTTTATTGACTATGCCAAAGCCTTTGACTATGTGGATCACAATAAACTGAGGAAAATTCTGAAAGAGATGTAAAACCAGACTACTTGACCTGTCTCCTGAGAAATTTGTATGCAGTTCAGGAAGCAACAGTTAGAACTGGACATGGAACAACAGACTGGTTTCAAATAGGCAAAGAAGTATGTCAAGGCTGTATATTGTCACCCTACTTATTTAACTTATATACAGAGTACATCATGAGAAACGCTGGGCTGGAGGAAGCAAAAACTGGAATTAAGATTGCTAGGAGAAACATCAATAACTTCAGATATGGAGATGACACAACCCTTATGGCAGAAAGTGAAGAATGAAAAAGCCTCTTGATGAAAGTGAAAGAGGAGAGTGCAAAGGATGGCTTAAAGCTCAACATTCAGAAAACTAAGATCATGGCATCCAGTCCCATCACTTTATGGCAAATAGATGGGGAAACAGTGACTGTCTTTATTTTTGGGGGCTCCCAAATCACTGCAGATGGTGATTGCAACCGTGAAATTAATATACTCTTACTCCTTGGAAGGAAAGTTATGACCAATCTAGACAGCATATTTAAAAGCAGAGACGTTACTTTGTCAACAAAGGTCCATGTAGTCAAGGCTATGGTTTTCCCAGTGGTCATGTATGGATGTGAGTTGGATTAGAAAGAAAGCTGAGTGCCGAAGAATTGATGCTTTTGAACTGTGGCATTGGAGAAGACTCTTGTGGGTCCCTGGACTGCAAGGAGATCCAACCATTCCATCCTAAATATAATCAGTCCTGGGTGTTCATTGGAAGGACTGATGTTGAAGCTGAAACTCCAATACTTTGGCCACATGATGTGAAGAAGTGTGTCATTTGAAAAGACCTTGATGCTGGGAAGGATTGAAGGCAGGAGGAGAAGGGGACAACAGAGGATGAGATGGTTGGATGGCATCACTGACTCAATGGACATGAGTTTGGGTAAACTCTGGAAGTTGATGATGGGCAGGGAACCCTGGTGTGCTGCAGTTCATGGGGTCGCAAAGAGTCGGACATGACTGAGTGATTGAACTGTACTGAACTGAGCAGTTTTAATATGTAGTTGTTTTTG
>NW_011494910.1:5728857-5740212 GCF_000754665.1 Bison bison bison | reverse complement strand
GATTAGTCGGTAAGTCATATGCTCTATCTGAGAAATTTTTGGCCATGATATTTTAAAAATAATTTTGGAGTGTATTTCCTTTACAAAACTGTGCAGTTTCTACTGTACCTCAAAGTGAATCAGCTACACATATCCACATATCCCCCTTCTTTTGGATTTCATTTCCATTTAGGCCGTCAGAAAATGATGGCATAGGTAAGTCAGCCATTATTACTATTATTATTTTTATCTCTTATTCTTTATTTTCAACTTCATGTTCAGCAGTTCTTTGCTATCTTCCCAAAGGTCCTTTAAGCTATGTCCATTTTCTTTTCAGTCTACTTTAAAAGTTAGTTTATATTCAAGCTTACTGATACTCTGCCAACTGCAATATATTGGTGAACCATGTGATTTTCTAATAATCTATTTTCTAGATCTATCAACTGGACTGGACTTTTAAAAACCATCATCCAATGATTTAAATATCTGTGTCATTTCAGTGTTGTCTTCTGTTGATTGTTTTTTTCTTTTGAGCCTTACCTGGTCTTTGGTCTGATAAATGATTTTCAACTGTATTTGGACACTTGAGCTTTTATATCTTGAGACTAAGGATATTATCGGACTCCTTCATTAATCAGGCCTCTATTACTGTCATGTAGGGTGCAAGTACAAGGTTCCCACCTGGCCTCCTCTGACACCAGGAGAAAGGGCAGAGGTTTCTTTTTCCCCCATTATGTGGGTGGAAATGTGGGCTGCTTACTTGGCCCCTGTAGATCAAGGCATAGAAAGGATTGGTCTTAGGTTTCTGCCATCTTGTGCTTCTAGATGAAATCAATTCAGTCTGTCACTCAGTCGTGTTTGACTATTTAAAACCCCATGGACTGCAGCATACCAGGCTTCCCTGACCATCACCAACTCCCAGACGTTAAATAAACTCATATCCATCGAATTGGTGATGCCATCCAATCATCTCATCTTCTGTCTTCCCTTTCTCCTCCAGCCTTCAATCTTTCCTATCATCAGGGTCTTTTCCAAATATTCAGTTATTTGCATCAGGTGGCCAAAGTATGGGAGCTTCAGCTTCATCATCAGTCCTTCCAATGAATATTCAGGACTGATTTCCTTTAGGATTGACTAGTTTGATCTCCTTTCATTCTAAGGTACTCTCAAGAATCTTCCCTGACTCCACATTTCAAAAGCATTAATTCTTCTGTGCTCAGCTTTCTTTATGGTCCAACTCTCACATCCATACATGACTAGTGGAAAAACCATAGCCTTGACTAGATGGACCTTTGTTGGCAAAGCAATTTGTCTGCATTTTAATATGTTGTCTAGGTAGGTCATAACTTTTTTTTCAAGGAGCAAGTGTCTTTTAATTTAATTGTTCCAGTCACAGTCTGGAGTGATTTGGAGCTCACTCCCCCCCAATTAATATCTGTCACTGTTTCCATTGTTTCCCCATCTATTTGCTATGAAGTGATGTTATGCATGACATGACCTAGTTTTCTGAATGTTGAGTTTTAATTCAACTTTTTCACTCTCCTCTTTCACTTTCATCAGGAGACTCTATAGTTCTTCTTCATTTTCTGCCATAAGGGTGATGCAATCTGCATATATCAGGTTGTTAATATTTCTTCTGACAATCTTGATTCCAGCTTGTGTTTCATCCAGTCTGGAATTTCGCATGATGTACTCAGCATATAAGTTCAGTAAGCAGGGTGACAGTATATAGCCTTGATGTATTCCTTTCCTGATTTGGAACCAGTTTGTTGTTCCATGTTTGGTTCTAACTGTGGCTTCTTCATCTGCATACAGATTTCTCAGGAGGCACATCAGGTGTTCCCATCTCTTTAATTTCTACAGTTTGTTGTGATTCACACAGTCAAAGGCTTTGGCCTAGTCAATACAGAAGAAGTAGGTTTATTTCTGGAACTCTCTTGCCTTTTTGATGATCCAACAGATGTTGACAATTTGAGCTCTGCTTCCTCTGCCTTTTCTAAATCCAGCTTGAACATCTGGAAGTTCATGGGTCACATGCTGTTGAAGCCTATCTTGGAGAACTCTGAGCATTACTTTGCTACCGAGTGAGATGAATGCAATTCTATGGTAGTTTGAACATGCTTTAGGATTGTGTTTCTTTGGGATTGGAATGAAAACTGACATTTCTCAGACCGGTAGTCATTGGTGAATTTTCCAAATTTGCTTGCATATTGAGCACAGCACTTAAAGAGCATCATCTTTTAGGATTTGAAATAGCTCAACTGGAATTCCATCACCTCTACCAGCTTTGTTCCCAGTGCTGTTTCCTAAGGTCCACTTCACTTTGCATTCTAGGATGTCTGGTTCTAGGTGTGTGATCACACCTTCATGGTTATCTGCGCCAGAAGATCTTTTTTGTATAATTCTGTATATTCTTACCACCTCTTCTTAATATCTCCTTCTTCTGTTAGGTCCATACCATTTTTGTCTTTTATTGTGCTCATCTTTGCATGAAATGTTTCCTTGGTATCTCTAATTTTCTTGAAGAGATCTGTAGTCTTTCCCATTCTATTGTTTTCCTCTATTTCTTTGCATTGATCACTGAGGAAGGATTTCTTATCTCTCCTTGCTATTCTTTGGAACTCTGCATTCAAATGATTTTATCTTTCATTTTCTCCTTTGCCTTCTTGTCTCTTCTATTCTCAGCTATTTGTAAGGCCCCCTGAGACAACTATTTTGCCCTTTTCACTTGTTTTTATTGGGATGGTTTTGATCCCTGCCTCCTGTACAAAGTCAGGAAGTTCTTTCCATAGTTGTTCAGGCATTCTGTCTTATCAGATCTAATCTCTTGAATCTAACTGTCACTTGCACTCTATAATTGTAAGGGATTTGATTTAGGTCATGCCTGAATGATCTAGTGATTTTCACTTCTTTCTTCAATTTAAGTATGATTTGGCAACAAGGAGATCATGATCTGAGCCACAGTCAGCTCCCAGTTGTGTTTTTGCTGACTGTATAGAGCTTCCCCATCTGTGGCTGCAAAGAATGTAATCAGTCTGATTTCGGTATTGACCATCTGGTGATGTCCATGTGTAGAGTCTTTGCTTGTGTTTTGGAAGAGGGTGTTTACTATGCCAAGTGTGTTCTCTTGGCAAAACTCTGTTACCCTTTGTCCTGCTTCATTTTGTACTCTAACCCCATATTTACCTGTTACTCCACGTATCTCTTGACTTCCACTTTTGCATTCCAGTCCCCTATAATGAAAAGGACACCCTTTTGGGTGTCAGTTTTAGAAGTTCTTGTAGGTCTTTATAGAACTGTTCAACTTCAGCTTCTTCAGCGTTACTGTTCAAGGCATAGACCTAGATTACTCTGATATTGGATGTTTTGCCTTGGAAATGAACAGAGATCATTCTGTCATTTTTCACATTACATCCAAGCACTGCATTTCAGACTGTTTTGTTGATTATCATGGCTACTTCATTTCTTCTAAGGGATTCTTGCTCACAGTAGTAGATGTAATGGTCATCTGAGTCAAATTCACCCATTCCAGTCCATTTTAGTTGACTAATTTTTAAAATGCTGATGTTCATTCTTGCCATCTTCTGTTTGACCACTTCCAGTTTTCCTTGATTCATGGACCTAACATTCCAGGTCCTTATGTCATAGTGCTCTTTACAGCATCAGACTTTACTTCCATCACCAGTGACACCCACAATTGGATGTTGTTTTTGCCTTTTTTCCGTCTCTTCATTCTGGAATTATTTCTCCACTGATCTCCAGTAGCATATTGGGCACCTACCGACCTGGGGAGTTCATCTTTCAGTGTCCTATCTTTTTGGCATCTCATACTGTTCATGGGGTTCTCAAGGCAAAAATACTGAAGTGATATGCCATTCCCTTCTCCACTGGACCACGTTTTGTCAGAACTCTTTGCCATGACCTGTCTGTCTTGAGTGGCCCTATACAGCATGGCTGGGATTTTCACGGAGTTATACAAGGCTGTGGTCAATGTGATCAGATTAGTTAGTTTTCTGTGACTGTGGTTTTCATTCTGTCTTCCCTCTGATGGAAAAGGATAAGAGGCTTATGGAAGCTTCCTATTGGGAGTGACTGACTTAGGGGAAACTGAGTCTTGGTCTGATGGAAGGGGCCATGCTCGGTAAATCTTTAGTCCAATTTTCTATTGATGGGTGGGGCCGTGTTCCCTTGCTGTTTTTTTGACCTGTGGCCAAATATGGTGGAGATAAGGAAGATAATGGCGACCTCCTTCAAAAGGTCTTATGCATGCACTGCTACACTCAGTGCCCCCAAACCTGCAGCAGGCCACCACCAACCCATGCCTCTACTGAAGACTCTTGGACACTGACGGGCAAGTCTGGGTCAGTCTCTTGTGGGATCACTGCTTCTTTCTCCTTGGTCTTGTTGTGCACAAGGTTTTTTTTTTTTTTTTGTACCCTCTAAGAATCTGTCCCAGGGACAGAGGAGCATGGTAGTAGGCCGTCTCTGGGGTTGCACAGAGTTGGACACGACTGAAGCGACTTAGCACCAGCAGCAGCAGCAAGAATCTGTTTCAACAGTCCTGTGTAATTTCCAGCGGCTTTACAGTGGGGTTAATTGCAACCTCCAAGAAGGCTTATGCCATACCCAGGTCTACTGCACCCAGAGCCCCTGCCCCTGTAGCAGTCCATTGTTCACCTGTACTTCTGCAGGAGACACTCAGACACAATTCTGGCTTAGTCTCTGTGGGTCTCTGGGTCTGGTGCATATAAGGTATTTTCTAGACTAAGACAGTACTGTGAAAACTGTTTGTGTCTTGCTAGGCTACTCTTTTATGAGCCTTTTCTTAAAGAGATCAACTGCTTCATGAGACTTTTTTTCATTCTGAACTTGTATTATTTCTAGGTTTCAGTCTCAGGGACCCATTCAGTATACATAGAAGGCAAAATGAAAAACCCAAGGACTCTTCAGTGTAACTCTTTGAATCCCAAGGTCCCTAAGCAGATTGACTTCTCTACTTGTTTCACAGTCTTCTGTGTTGGTTTTTATAATATGCTCAGGACCTTTATTTGGCAGAAGGAATACTTAGCAGCTGCTATAAGCACAAATACTTTACCTCATCTTGTCCAGAAATAGAAGCTAAAATTTGCTTTCACAGACACTGCAACATGTTCTATAAAAGGGTAAAATTTTTTTGTCTTAGCTATCCATCTTTCCAATATATGTTCTGAAAGAAAACATGTTTTAAAATCAGGACACAGCAAAGCATACGTATTTGTTAATGTAATACATGTGCTTCCATGGGGGCAAAAAATAAGGTATTAAAATGTGCATTTCTGATTAAGTGATTAAAATTCCTTCTATAAATCATTTCTGTCATCAGAAATCACAAGTTTTTATATTATGGTTTTGGCTGCATTTTTATTTTATTCATTTAAAATTGTAGCTGTGGTCTTGAAATAAAGCAAACGCCATTATTTTTTGGCTCTCAAGGAAAATGTGGGCCTCCTCCACCAATAGACAACGGAGACATTACCTCACTCCTGCAATCTGTAAATCCTCCAGGAATGATTGTTGAGTACCAGTGTCAGGCCTACTATGAACTTCGGGGAGACAGAAACGTAGTATGTCAGAATGGAGAGTGGTCAGAACCACCAAAATGCTTAGGTAAATGCTTTAAACTTCTCTTGGATCCTGGGATAATCCTTGTGCACAGCATAATGTCTAACTGTTAATAATAGAATTTTTATGGATTAAATAACAACCATTCTTTTTCATGCTTGACCACCAAGTATTAATATCTGTGTATAGAAATAAAGTTAGAAAATTTCATGTTCGGTTCCTTTATGAAAGCTCTTCATATGATAACTGACATTGTGAATCTTTCATTATAACATTTAATGATTACACTAAACAATGTATCTCATTCTTATAACATTAACTTTTTTAATATGATGAAACCTATATTACACATTTTCAGTGTATTGGTTTGGGAAATGTTTGAGGAAGAATTTTTGGACCAAAGTTCTTGAAACCCTGAAATTCTATAGAAAGTATTTGCATATTACTCAAAGGTTTATGTTTGTTTTCTTTAACTTTAGAGACATGTGTAATTTCAGAAGAAACAATGAGAAAACATCACATACAGTTAAGATGGAGACACGATACAAAACTTTACTCTAAAACAGAGGATAATATTGAATTTATGTGTCAACGTGGTTATCATCCAGTGATACCAGAGCATACATTTTGAACAACTTGTCAGGAAGGAAAGGTGGTGTATCCTCAATGTGGATAAAACATTGGTTAAATGCAGTTGTAAAATGAAAATGTGTACATGTATTCAGATTTTTCCTTATTAATTCAATTCTGTTGATTTTATCAAGTATTTTTTTAATTCATCTTGAATCATAAATCAGATTTGCACTAAATATTATGGGGAAAATGTAACTGAGAGATGGGAGACCAATGAATCACTTTTTAAAAGTACCTCATTAAACTTGGAATACCAAAATGTTACATGTCCTGTTCTTGAAACATTTACAGCAAGAAATTAGATTCAATCACTTCCATGCCTTCTTCCATCCATCAGTGTCCTAACCTTCTTAAAGGTTTCTCCATTACCTCTGAGACTTTCTGAAATTCTCTTTTAGAATACATGGGGAAAAAGGTATGGAAAGAAATGGAAACAATTCAAAATATTGATAGTATCACTTAATAAACATATTAAAGCAAACTATGTCATACTTATGTCAGCAATTAAATATAAGTAGTTTATCTTACTTTTTCTCATCTATCAATAGATGAATAAACCAAACATGATGAAATACATAATATTTTCAGTTCAGTTCAGTCGCTGTCATGTCCAACTCTTTGTGACCTCCTGAACTGCAGGACTCCAGGCCTCCTTGTCCATCAGCAACTTCCGGAGTTTACTCAAACTCATGTTCATTGAGTCAGTGATGCCATCCAACCATCTCATCCTCTGTCGTCCCCTTCTCCTCCTGCCCTCAGTCTTTCCCAGCATCAGGGTATTTTCAAATAAGTCAGCTCTTCATATCAAGTGGCCACTGTATTGGAGTTTCAGCTACAGCATCAGTCCTCCCAATAAATATTCAGGACTGATTTCATTTAGGATGGACTGGTTGGATCTCATAATATTTTACAAGACGTTTATCAAAGTACACATAATCATTCAAGTAAAGAGCAATGAGATTCACAGTGCATAACTATTATAACGTGGCATATAAGTGATTAAAAAAATCAACATTAAATATAAACACACACACATAAAGGCACTCTGCATTAAACACTGAATACCTTTTTACAGAAAAATATTGGCAAGAAGTGTAAGAAAATATTTAGTATAGCTAGAGTTGACTTCACAGATAATAGCTGTAAAAGGTCTTTAACTTCTTTTTACTTACATGAATTCTTGAATTTTTCTATCTTTAAGTATAACAGCTTTGAACCACAAAATATTTTCTAAAATAAATAAATAAGCAAAGTGACACAACATGAGCTTTAGAATTCAATTTGGTAATGATCTCTAGGTCTAGTAACTTTTTTCTGATTTTGCTGTTACAGAGTATTTTAGAAACATTCACCACCAGTCTGAGGTTATTTTTATGTTCATACATTTTTTAATTTATTTATTTTAATTGGAGGTTAATTACTTTACAATATTGTATTGGTTTTGCCATACATAAACATGAATCCACCACGGGTGTACACATGTTCCCAATCCTGAACCCGCTTCCCACTTCCCTCCCCACACCATCCCTCTGGGTCATCCCAATGCACCAGCCCCAAGCATCCTGTATCCTGCATCGAACCTGGACTGGTGATTTGTTTCTTATATGATATTATACATGTTTCAATGCCATTTTCCCAAATCACCCACCCTCTCCTTCTCCCACAGAGTCCAAAAGATTGTTCTATACATCTGTATATTTTTTGCTGTCTCACATACAGGGTTATCATTACCATCTTTCTAAATTCCATATATATGCATTAGTATACTTTATTGGTGTTTTTCTTTCTGGCTTACTTCACTCTGTATAATTGGCTCCAGTTTCATCCACTTCATTAGAACTGATTCAAATGTATTCTTTTTAATGGCTGAGTAATACTCAATCGTGTGTATGTACCACAGTTTTCTTATCCATTCATCTGCTGATGGACATCTAGGTTGCTTCCATGTCCTGGCTATTATAATCAGTGCTGCAATGAACATTGGGGTACATGTGTCTCTTTCAGTTCTGGTTTCCTTGGTGTGTATGCCCAGCAGTGGGATTGCTGGGTCATAAAGCAGTTCAATTTCCAGTTTTTTAAGAAATCTCCACACTGTTCTCCATAGTGGCTATACTAGTTTGCATCCTCACCAACAGTCCACACCCTCTCCAGCATTTATTGCTTGTAGACTTTTGGATCGCAGCCATTCTGACTGGTGTGAAATGGTACCTCATTGTGGTTTTGATTTGCATCTCTCTGATAGTGAGCGATGTTGAGCATCTTTTCATGTGTTTGTTAGCCATCAGTATATCTTCTTTGAAGAAATGTCATTAAAAACAGTATATTAATCTTAAATCAGTTAACTATAAACATTTTAAATTTCTGAATATCATAAAAATTTATTATTAAAACAGAGATACAATTAATGAAGCCAAAATATTTAAGGTGGTATCTTATTACTTTATACTGCATCAAGTTAAGTGACCTTGTTAGTCTAAGAAGCATGGCCATAACCATTGGTGCTAATTGATTTAAATCTCAATTGCTAGTAACAGCTGGTTTTCTCACCCTTAAATGAAATTGTTACAGTTGACAAGTTATCTTTTCTATAAATGTTAACATTTTTGTAGATATTATTTCTCCAAAATTTTCAACTAATGATTGAAAAGTCTATTTATGACCCTAGGCTGCTAGCAGTTATTTCACTGTTGTCTAGAAAATGGTGATTTTTAAAGATTCAGTTTTATCATTTTTATGCATTTATTGTCATTCTGTGTAAAGATGAGTGTTAATTTACAGAATCTGTTCATAATCAACTTTCACCTAAAGAGTTTTAAAATAATTTGTTTTTAAATAATTTCTAATTGTCCTATATTTGATTTACAACAGTTTCAGTTGTGTAAACATAGAGATCCACTATTTTTAAAGATTATACTGCATTAGAGTTACTGTAAAATATTGGTTATACTCCCTGTGTTGTATGGTATGTCCTTGGAGATTCTTTATTTTAAACATAATACTTAATACCTCTTAACCAAATATGCCTATCTTGTCCATTCCCACTTCCCTCTCCTCACTGGAAACTACTTGTTTGTTATCTGTATCTATGAGTCTATTGCTGTTTTGTTATATTCATTCATCTTATTTTTTCAGATTCCACATATAAGTGATATCATACGGTACTTGTATATTTCTGTATGACAAATTTCACAAAGAATAATACCTTCCAAATCCATTTATGTTGTTTAAAATGGCAAAAATTCATTCATTTTATAGTTACTTGCCCCATTGTGCAAATATATATATATATGTGTGTATATATATACATATATATATATATGTATATATATGTATATACACACACACACATACACACAGGAGAAGGCAATGGCAACACACTCCAGTACTCTTGCCTGGCAAATACCATGGACGGAGGAACCTGGTGGGATGAAGTCCATGGGGTCTCTGGGAGTCGGACACGACTGAGCAACTTCATTTTCACTTTTCACTTTCATGCACTGGAGAAAGAAATGGCAACCCACTACAGTGTTCTTGCCTGGAATCCCAGGGAAGGGGGAGCCTGGTGGGTTGCCGTCTATGGGGTCGCACAGAGTTGGACATGACTGAAGCGTAAATATACTATAAAGATAAGAAAAGCATCATATCTTTTATCAGTGTAATCCTGGTTATTGAAGGTAAGCTAGGGGATAGAAGATTTAAATTTGAGTCATGTTCATCCAAATTTATATGCTTACACTGAATAAGGAGTATTAATTTTCAAACTGTGATAGCTTTTGACTAAGAACTAACACCCCCCAAAAAATGTCCTTTTCATTATAGGGGACTGGAATGCAAAAGTAGGAAGTCAGGGAGGGAGGAGCCAAGATGGCAGAGGAGTAGAACGGGGAGAACACTTTCTCCCCCACAAATTCATCAAAAGAGCATTTAAATGTCAAGTAAATTCCACAAAACAACTTCTGAATGCCAGCAGAGGACATCAGGCACCCAGAAAGCAATCCAACTCTTCTAAAGGAGGTAGGAAAAAATATAGAAGACAAAAAAAGAGACAAAAGAGGGAGGGACGGAGTTCCGTCCCGGGAAGGGAGTCTTAAAAAGAGAGAAGTTTCCAAACACCAGGAAACCTTCTCACTGCTGAATCTGTGCCGAGCTTTGGAAGCACAGAGGGCAACATAACAGGAAGAAAAAATAAATAAACAATTAAAACTCGAAGATTGCAAGTCCTACGGTAACTCCCCCAGCGGAGAAGCAGCGCAGACGCCTGCGCGGGCCATTAGCAAGCGGGGGCTGGGCAGGGAGGCGCAGCGCGGGCTGCATCGCTTAGAGTAAGAATCTGGCCTGAATACCCTGAGCACTATCTGAGCGAAATAATTTGGGCTAGCAAACCAGACTGTGGGATATCTACCACGCGAAAAGCCAGCCCTAACCTAAGACCGCCAGGCCCGCGCACGGAGCAGAGAATTGAACAGAGATAGCTGGCTGCAGACCTTCCCCCTCCGGTGACAGGCAGCCAGAGCCGGAAGGGGGCAATCGCAGCCCCAGAGAGACATTATCTATGAAACTGTGGGCAGGCTTCTTTGCTAACTAAAACTTTTTGGGGGTCTGGACGGTTAACATCTGCCTGAGAAGGTGCACCGGTTTTACACCCAGATAACCGAGTGGCGGGGAGGCGATAAGTCGCAGCATTGGCGCTCGCCAAACACCTCATCACTTGAGCTGCTCGGACCTGGGAAGAGCACAAAACTCGGGCCCAACTGAGTCTGCGCCTCTGAGGACTACCCGAGTGCCTGAACCTGAGCGGCTTGGACCTGGGAGGTACATGCAACCCAGGGCCAGCCTCGAATTGTTCCCGGCGGAACAACCTAGAGCCCGAGCAGTGTGGGCAGGGAGGCTACACGCGCCATGAGCAGGGGCAGATCCAGTGTGGCTGAGGCACTGCGAGCACACGCCAGTGTTATTTGTTTGCAACATCCCTCCCTCCCTCCCCACAGCGCGACTGAACAAAGAGAAGAAATACAGCTCCACTCATCAGAACACCAACACAAGCTTCCCTAGCCAGGAAACCTTGACAAGCCACCTGTACAAACCCTCACACAGCGAGGAAAAGCCACAATAAAGAGAACTCCACAAACTGCCAGAATACAG
>NW_011494910.1:5726932-5727691 GCF_000754665.1 Bison bison bison | reverse complement strand
CACAATAATAGTGGAGACTTTAATACCCCACTCACACCTATGGATAGATCAACTAAACAGAAAATTAACAAGGAAACACAAACTTTAAACGATACAATAGACCAGTTAGACCTAATTGATATCTATAGGACATTTCATCCCAAAACAATGAATTTCACCTTTTTCTCAAGCGCACATGGAACCTTCTCCAGGATAGATCAGATCCTGGGCCATAAAGCTAGCCTTGGTAAATTCAAAAAAATAGAAATCATTCCAAGCATCTTTTCTGACCACAATGCAGTAAGATTAGATCTCAATTACAGGAGAAAAACTATTAAAAATTCCAACATATGGAGGATGAACAACACCCAGCTGAATAACCAACAAATCACAGAAGAAATCAAAAAAGAAATCAAAATTTGCGTAGAAACGAATGAAAATGAAAACACAACAACCCAAAACCTGTGGGACACAGTAAAAGCAGTCCTAAGGGGAAAGTTCATAGCAATACAGGTACACCTCAAGAAACAAGAAAAAAGTCAAATAAATAACCTAACTCTACACCTAAAGCAACTAGAAAAGGAAGAAATGAAGAACCCCAGGGTTAGTAGAAGGAAAGAAATCTTAAAAATTAGAGCAGAAATAAATGCAAAAGAAACAAAAGAGACCATAGCAAAAATCAACAAAACCAAAAGCTGGTTCTTTGAAAGGATAAATAAAATTGACAAACCATTAGCCAGACTCATCAAGAAACAAAGGGAGAAAAATCAAATCAATAAA
>NW_011494910.1:5725104-5726046 GCF_000754665.1 Bison bison bison | reverse complement strand
AAAGACTCCACCAGAGAATTACTAGAACTAATCAATGATTATAGTAAAGTTGCAGGATATAAAATCAACACGCAGAAATCCCTTGCATTCCTATACACTAATAATGAGAAAACAGAAAGAGAAATTAAGGAAACAAGTCCATTCACCATTGCAACGGAAAGAATAAAATACTTAGGAATATATCTACCTAAAGAAACTAAAGACCTATATATAGAAAACTATAAAACACTGGTGAAAGAAATCAAAGAGGACACTAATAGATGGAGAAATATACCATGTTCATGGATTGGAAGAATCAATATACTGAAAATGAGTATACTACCCAAAGCAATTTATAGATTCAATGCAAGCCCTATCAAGCTACCAACAGTATTCTTCACAGAGCTAGGACAAATAATTTCACAATTTGTATGGAAATACAAAAAACCTCGAATAGCCAAAGCGATCTTGAGAAAGAAAAATGGAACTGGAGGAATCAACCTACCTGACTTCAGGCTGTACTACAAAGCCACAGTTATAAAGACAGTATGGTACTGGCACAAAGACAGAAATATAGATCAATGGAGCAAAATAGAAAGCCCAGAGATAAATCCACGCACATATGGACACCTTATCTTTGACAAAGGAGGCAAGAATATACAATGGATTAAAGACAATCTCTTTAACAAGTGGTGCTGGGAAATCTGGTCAACCACTTGTAAAAGAATGAAACTAGAACACTTTCTAACACCATATACAAAAATAAACTCAAAATGGATTAAAGATCTAAACATAAGACCAGAAACTATAAAACTCCTAGAGGAGAACATAGGCAAAACACTCTCCGACATACATCACATCAGGATCCTCTATGACCCACCTCCCAGAATATTGGAAATAAAAGCAAAAATAAACAAATGGGACCTAATTAAACTTAAAAGCTTCTGCACATCAAAGGAAACT
>NW_011494910.1:5723856-5724743 GCF_000754665.1 Bison bison bison | reverse complement strand
AGAAAGATGGTAACGATAACCCTGTATACGAGACAGCAAAAGAGACACTGATGTATAGAACAGGCTTATGGACTCTGTGGGAGAGGAGAGGGTGGGAAGATTTGGGAGAATGGCATTGAAACATGTGAAATGTCATGTATGAAATGAGATGCCAGTCCAGGTTCAATGCACGATGCTGGATGCTTGGGGCTGGTGCACTGGGAAGACCCAGAAGGATGGTATGGGGAGGGAGGAGGGAGGAGGGTTCAGGATGGGGAACACATGAGAAATAAAGGAATAAAAAATTTAAAAAAAAGAAAGAAAAAAAAAAGTAGGAAGTCAGGAAACACCTGCAGTAACAGGCAAATTTGGCCTTGGAATACAGATTGAAGCAGGGAAAGAATAAGAGTTTTGCCAAGAAAATGCACGGGTCATAGCAAAAACCCTCTTCCAACAACACAAGAGAAGATTCTGCACATGGATATCACCAGATGGTCAACACTGAAATCAGATTGATTATATTCTTTGTGGCCAAAGATGGAGAAGCTCTATACAGTCAGCAAAAACAAGACCAGGAGCTGGCTGTGGCTTCAGATCATGAACTCCTTCTTGCCAAATTCAGACTGAAATTGAAGAAAGTAGGGAAAACCACTAGACCATTCAGGTATGACCTAAATCAAATCCCCTATGATTATACAGTGGAAGTGAGAAATAGATTTAAGGGCCTAGATCTGATAGACAGAGTGCCTGATGAACTATGGACGGAGGTTTGTGACATTGTACAGGAGACAGGGATCAAGACAATCCTCATGGAAAAGAAACGCAAAAAAAAGCGAAATGGCTGTCTGGGGAGGCCTTACAAGTAGCTGTCAAAAGAAGAGAAGCAAAAAGCAAAGGAGAAAAGGAAA
>NW_011494910.1:5716402-5723029 GCF_000754665.1 Bison bison bison | reverse complement strand
CAGACTTTATTTTTCGGGGCTCCAAAATCACTGCAGATGGTGACTGCAGCCATGAAATTAAAAGACGCTTACTCCTTGGAAGGAAAGTTCTGACCAACCTAGATAGCATATTGAAAAGCAGTGACATTACTTTACCAACAAAGATCCGTCTATCAAGGCTATGGTTTTTCCTGTGGTCATGTATGGATGTGAGAGTTGGACTGTGAAGAAGGCTGAGCGCTGAAGAATTGATGCTTTTGAACTGTGATGTTGGAGAAGACTCTTGAGAGTCCCTTGGACTGCAGGGAGATCCAACCAGTCCATTCTGAAGGAGATCAGCCCTGGGATTTCTTTGGAAGGAATGATGCTAAAGCTGAAAGTCCAATACTTTGGCCACCTCATGCGAAGAGTTCACTCATTGGAAAAGACTCTGATGCTGCGAGAAATTGGGGGCAAGAGGAGAAGGGGACGACAGAGGATGAGATGGCTGGATGGCATCACTGACTCGATGGACGTGAGTCTGAGTGAACTCCGTTAGTTGGTGATGGACAGGGAGGCCTGGCGTGCTGCGATTCATGGGGTCGCAAAGAGTCGGACACGACTGAGAAACTGAACTGATTTGGTATTTGCAGTTATTCCCTTAAAAGTGGATTACTTTTAGAGTTACATATTGTTTTAAGTTAAATGAAAGTAATAAAACAAAGAAGTGTATTTTTGACATCTGAAAAATAAAATCTGATTTTACTCAGGTACTTACATACAATAAGCTTACACTCTTTAAGCACACAGTTCAAGAAATTTTGACCAATGAATACAGGTGCGTAAGAGTCGTCTAGTCAAAATATAGGCTGCTGTGCATTCAGCTGTGTCTGCCTCTGTGTGACCCTATGGACTGTAGGCTGCCAGGCTCCTGGGTCAATGGGACTCTCCGGGCAAGAATACTGCAGTGGGTTGCCATTCCCTCTTCTGGGTGATCTTCCCCACCCAGAGATCAAACCTATGCTCTTACATCTCCTGCATTGGCCGCCAGGTTCTGTACCACTAGCACCATCTGTTCAATAACCCCAGAAAAATCTTCTACAGGCAATCTTCTTCATCAAACCCTAACCTCTGAGAACCATTAATGTGGCATCTGTGACTGTAGTTTTGTCTTTTCTGAAAAGAACAGCCACAACCTGGGAATAATCTAAATGTCACTCAACTGGTGGGTGGATAGACTTTTGTTCTTATCAGCCAACTCTGTGAGTCATATGTTTCACTACTTGAGGTAAAATTATTGAAACGTATTCTTCAATTTCCAATATTAGTATATCATCATTTGAAATCTTCAAATGTATAATCTTCAAATATACATTTGAAATCTTCATTAAGTACAAATCTAACCGATTCATGACCTGAATTCAGCTAACACATGACAGCACAGTAAATCTATCAACACACATGAAAGAGAATTACAGTTAACTCTTTCTTGAAAAGCTATTAACTTTGGAAAAAGATGGAGTGAGTCCTCCAGAATCTGCATTTTGAAATCAAACCTTCTAAAGTGATAGAATTGAGGTAAGACCTTTGGATGGTGAATAAGATTAAAGGAGGTCCTTGGTGTGAAGCCCTTATACATGAGATTGGGGCCCCTGGAACACTAACAATAGCACTTGCTTCCTTTTGCTTCTATTTGTTCTTCTTTATTCCATGCTGTCTCTGAGAATCAGTAGAATATGCTTTACTTTTGTAGCTTCTGGGAGTGGCCTTCAGTCCTCGCTGGTTTTTGGCTTGGAGCTGCATTAATCTAACTGCTGCTTCTCTGGCCACAAAATATTTTCTCTGTGTGTCTTTGTCTTTACTTGTATTTTTTTCTTCTTAAAGACATCAGTGATATTTTATTGAAGCCCACCAAAATGGTTGCATCTTAACTTGATTACATCTGTTAGATACCTAATTCCAAATAAAGTAAGACTTTTAAGTCTTGGGTGTAAGGATTCTAAAAACTCTTTTGAGGATACTGTTCGACACATAACAGTGCATATTGCAGCCTCTCAGCTTCCTGTGTTTCCCAAGTGTCAAATATATTCACCCAATCCCAGCATCTCCCAAGGTTTTCACCCTTTTCAGCATCAACTTTAAATTCCAAATTTTACTTAAATATCTTCTGAATAAGTGATGGATGAGGCTTTTTTTCATCCACCCTTGGGCAAAATTCCTATTCATATGTGCCCCTATGAACCAGAAAACAAGCAATATGCTTTCAAAGTGCAGTGTTAATACGTACATAGGATAGATATTACCATTCAAAATGGAGACGGAGAAGTCTTAAACTCAAAACCGTGACGAGAAATCTCATTAGATCCCAATAGAGAGAACACTTCTTTATGGGAAAAAAAAAAAAAATGCCCATGGGGGAAAGGCCCAAATTTTCAACCCACCAGAGAGGCTAGCCTACTTCTTAGCTGGGAGAGGCCCTGTTATTCCATGCCACTTTGAGCAGGGTCTATCTTTTGAGGCTTTCTCCTTTATGTGTTTGATGCCTGTCCCTTTTAGTCCAAGCTGAATTCATTTCTGCTAGTATAAAGTTCTCAAAAACCTTGTCAGTCTCTTGTGAACTTCACGTAGAAGTTCTCAGCTATGTGGATAAAACACAGATTGCCCCTGGATAAGAGCATCTCTATTTCAGGCTAAGTCGCTTCAGTCATGTCCGACTCTCTGTGAGCCCAGGGATTGTAGCCTGACCGGGTCCTCTGTATATGGGAGTCTCTAAACAACTATACTGGAATGGATTGCGATTTCCTTCCCCAGGGATTTTCCCAATCCAGGAAACAAACGCCCATCTTTTAAGTCTACTGCATTGTCATGAAGGTTCTTTACCACTGGCTTCACCTGGCATGCTGAAGTCCATGGGGATGCAATGAGTCAGACACACCTGAGTGACTGAATTGAACGCCATCTGGGCTGAGATGATTGGATTTTAAGTCGCATTAAAAATTCCATGCACAGAGGAGCCTGGAGGGCTGCAGTCTATGGAGCCTGGAGGGCTGCAGTCAATGGGGTCACAGAGTCGAACATGACTTAGTGACTAAACAACAGAGTTCAGAGAGAATTGTTTGAGGTTAAATATCCTCCAATTTCCTGTTTCTAGTCATGTGATTTCACTTGAGGAGAACTGATCAGAGTTGGATTTTAACTTATTTTGCTCCTATTTTTCATATTGGAATAAGTCAAACAATATATTCAAACACACTCAATATCCGGTCCTATTGTCAATATCTGGACAATATCAATTAATTCTGTTTAAATATTATTACAAAGAACAAGCTTGAAGAAATCCACTATTATTTATGAAATAAGCAGAAATTATAGCCTATCCTTAGTAAAAATGACAAAAAATGTAAAAAGAACATCCGCCCAACCAAAAGACACTCAATAAGTGTAGTTTCACATATGCAACTTCATACCTAAAAATTGAATTTTTAAGCCACCAGACATAAGTTGGACCAAAACAGAGAGTAAAACTACCTAATGTATAAACTCTCAGATGTAGGTTACTATACTGATGACAAAATGTTAATACATTTCCAAAAGGGAATGGAAAATGCGGTTCTTGTGTTGAGGATCACAAAGCTGGCTGATCATTTTTAGATACAATAGAATATACACTGGAGGTTTTACAAATAAACCAACATTTCTCCTTAAAATTACTATAGAGTCTGAAATTTCTGAAGGTTATACACCTCCATTTTCCAGCGTAGAGTTGCCTCTGGGTAGTGTTGAAACTGCTGTCTGTTCTAACAATCAACAACAGAAAGATATCCAGAACTGTTCCCATTAGTATTTGGTTAGACCAGCAAATGGCATCAAACCTGATTTATTAAAGGAATCACCACTTCTGGTTCATACTATCCTGTTAACCGATGTGACAGATGCTTTAATACAACTAACTGGGATCAAAATTGCAACTATTCTGTGCTCAGATGTTGAGACTCCGAGTCATGATGTTAAAGGAAAATGTAAACAAATACATCTTAGCAGTATATTTGCAAAAGCTTTTAAAGACTGCTATTGTGCTCAGGTTCATCGTATTTACTAGATTAAATTCATTTACTTTGTGTATTCAAAAAATAAAAATAAAAAAAAAATAAAAGACACTTGCTCTTTGAAAGCAAGCTATTTAATTTCACATCAAGTTAAAAGATGCTTGTTCCTTGGAATAAAAATAACAAACCTAGACAGCATATTAAAGAGCAGAGACATGACTTTGCTGACAAAAGTCTGTATAGTCAACACTATGTTTCTTCCCAGTGGCATGTGCAGATGTGAGAGGTGGACAATAAGAAAGGCTGAGTGCTGACAAATGGATGCCTTTGAACAGTTTGCTGGATAAGACTTTTGAGAGTTCCTTGGCCTGCCAGGAGATCAAACCAGTCAATCTGAAAAGAAATCAATCCCGAATATTCATTGGAAGTACTGATGTTGAAGTTGAAGTTCCAATGTTTTGACCACCTGATGCAAAGAACTGACTCGTTAGAAAAGACCCTGATGCTGGGAAAGATTGAAAGCAGGAGGAGAAGTGGATGACAAAGGACGAGATGGTTGGATGGCATCTCTGACTTAGTGGGCATGAGTTTGAGCAAATTCCGGAAAATAGTGAAGGACAGGGAAGCCTGGCATGCTACAGTCCATGGGGTCACAAAGAGTCTGACCTGACTAAGCAACTGAACAACAACAAGTCACATGCTTAAACTTTTAAGCAAAGGATGGTTTCTCCTCACTACCGACTTGATTAGTGAGTACACTCTGGGGTAGGCTGGGAAATTTCAAATTATCCTCTACTGACTCCTTAATGGCTGATGATTCATTCTTCAACTTACAACTTATCCCATATATTTCACTGTAAGCAGCAAGAAGAAATTCGATGAATCTTCCACAATTGGTTTGGCATCTCCTGAACTAAATATCCAAGTTCACCTTGGATATTTTGTAAGGTGGTTAATTTTGTATCAACTTGGCCAGTTATAGTACTCAGTAGCTTGGTCAAACCAGTTTGTCTGTTTCTCTGAAGGCATCTTAAAGAATATGATTAACATTTAATCACAGATTTTGAATAAATTACCTTTCATAACATGGGTGTACTTCATCCATTCTGTTGACAGTTTTAAGAGAAAACACTGAGCTCCTTCAAGGAAAAAGGAACTCTGCCTTTCTAGGCTTCCAAAGTTAAAACTGCAACACACACCCTTCCTGGATTTTCCAGGCTGCCACCTACCCTGCAGGTTTCAGGTCTACCAGTCTTAACAATCACATGAGCCAGTTCCTTAAAACAAACCTCAATCTGTGTGTGTGTGTGTGTGGGCGGGGGGAGTTTGAAAACACTGTATTTTCTGCTCAAATTTGCTGTGAACCTAAAACTGCTTAAATAAGAGTTCATTTTCTAATGAAGTAATTTGTAGAATTATGTGTGTGATTTCCTAATACATTCTCCACTATATTCTTCTTTATTTTAGTGTTAGAAAATCACAATATATATCTGGAGATATGACTTCCTAGTAAGGATTAAGTTCTAGTTTCCCTTGAAGTTTGTAGACCCTGGAATGCTTAGTGGTAAGATTATTGCCTAAGAAGATATCAAATTAAGAAAAACTAAGTTTTAGTAACAACTGAATACTTATCATATACTGCATTTCAAGATATTGTATAATTAATATGTGTGATCTTCACAAATGTCCTTAATATGGGTATGGTAGTGGTTTAATTGCTAAGTCATGTCTGACTCTTGCAACTCTATGGACTGTACAATGCCAAGCTCCTCTGTCCATGGGATTCACCAGTAAAGAATACTAGAGTGGGGAAAAAAAAAAAAAAGAATACTAGAGTGGGTTGCCATTTCCTTCTCCAGGAGATCTTCCCAATCCAGGAATTGAACCCAGTTCTCCTGCATTGTGGGTGGATTCTTTCCTGAGTAATGTATGAGGGAAGACCATAGAAAGGGAAGCTCATATATGGAATATATGATTGTAGATATTTCACAGATGAGATGAAATCCACACAGCTCATAATATATCACCAAAGACCTCACATCTATTCCATTGTTATGTCAAAACTTAAATTCTTGCTAGTCTGTCTCTAAATACTGTGCCATTAGCAAAAATGTCATATGACTTCTTAAATGCACAGGATATTTTATATAGAATTCTAAACAATATTATATAATACAGCAATACATGAATGGAAGCAGAAAAAGATGGCTGCGGAGTAAGATGGGGAGATCACCATCTTCCCCACAAATACACCAAAAACTCATCGAGATACTGAATAACTCTTACAAAACAGCTTCTAGGAGACAGCAGAAGACCCCAGGCCTCCAGCAGGGTAAGATAAGCTCACTGGAAGGAGGTAGGAGAAAAGATAGACATTAAAAGTGGAAAGAAGAGATGGAGAATTTCAGGATGGGAGATTGTGCCCTGAGACTGAACCACTGAGGTGGGAGCGTTGAGTCCAAGATCTGAGACTGCTAGAGAACTCGTAATCACTCCCCCTCCCCCACAGAAATTAAGGCCTAGAATTGTACACAGAGCCTGGTATCACCGAGCTGCATATACACTGCAGGACAGCTTACCCAATCAACTGGCAAGACAAAAGCACAATAACAATCATCAGCAG
>NW_011494910.1:5708132-5716302 GCF_000754665.1 Bison bison bison | reverse complement strand
ATGGGGTCACCCGTAGTTGGACACGACTGAAGCGACTTAGCAGCAACAGGGGGAAACTCCAAAATATACCACCTCACACAGCCTTGCCCTTCAGGAAAAAGAAATTTACCAAAAAAACAAAACTCACCTCCTCCACTACAATGGAGGCTCAGGTCACCCCTAACAAGAAATCAACACAACCACTGAAACAACCTTTCCCACTGAGAGCAAAAACCAAAAGAAAGAAGGGATACGTCCCTAAAGTCTGGGAAAGGAGACTTCAAATGGAGTAAGTTAGGGAAAAAAAGAAAAAGAAAAGACACAGAAATATAGGACAAATGAAGAAACAAGGTAGAAACTCACAAGACCAAATAAACAAGGAGGAAATAAGGAAACTACCTGAAAAATAATTCATAATAATGACAGTAAAGATGTTTCAAAGCCTCAAAAGTAGGATGTAGAATATGCAAGAAACAATTAACACAACTAATACAATTACCAAGGACATAGAAGAAATAAAGAATAAATAAAGAACAAGCAATGAAGAGAGATGAATAACACATTACTGAAATTGAAAATACTCTAGAAGGAACCAATAGTAGAGTAACTGAGGCAGAAGAACAGATAAGTGACCTAGAAGATAGAATGGCAGAAATAACTGCTGAAGAGAAAAATAAAGGGAAAAAAATGAGAATAAACCTATAAAAGTATTAAACTCACCAGTGTTTGAGTTATAGGGGCCTCAGAAGAAGAACAGAAAAAGAAAGCATTGAGAACATTTTTGAGGAGATTATAGTTGAAAACTTCCTCAACATGGGAAAGGAAATAGTCAATCAAGTAAAAGAAGCACAGAGTCTAATACAGGCTAAACCCCAGGAGAAAGATGTTGAGACACGTACTAATCAAGCTAACAGATATTAAACACAAAGATTAAAACCACAAAGTATAAAACACAATATTAAAAGCATCAAGGGAAAAGAAACAAGTAACATACAATGGAAAACCCATACAAATAACAGCAGATCTTTCTGCAAGCCAGAAGGTAATGTCAGGATATATTTAAAATACTGAAAGGGAAAAAAAAAAAAATCTACCATCAAGTCTACTGTATCTAGTAAGGATCTCATTCAAAACTGATGGAGAAATCAAAAGCTTTACAGAAAAGCAAAATTCAAGAGAATATAGGACCACCAATCCAGCATTACAACAAATACTGCTGCTGCTGCTGCTAAGTCGCTTCAGTCGTGTCCGACTCTATGCAATCCCATAGACAGCAGCCCACCAGGCTCCCCCATCCCTGGGATTCTCCAGGCAAGAACACTGGAGTGGGTTGCCATTTCCTTCTCCAATGCATCAAAGTGAAAAGTGAAAGGGAAGTCGCTCAGCTGTGTCTGACTCTTAGCAACCCCATGGACTACAGTCTACAAGGCTCCTCCATCCATGGGATTTTCCAGGCAAGAATACTGGAGTGGGTTGCCATTGCCTTCTCCACAACAAATAGTAAAGGGACTTATATAAGTCATAAACAAAAGGGAAAGGAAAGACCTACAAAAAATTTAAGAAAACATCAGTAGAAACACATATATCAATAATTACTTTAAATGTAAATGAACTAAATTCTCCAACCAAAAGATATAGACTGGATGAATGAATACAAAAATAAGACCCATATATTTTCTGCCTACAGGAGACCCATTTCAGACCTTGAGACACATACAGATTTCAAGCAAAAGGATGGAAAGTGATACCCATGCAAAAAAAATTGAAAGAAGCCAGAGTGGCAATTCTCATTTCAGATATAATACACTTTAAAGTAAAGAATATTACAAGAGATAAAAAAAGGACTTTACCTAATGATCAAGGGATCAATCCAAAAAGAAGACATAACAGCTGTAAATATCTATGTATCCAACATAGAAGCACCTCCTTTCATGAGGCAAATACTAACACACATAAAAATGGAATGCAAGAAGAGCACAATAATAGTAGGTGGCTTTAACATCCTGCTTATACCAATGGACAGAGCATGAAAAACAGAAAATCAATAAGAAAATATAAACTTTAATGAAACATTAGGCCATTTGGATTAATTAATATCTTCAGAACTTTCCATCCAAAAATGCAGAAGAATACACTTTCTTCTCAAGTTCACATGGAACATTCATTCTCCATGATAGACCACAGCTCAGGCCACAAATCATGCCTCAGTACATTTCAGGACATTGAAATTGTACCAAGCAATTTCTCTGACCACTATGCTATGAGACTAGATATCAATTACAGGGAAAGAACTGCAAAAAAAAAAAAAACACAAAAACAAGGATAATAAGCAATACATTTCTAAATAATAAAGAAGTTACTGAAGACATCAGAAGGGAAATCAAAAGAGTCATAGAAAGAAATGACAACAAAAACACAATGACACAAAATCTATGGGATGCAGCAAAGCAGTTCTAAGAGGGAAGTGTATAACAATACAATCCTACTTGGAAATACAAGAAAAGTATAAAATAGACAACCTAACTCTACACCTAAATCAGCTGATAAAAGAACAACAGCAACAACAACAAAAAGCCAAAAATAGTAAATGGAAATAAATTATAAGGATCAGAGCAGAAATAAATGAAAAAAAAAGTGAAAGGAGGCGGTCCTAAGATAGCAGAGGAATAGGATGGGGAGACCACTTTCTCCCCCACAAATTCATTGAAAGAACACCTGAACACTGAGCAAATTCCACAAAACAATTTCTGAATGCTGGCAGAGGACATCAGACACCCAGAAAGGCAGCCCATTGTCTTCAAAAGGAGGTAGGAGAAAATATAAAAGATAAAAAGAGAGTCAAAAGAGGTAGGGACTGAGATCTGTCCCAGGAAGGGAATCTTAAAAAAGAGAGGTTTCCAAACACCAGGAAACACTCCCACTGGCAGGTCTGGGGTCTGTACTGAGTCTTGGAGTCTCAGAGGGCAACATAACCAGGAGGAAAAATAAATAAATAAATAAATAAATAAAACCCACAGATTACATGCCAATGGCAACTCCCAGTAGAGAAGCAGCCCAGAGGCTGGATTCTGCCACTAGCAGGCAGGGGCTGGATAGGGAGGGGCAGGCTGCATTGCTTAGGATAAGGCTTGGGCCTGAATGCCCTGAGGGCAATCTTAGGGAACTAAGGTGAGATAGCAACACAGACTGTGGGATAGCCAGAGAGAGACAGGAAAAAAGAGAGAGAGAGAAAGAGAGAGAGAGAGAGAGAACTATCCTCTGAAAAGCCCTAATCTAAAACTCTGCCGGCTTACAGAACAAAGGACTGGGCAGAGTTGGCTGACTGTGGACCAGCCCATCCCCAGCCAGAGATAGGCAGGCTGGGGCAGCCAGAGCCAGAAGGGGGCAATCGCGGCCCCAGAGAGGCATCATATACCAAACTGCAAGCAGGCTTTGTTGCTAACCAAGACTACTTGGGATTCTGGAGGGTCAACATCTACCAGGAGGGTTGCAGCCAGAGATCAGCTCCCCAGAAGAGACACCCAGCACATCTGAGAAGGAGAGTCCATTGTACACTCCGAAAACCGAGCAGCTGGGATGGGGGAGGCGATAAGACGCACCCCCTACCTGGAGGTGACTGTGCTCGCCAAACACCTGGTCACCTGAGCTGCTCGGACCTGGGAAGGGCACCAAACACAGGTCCAACCAAGGCTGTGCCTTTGTGGAGTATCCAAGAACCTGAACCTGAGCAACTTAGACTTGGGAAGTGTATGCAGCCCAGGGCCCGCCTCGGATAGTTCCTGGCAGAGCAACATAGAGCCTGAGAAGTGTAGAATGAAAGCACACACACAGTGAGCTGGGGCAATCCCAGGGTGGCTGAAACCCTGGGAGCACTTCCCACACACGCCAGTGATATTTATTTGCGGTGTTGCTCCCTCCTGACAGCACGACTGAACAAGTGATCCTGGAAAACTGACTACCATCGCACCCCTGTGTCAGGGCAGAAATTAGACGCTGAAGAGACCAGAAACAGAAGAAGCTATAATAAACAGAGGTAACTGCTTTGGAAGTGACAGGTGCAACAGATTAAAACCCTGTAGTTAGCACTGACTACATAGGAAGGGGCCTATAGATCTTGAGAAGAAGTATAAGCCAGATCAAGGAATTATCTGAAAATGAATTGACCTCACACTGTCGACAACAGCTCCAGAGAAATTCCTAGATATATTTTTCCTATTATAATTTTTTAATTTTAAAGTCTTCTATTATTCCTTTAATTTTCATTTTTATAACCTACTATTTTTATAATCTTGCAAAAAAAAAGACCATATTTTAAAGCAAACTTCATATATATGTTTTATAATTGTGGGTTTGTTTTTTTAATATCATATCTTTGAGAATCTAACCTCTACTCTAGATTTTTAATCTTTGCTTTTTGGTATTTGTTATCATTTTTGTACCTTTAACAACCCAATCTTCAGTACCCATTTTTACTTGGGAGCCAGATTACTGGCTTGACTGCTCTCTCCCCCTCTGGACTCTCCTTTTTCTCCACCAGGTTGCCTCTATCTTCTCTCTCCCCCTTCTCTTCTCTACCCAATTCTGTGAATCGCTTTGTGTGTTCTAGGCTGTGGAGAACACTTAGGGAACTAATTACTGGCAGGATCTGTCTATCTCCTTTTGATTCCCCATTTTCTCCTCCTGGCCACATCGGACTCCTTCCTCCCTCTTGTCTTCACTGTGTAACTCTGTGAACATCTCTGAGTGGTCCAGACTATAGAGAGCACATAGGGAAGTGATTCCTGGCTAGCTTGCTCTCTCCCCTTTTGATTCACCCTCTTCTCCTCGTCACTTCTATTTCCCTCCTCCCTCTTCTCTTCTCCATGTAACTCTGTATAGATGGAGAAGTCTTGAGGCTACTGTACGAATAAGACTAAAACCCAGAGGCAGGAGGCTTAAGTCCAAATCCTGAGAACACCAGAGAACTCCTGACTCCAGGGAACATTAATTGATAAGAGCGCATCAAAAGCCTCCATACCTACAATGAAACCAAGCACTACCCAAGAGCCAACAAGAACCAAAGCAAGACATACCATGCAAATTCTCCAGCAACACAAGAACATAGCCCTGAGCTTCAAAATGCAGGCTGCCCAATGTCACATGAAACCCACTGACATCTCAATACTCACTACTAGACACTTCATTGCACTCCAGAGAGAAGAAATCCAGCTCCACCCACCAGAACACCGACACAAGTTTCCCTAACCAGGAAACCTTGACCAGCCACCTGACCAACTCCACCTACAATGAGGAACCTCCACAATAAAGAGGAACCACAAACTGCCAGAGTATGGAAAGGCCACCCCAAACACAGCAATATAAACAAGATGAAAAGGCAGAGAAATACTCAGAAGTTAAAGGAACAGGATAAATGCCCACCAAACCAAGCAAAAGAGGAAGTGATAGGGAATCTACCTGAGAAAGAATTCAGAATAATGATAGTGAAAATGATCCAAAATCCTGAAAACAAAATGGAGTTACAGATAAATAGACTGGAGACAAGGATGGAGAAGATGCAATAAATAAAGACATCGAAGAAATAAGAGTCAATACATAATGAATAATGCAATAAATGAGATCACAAACACTCTGGAGGGTACCAACAGTATAACAGCAGAGGCAGAAGATAGCATTAGTGAGGTAGAAGATAGAATGATAGAAATAAATGAATCAGAGAGGAAAAAAGAAAAAATAATTAAAATAAATGAGGACAACCTCAGAGACCTCTGGGACAATGTTAAACACTCAACAATCGAATCATAGGCATCCCAGAAGAAGAATACAAAAAGAAAGACCATAAGAAAATACTTGAGGAGATAGTAGTTGAACACTTCCCTAAAACGGGGAAGGAAATAATCACCCAGTTCAAGAAACCCAAAGAGTCCAAACAGGATAGACCCAAGGCGAAACACCCCAAGACACATATTAATCAAAGTAACAAAGATCAAACACAAAGAACAAATATTAAAAGCAGCAAGGGAAAAACAAAAAATAACACACAAATGGATTCCCATATGGATAACAGCTGATCTTTCAATAGGAAATTTTAGGCCAGAAAAAAATGGCAGGACATATTTAAAGTGATGAAAGAGAAAAACCTACAACCCAAATTAGTGTACCCAGCAAGCTGCTGCTGCTGCTGCTGCTAAGTCGCTTCAGTCGTGTCCAACTCCTAGCGACCCCATAGACTGCAGCCCACCAAGCTCCTCCATCCATGGGATTTTCCAGGCAAGAGTACTGGAGTGGGGTGCCATTGTCCTCTCCCTACGCAGCAAGGATCTCATTCAAAGATGAAGGAGAAATCAAAAGCTTTACAGACAAGTAAAAGCTGAGAGAATTCAGTACCACCAAACCAGCTCTCCAACAAGTGCTAAAGGATCTTCTCTAGACAGGAAAATACAGAAAGGGTTTATAAACTCGAATCCAAAACAATAAAGTGCACTGGGACGACCCAGAGGGATGGTATGGGGAGGGAGGAGGGAGGAGGGTTCAGGATGGGGAGCACACGTGTACCTGTGATGGATTCAGTTTGATATTTGGCAAAACTAATACAATTATGTAAAGTTTAAAAATAAAATAAAATTTAAAAAAATAAAAAAAATAAATAAAGTGAATGGCAATGGGATCATACTTATCAATAATTACCTTAAATCTGAATGGGTTGAATGCCCCAACAAAAAGACAAAGACTGGTCGAATGGATAAAAAACAAGACCCCTATATATGCTGTCTTCAAGATACTCATTTCAAAACAAGGAAACATACATACTAAAAGTGAAGGACAGGGAAAAATATTTCATGCAAATGGAGACCAAAAAAAGGAGGAGTAGCAATGCTCATATCAGATAAAATAGACTTTAATGTAAAGGCAGTGAAAAGAGACAAAGAAGGACACTACATAATAATCAAAGGATCAGTCCAAGAAGAAGATATAACAATTATAAATATATATGCACCCAACATAGAAGCACCGCAATATGTAAGGAAATGCTAACAAGTATGAAAGGGAAAATTAACAATAACACAATAATAATGGGAGAATTTAACACCCCACTCACACCTATGGATAGATCAACTAAACAGAAAATTAACAAGGAAACACACAGTTCTAAATGATACAATAGACCAGTTAGACCTAATAGATATCTATAGCACATTTCACCCCAAAACAATGAATTTCACCTTTTTCTCAATTCACATGAAATCTTTTGTAGGATATATCACATCCTGGGTCATAAATCTGGCCCTGGTAAATTCAAAAAAAATGAAATCATACCAAGCATCTTTTCAAAAAAAAAAAAAACTATTAAAAATACAAACATATGGAGGCTAAGCAACCTAGATGTGCATCAGCAGACAAATGGATAAGAGAGTTGTGGTACATATACACAATGGAATATATCTCAGCCATTAAAAAGAATACATTTAAATCAGTTCTAATGAGGTGGATGAAACTGAAGCCTATTATTCAGAGTGAAGTAAGCCAGAAAGAACAATACCAATACAGTGTACTAACGCATATATATGAAATTTAGAAAGCTGGAGACAATAACCCTATATGTAAGACAGCAAAAGAGACACAGGTGTTAAAACAGTCTTTTGGACTCTGTGGGAGAGGGCCAGGGTGGGATGATTTGGGAGAATGGCATTGAAACATGTATATTATCATATGTGAAATGGATTGCCAATCCAGTTTCAATGCATGAGACAGGGCACTCGGGGCTGGTGCAATGGGATGACCCAGAGGAATGGGATGGGCAGAGAGGTGGGAGGGGGGTTCAGGATGGGGAACAGATGTATACCCATGGCGGGTCCATGTCAATGTATGGCAAAACCACTACAATATTGTAGGGTAATTAGCCTCCAATTAAAATATATGAATTTATATTATAAAAAGAAAAAGAAGTGAAGGAAATAATAGTAAAGATTGAAAACTAAAAGCTGATTCTTTGAGAAGATAAGGAACATTGACAAACCATTAGCCAGGCTCATGTAGGAAAAAATGGTGAAAATCAAATCAAAGGAATGAGGAATGAGATACAATACTGTAAAGTTAAAAAAAGAAAATAAAAAAAAGAAAACAAGAGAGAAAGGATCAGTCACAACATAAAATGCAGAAATAAAAAAGATCAAAAAAGACTGATATGAGCAAC
>NW_011494910.1:5707492-5708032 GCF_000754665.1 Bison bison bison | reverse complement strand
CTATTAAAAATACATTGCCTTCAGAGAAGGCAATGGCACCCCACTCCAGTACTCTTGCCTGGAAAATCCATGGATGGAGGAGCCTAGTAGGCTGCAGTCCATGGGGTTGCTAAGAGTCGGACATGACTGAGCAACTTCACTTTCACTTTTTACTTGCATGCATTGGATACGGAAATGGCAACCCACTCCAGTACTTTTGCCTGGAGAATCCCAGGGACAGAGGAGCCTAATGGGCTGCCGTCTATGGGGTCACCCGTAGTTGGACACGACTGAAGCGACTTAGCAGCAACAGGGGGAAAAAAAAAAAAAAACTATTAAAAATACAAACATATGGAGGCTAAGCAACCTAGATGTGCATCAGCAGACAAATGGATAAGAGAGTTGTGGTACATATACACAATGGAATATATCTCAGCCATTAAAAAGAATACATTTAAATCAGTTCTAATGAGGTGGATGAAACTGAAGCCTATTATTCAGAGTGAAGTAAGCCAGAAAGAACAATACCAATACAGTGTACTAACGCATATATATGAAATT
>NW_011494910.1:5707206-5707392 GCF_000754665.1 Bison bison bison | reverse complement strand
AGCAACTGTATCACCCTGCTTATTTAACTTATATGCAGAGTACATCATGAGAAACGCTGGACTGGAAGAAACACAAGCTGGAAACAAGATTGCCGGTAGAAATATCAATAACCTCAGATATACAGATGACACCACCCTTATGGTAGAAAGTGAAGAGGAACTAAAAAGCCTCTTGATGAAAGTGAA
>NW_011494910.1:5696838-5707106 GCF_000754665.1 Bison bison bison | reverse complement strand
TCTAGTCAAGGCTATGGTTTTTCCTGTGGTCATGTATGGATGTGAGAGTTGGACTGTGAAGAAGGCTGAGAGCGGAAGACTTGATGAACTGTGGTGTTGGAGAAGACTCTTGAGAGTCCCTTGGACTGCAAGGAAATCCAACCAGTCCATTCTGAAGGAGATCAGCCCTGGGATTTCTTTGGAAGGAATGATGCTAAAACTGAAAGTCCAGTACTTTGGCCACCTGATGCGAAGAGTTGACTCATGGGAAAAGACTCTGATGATGGAAGGGATTGGGGGGAGGAGGAGAAGGGGACGACAGAGGATGTGATGGCTGGATGGCATCACTGACTTGATGGACAGGAGTCTGAGTGAACTCCGGAAGTTGATGATGGACAGGGAGGCCTGGTGTGCTGCGATTCATGGGGTTGCAAAGAGTCGGACGTGACTGAACGACTGAAATGCACTGATGCTAAGAAAATAGACAACCTAGAGAAAATGAACAGATTTTTAGAAAAGTTGTACCCCCTTCAATTCAAGACTGAACCAGGAAGAAATAGAAATTATGAACAAGAGAATTAGGAACATGAAGTCGAAACTGTGATAAAAAATCTCTCCCAAGAAAAAAGCCTGAGGCCAGATGGCTTCACAGGTGAATTCCATAAAACTTTAAGACAAGAGCTAACACCTATCCTTCCAAACTCTTTCTAAAACTTGCAGAGGAAAACATCCCTCTATATTCTTCTATTGTGTCATTCTACAAGGCCACAATCACACTGATGGCAAAACCAGACACTGATATCACACACAGACACACACACACACACACACACACACAGAAATTACAGGTCAATATCACTGATGAACATAGGTACAAAAATCCTCCTCAAAATAGAGCAAACAGAATTCAAGAACGCAATAAAAACATCATACACCATGATCAAGTTGAGTTTATTCCAGGGTGCAAGTATTCTTGGATATATGCAAGTCAATTAATATGATACACCATTTTAACAAATTGAAAGCTAAAACCATATGATATTCTCAATAGATGCAGAAAAAACTTTCAACAAAATTCAGCACCCATTTATGATTCAAGGGCATATAAAACAATCACACAGTAAACATTCTCAATGGTGAGACACTGAAAGCATTCCCTATAAGATCAGGAACAAGAAAAGGGCGCCTACTCATGCCACTAATATTTAATATAGTTTGGAATTTCTAGCTACAGCAATCAGAGGAAAAAAAGAAATAAAAGAAATCCAGATTGGAAAGGAAGAAGTAAAACTCTCACTATTTGCAGACGACATCATACTGTACATAGAAAACCATAAAGGTACTATCGGAAAATTGTTAGAAATTATCAGTGAATTTAGTAAAGTCACAGATTATAAAATCAATACACAAAAATCACTTCTATACCTATAGAATAACAAAGAAAAATCAGAAAGAGAAATTAAGATATCAATCGCATTTACCATTGCAACAAAATGAATAAAATACCTTGGAATAAGCTTACCTATGGAGAGAAAAGAATTATATACAGAAAATCAAGAGACATGGATGAAAGACGAAATACAGAGATGGAGGGATATTCCATGCTCCTGGGTTGAAAGAATCAATATGGTGAAAATGACTGCATTACCAAAAGCAATCTAGAGATTGAAAGCAATATCAAATTATCTGTGGCATTTTTCACAGTACTAGAACAAAAAAATATACAATTTGTATGGAGACACAGAAGACCCCCAAAAGTCAAAGTAATTTTAAGAAAGAAGAATAGACATTATCAGAGAAATGCAAATCAAAACTACAATGAGGCACCATCTCACATAGGTCTGAATGGCTGTTATCCAAAAGTCTACAAGCAATAAATGCTGGAGAGGCTGTGCAGAAAACGGAACCCTTTTGCATTGTTGGTGGAAATGCAAACTAGTACAGCCACTATGGAGCCACTAAAGAATCTCCACAGTGTGGAGATTCCTTAAAAAAACTGAAAATAGATCTGCCATATGACCCAGCAATCCCACTGCTGGGCATATACACTGAGGAAAGCAGAACTGAAAGAGACATGTGTACCCCAATGTTCATCACAGTGCTGTTTATAATAGCCAGGTCATGGAAGCAACCAAGATGCCCATCGGCAGATGAATGGATGAGAAATTTGTGGTACATATACACAATGGAATATTACTCAGCTATTAAAAATAATGCATTTGAATCAGTTCTAATGAGGTGGATGAAACTGGTGCCTATTATACACAGTGAAGTAAGTCAGAAAGAAAAACACCAATACAGTATACTACCCCATATATATGGAATTTAGGAACATCTTAATGATAATCCCATATGCAAGACAGTAAAAGAGACACAGATATATAGAACAGTCTTTTGGAGTCTGTAGGAGAATGTGAGGGTGGGATGATCTGAGAGAATATATTGAAACATGTATATTATCATAGGTGAAACAGATCATCAGTCTAGGTTTGATGCATGAGACGGGGTGTTCAGGGCTTGTGCACTGGGATGACACAGAGGGATGGGATGGGGAGGGAGGTGGGAGGGGGGTTCAGGATGGAGAACACATGTAAACCCATGGCTCATTCATGTCAATGTATAACAAAAAAACACTACAATATTGTAAAGTAATTAGCCTCCAATTAAAATAAGTAAATTTAAAAAATAAGAATGGAGAATAGAGCTGGAGGAATCAATTTATGTGATTTCAGACTATAGTACAAAGCTATAGTCATCCAGAGAGCATGGCACCGGCACAAAAACAGAAGTATAGACCCATGGAACAAGATAGAAAGCCGAGAGAGAAACCCGGACATCCATGGGCACCTTATCTCTGAAAAGGGGGGCAAGAATACACAATGGGGAAAATATAGTCTCTCCAATAACTGATGCTGGGAGAACAGGACAACTATGTGCAGAAGAATGAAAGTAGAACATTTCATAACACTATACACAAAGATAAACACAAAATGGATAAAAACTAAATGTTTTCGATTTAAGGCCAGACACTATAAAACTCTTAGAAGAACACATAGGCAGAATAGTGTATGACATAAATCACAGCATGATCTTTCATGACTTACCTCCTAAAATAGTGGAAATAAAACCAAAAATAAATAAGTAGGACCTAATTAACTTATAAGATTTTTCACAGCAAAGGAATCTATAAACAAACTGAAAAGACAACCCTCAGGATGGAACAAAGTAATAGCAAAGGAAACAGTTTATGAATTATTAATTTCCAAAATATGTAAGCAGCTCATACAACTCAATACCAGAAAAACAAACAAGCCCATCAGAAAGTGGGCAAAAGATCTAAACAGACATTTCTCCAAAGAAGACCTACAGATGGCTAATAAATCCATGAACAGCACTAACTATGAGAGACATGTTAATCGAAGCTACTATGAAATATCACCTCACACCAGACCAAATGGCCATAATCAAAAAAATTCATAAAGAAGAAGTGTTGAAGAGATTCTGGAGAAAGGGAACCTTTCTGCACTTCTGGTGGGAGTGTAAATTGATACAGCCACTATGGAAGATAGTATGGACATTCCTTACTATCTAGGAATAAAACCACCCTATGACCTAGCAATACCACTACTAGGCATATACCTTGAAGAAATCAAAACTAAAAAAGACACCTGTACTGTTTATTGTAGCACTATATATGATAGACATGCATGCAAACAAACTAGATATCCGTTGACAGTTTAATAGACAAAGAAGCTATGGTACATATATACAATGGAATACTACTCAGTCATATAAAGGAGTGCATTTGAGCAGTTCTTTTGAGGTCGATGAACCTAGAGCCTATTATACAGAGTGAAGTAAGTCAGAAAGAGAAAAACCTATACCGTATATTAATGTATTTCTAAGCATGGTACTGATGAACCTGTTCATAGAGCAACAGTGGAGACACAGACACAGAGAACAGGCTTATGGACAAGGGTGGGGGAGAAGAGGGAGAGGGTGAGATGAATGGAGAGAGCAGCATGGATGCATATACACTAACATATGTAAACAGATACCAATGGGAATTTGCTGTATGACTCAGGGAACCCAAACCAGGGCTCTGGAATAACCTCGATGGGGTGGGAATGGATGAGAGGTGGGAGGGAGATTCACGAGGGAGGGATATATGTATAACTATGGTTAATTCATGTTGATGTATGACAGATTCAAACCAATATTGTAATGCAATCATGAATCAATTAAAACAAATAAATGTTTTTTAAAAAGAAAAGAAGCAGGAAGTTCTCCAATAAAACTTTAAGAAGTGGCACAGTTCAGTTACTCATACTGAAGGTCAGGTGTCAGGTTTGCTGTTGATCAATCACTAACCAGTGTCTGACTCTGTGACCCCATGGACTAGCATGCCAAGCTCCTGGTCCTCTACTGTCTCCTAAAGTCTTTCCTGTCCATTGAACTAATGATGCTATCTAACCCATCTCATCCTCTGCTACCCCCTTCTTTTGCCTTCCATCTTTCTCAGCATCAGGGTCTTTTCCAATGAGTCAGCTCTTTGCATCAGGTGGCCAGAGTATTGGAGCTTCAGCATCACTCCTTCCAATGAATATTCAAGATTGATTTCCTTTAGGACTGACTGGTTTGATCTTACACTTCAAAGACTCTCAAGAGTCTTCTTCAGCACTGCAATTCAAAAGCATCATTTCCTCAGTGCTCAACTTTCTTTATGGTGCAACTCTCAGATCCATACATGACTACTGGAAAAACCATAGCTTTGACTGAATGGGCCTTTGTCAGGAATCTCATGTCTCTGCTTTCAGTACACTGTCTCGATGACTGCAGCCATGAAATTAAAACATGCTTGCTCCTTTAAAGAGAGTTACGACAAACCTAGACAGGTGTCAAGTTAGTAAATGGTACTTAGAAAGGACAGGGAAACCTGGTATGCTGCAGTCCATAGGGTTGCAAAGAGTCAGACACGACTGAGTGACTGAATAACAACAACAACCACAACCACATATGAAGGAAACAGTGGGAGGGAAAACAAGAAGCTTAATTGAAACTGTGCAAAATTCACAATTTGCAATTCAATTTCACAATTGTGAAATTGAACATTTTCAGTTACCACACTTAGCTGTAAGTTTATTCCCAGTGAGGACAAGTCTATTTGTTATCCCAACTGAAATATGCTATTCAAGTAGTTTGATGATCTTTTTTATCATGATGTGTATTTTTTTTTCCATATTAAAAGCAATTTGCCAACACAAGCTGGGTATCCTACAATTTAGTACATACTAATACCATCTACCTGGAACAGCTTCAGATCCCAGAGGTTAAGGGCTCATTCCCACAAACATGCCACCCTCCCCACTTCAGAAGCCTATCACAAATCCATGGGACCCTGCCCTTCTGGTCTAATCATTAAGATTGGAGGTAGCAACAACTTTGTCTTCAGGTTCAGTTACTTGCTAATGTGGCTCCTGGAACCCAAAAGAAACTAAATAAATTAACTCATGACCAGCCAGATGGAAGGGAGGCCCAGGGCAAAGTGTGGTAGAAGTTAATAGAAGACAGAAGGAACCTACTAAGTGCAGAGCTTCCATGCTCTTTCAGGGCTCCACACTCCCAGTTCCTCTAAGCTATGAGTCCTGGAGGTTCTCAGAACCAAGGCATCACTACATGGGCATAAATTATTTATTTATTCACCTCATTGCTAACTGATGAAACCTGTAGTCCCTTGCCCTTCGCTGGACATCAGGAGGGTAGGATTTTTGCTTCAACCATCTAGTCATATGGTTGGTTCCCCGGGCAACTAGCCTCCATCATTAGGAAGATTTCCAGAAGTCACTGTATTAACATAAAAAAAGACATATAGGGAATTCCAAGAGTTTTTAGAGTTCTGTGCCCAAAAGGGGGACAAAGACCAACTATATTTTTTTGTTTTTATTGAAAATCACAACATCACAAACCCTAACATTGTTACAAGTTTGATGGGATGGTAACATATTGGCACTGTATCATATCAATGGCTATAAATTGATTGAAAAAAAATTTCTATTTGTCTTTGCAAGAACTTGATTTCTTGTATTTTTTTTTAACCAAGTATTAGCATTAGATTGTGTTGATTATAATTTTGTCTGCATTTGTTAAGATGTACAATCACTAATAACATTCTTTTCCCAGGCTTACAGTTTCTTATTTTGCCAAAGTGTAAAGTCATAGTATAAGGTCTTTTCACCAGAAAAATGGATATTTCCCTTTCCTGGAAGTGGAAAGTAACTATCTGTTATCTTAAGCCTCTTATGTCATTGAACTGTCAGGCACAGAGATTGATAGGAACACAGGCTGGGGACATTGAACTCAGCCACCAAACGGTCATTGTCTATTGCTACATGATGTGGACAGGAAATTATATTTGGATAAGGATATTCTCTGAGGCTTCTCGTTTGCACTTTTCTATGTTCCTATAAAGGTTAATAGAAGACAGCAGGAACCAATTAAGTGTGAGATCCCTCTAGAATCTGACCACTTGGAAATGAAGTTTAGGTTAACCCCACAAGGAAAGGGACATGGACTTTTTCATTGCTGGCTGAAGACAAGGCAGATATATTATCAGGTGTAGAAAAATGAATTTATAATTTCAACAGAGTCTACTTTTTTTTTCTTTCTTTTTTTTTCTTTCAGAGTCTACTTTTGAATCTGCTTTGAGGATTGCTTCATTGTGCTTTCTAGTTTGATTCTGATAAATATACTTGTAAATTTTTAACTACATTTACCTCTTTGCCCTTATGGTTTTAAAGAAAAATAATTCCCTTTTTCAAAATATAAGACACCTGTGTGGAGTTGTGACTAAATTAAAGAAGGTAATAATGTCAGCATATATAAATAAGGTGACTCTTGGAAGATTTGACTTCAGTCTATAGAAAGAGAACAAAGAAATCTTCATTTTAGGAGACAGATTTAATATTGTTATGTAGAAGCATCATTGTTGTTATTGTGGTGGACAATGGTGAACTACACTGATTATTTACTGGTGTTGCAAGCACCAAATCCACCTTTACACACTTCTATGCCGTCTTAGAGGTTAGTGCATATAAAATATGATTCAACCTCTTTTGGTTTGCAGGTTTTCCCTGAGTTTTGCCCATAGATTGGAGTGGGAAATCAGAAACAAGAAGATTTATCCAGCTCTACCAGTGAGGCAGTTGCCCACAGTGGTTAGAGACAGAGATCTGGTGAGAGATCTCTCCACATGGAGATCTGGTGATCCAGAGGGAAAATCCTGTTAGATTCCTGCTAGCCTGTTCTTCTTCTTCTCTAGATCCAGAACTAACTGCAAAACCATATCTCCAAAAACAGAGGAGTGGTTCCAAGCTGAAGGTGCATCCAGGAGCAGTAGAACCTCATGTTTCTGGATCTAGCACACATTTCCCAACCGGGTAAGTTTTTATTGTAATTTGGACATTTTGCATTGTGCAATGTCCTTTGTTCCTCTGTGTGCTTGGTCGTGAGATTATTCGCTCAGTCCTCTCAGACTCCTTGCAACCTCATGGACAGTAGCCCGCCAGGCTCCTCTGTCCATGGAATTCTTCAGGCAAGAGTACTGCAGTGGATTGCCATGCCCTCCTCCAGGGGATCTTCCCAAGCCAGGGATCCAACCTGCATCTCCTATGTCTCCTTCATTACAGGCCGATTCTTTACCTGCTGACCCATTTGTTCCTTTCAGTTCAGTTCTGTTCAGTTCAGTCACTCAGTCACGTCCGACTCTTTGAGACCTCATGAATCACAGCACTCAAGGCCTCCCTCTCCACCACCAACTCCGGGAGTTCATTCAAACTCATGTCCATCGAGTTGGTGATGCCATCCAGCCATCTCATCCTCTGTTGTCCCCTTCTCCTCCTGCCCCCAATTCCTCCCAGCATCAGAGTCTTTTCCAATGAGTCAACTCTTCGCATGAGGTGGCCAAAGTACTGGAGTTTCAGCTTCAGCATCAGTCCTTCCAATGAACACCCAGAACTGATCTCCTTTAGAATGGACTGGTTGGATCTGCTTGCAGTCCAAGGGACTCACAAGAGTCTTCTCCAACACCACAGTTCACAAGCATCACTTCTTCGGCTCTCAGCTTTCTTCACAGTCCAACTCTCACTTCCATACATGACCACTGGAAAAACCATAGCCTGACTAGATGGACCTTTGTTGTCAGAGTAACAACTCTGCTTTCTGCTTTTCAATATGCTATCTAGGTTGGGCATAACTCTCTTTGCAAGGACTAAGTGTTTTTTAATTTTATGGCTGCAATCACCATCTGCAGTGATTTTGGAGCCCCAAAAATTCTTGTTAAATCTAAATTCTAACCACATAATACTCTGTCTGGCTCTCCACATCTCTCCCTGTCTCTTTCTCCTCCAAGCCTGGCCAATTGCAGTGCATAAATCAGGTTTAGTTTCCCTGGTCACTCTGATTAGGTGTGCTCCTTGTATACGGACAGAATAAGGTTAAGTCAGTTGAAAGACCCTTTCTTTAATGATAATTTCACACTGTACATGCTTATAGATATGACTCATGTTTGGTAGAAACTTTGCTATAGCATCTTATGTTGAAATATATACACTCCTCTCCTTTTGTGCTTTTACATTTAGTTTATTATATGAGAAAGTTTTGTGTCTTTTCTATATGTCTAAACCTGTATAGTACATTTCATAGAACACCATGCTTATTTTCATTATACTCAACTATTTGACATCTTACTGCCAGTTGTAAGTGGGATGTTTGAACACTCACCTACTTCTCAGTGGTCAGTGTTTATATTCCCTTCATCTCTTCCTTCTACTGCCATGATTTGGCTGCATATTTTCTACTTTGCAGAATATTTAATTCTTACAAATATAAGTCTATCCATGCCCCAGTTCTTATTTCAGTCTCAGCTCTGGAAAAAAATATACAAAATGTTTAACATCATGATATTGCCTATTTCCCATGTCATCTTTTGAAATATATATTAAAGCAAAAAGAGTCTCAGAATCTTCAAGGCCCCTTCCTACCTTGCCCACAAAATAATTACAAAAACAAACAAAGAAACAAAAAAAGCATTCTTTAGAGACTGAACAGTGCCATCTGGTGGAATAATCTTCATTTTGCTGTTCAGTCACTTGTGTCCCCTTATTTGCAACCCCTTGGACAGCACCTCACCAGGCTTTCTTGTCTCTCACTATCTCTAGGAGTCTGCTCAAACTCATACCCATTGGGTCAATGATGACATCCATTCATCTTATTCTCTGTCAACCCCTTCTCCTCCTGCCCTCAATATTTCCCAACATCAGGGTCTTTTCCAATGAGTTAGCTCTTCACAACAGGTGGCCAAAATATTGGAGCTTCAGCTTCAACATCAGTCCTTCCAATGGATATACAGGGTGAATTTCCTTTAGGATTGACTGGTTTCATTTCATTGCTCTCCAAGGGACTCTCTGGAGAACACCACTGTTTGAAAGCATCAATTCTTTGGCACACAGCCTCCTTTATGATCAAACTCTCACATCCGTACATGATTACTGGAAAAACCATAGCTTGACTATACAGGCCTTTTTTGGCAAAGTGATGCTTTTTATTTATAATTATTTTTTATTTATTATTTATTTACTTTATAATATTGCATTGGTTTTACCATACATCAACATGTATCTGCCATGGGTGTACACGTGTTCCCCATCCTGAACCCCCCTCGCACCTCCCTCCCCATACCTTCCGTCTTTTCATAGCTTTTCCTTCAAGGAGCAGGCTTTTTTTTTTTTTTTTTCAATTTTGAGGCTGCAGTAACTCTTGTCAGTGACTTTTGAGTCCTCAAAAATGAAGTCTACCTCTATCTCCATTGCTTCCCATCTATTTCCCACGAAGTGATGGGACTTGAAGCCATAATCTTAGCTTTTTCATGTTCAGGTTTAAGCCAGCCTTTTCACTCAATTCTTTCACCTTCATCAAGAGATTCTTCAGTTCATCTTGGATCTCTGCAAAAAGCTGGTGATATTGGCATATCTGAGGTTCTTAATATTTATCTGGCAATCTTGATTTCAGCTTGTGAGTCATCCATCTCAGCATTTCACATGATGTACTCCAGATCAGATCAGATCAGATCAGTTGCTCAGTTGTGTCCAGCTCTTTGCAACCCCATGAATAATAGCACACTAGGCCTCCCTGTCCATCACCAACTCCCGGCGTTCACCCAGACTCACGTCCATCGAGTCAGTGATGCCATCCAGCCATCTCATCCTCTGTCGTCCCCTTCTCCTCCTGTCTCT
>NW_011494910.1:5696220-5696738 GCF_000754665.1 Bison bison bison | reverse complement strand
GATTGCCGGTAGAAATATCAATAACCTCAGATATACAGATGACACCACCCTTATGGTAGAAAGTGAAGAGGAACTAAAAAGCCTCTTGATGAAAGTGAAAGTTGAGAGTGAAAAAGTTAGCTTAAAGCTCAACATTCAGAAAAAGAGATCATGGCATCTGGTCCCATCACTTCATGGGAAATAGATGGGGAAACAGTGGAAACAGTGTCAGACTTTATTTTTCTGGGCTCCAAAATCACTGCAGATGGTGACTGCAGCCATGACATTAAAAGACGCTTACTCCTTGGAAGGAAAGTTATCACCAACCTAGATAGCACATTCAAAAGCAGAGACATTACTTTACCAACAAAGGTTCGTCTAGTCAAGGCTATGGTTTTTCCTGTGGTCATGTATGGATGTGAGAGTTGGACTGTGAAGAAGGCTGAGAGCGGAAGACTTGATGAACTGTGGTGTTGGAGAAGACTCTTGAGAGTCCCTTGGACTGCAAGGAAATCCAACCAGTCCATTCTGAAGGAGAT
>NW_011494910.1:5695398-5696120 GCF_000754665.1 Bison bison bison | reverse complement strand
GTCTTTTCCAATCAGTCAACTCTTTGCATGAGGTGGCCAAAGTACTGGAATTTCAGCATTAGCATCATTCCTTCCAAAGAAATCCCAGGGCTGATCTCCCTCAGAATGGACTGGTTGGATTTCCTTGCAGTCCAAGGGACTCTCAAGAGTCTTCTCCAACACCACAGTTCAAAGGCATCAATTCTTCAGCGCTCAGCCTTCTTCACAGTCCAACTCTCACATCCATACATGACCACAGGAAAAAACATAGCCTTGACTAGACGAACCTTTGCTGGCAAAGTAATGTCTCTGCTTTTGAATATGCTATCTAGGTTGGTCATAATTTTCCTTCCAAGGAGTAAGCGTCCTTTAATTTCATGGCTGCAGTCACCATCTGCAGCGATTTTGGAGCCCAGAAAAATAAAGTCTGACACTGTTTCCACTGTTTCCCCATCTGTTTCCCATGACGTGATGGGACCGGATGCCTTGATCTTCGTTTACTGAATGTTGAGCTTTAAACCAACTTTTTCACTCTCTACTTTCACTTTCATCAAGAGGCTTTTTAGTTCCTCTTCACTTTCTGCCATAAGGGTGGTGTCATCTACATATCTGAGGTGATTGATATTTCTCTGGGCAATCTTGATTCCAGGTTGTGTTTCTTCCAGTCCAGAGTTTCTCATGATGTACTCTGCATATAAGTTAAATAAGCAGGGTGACAATATACAGCCTTGACGTACTCCTTT
>NW_011494910.1:5694607-5695298 GCF_000754665.1 Bison bison bison | reverse complement strand
ATGATCCAGCAGATGTTGGCAATTTGATCTCTGGTTCCTCTGCCTTTTCTAAAACCAGCTTGAACATCAGGAAGTTCATGGTTCACATATTGCTGAAGCCTGGCTTGGAGAATTTTGAGCATTACATTACTAGCGTGTGAGATGAGTGCAATTGTGTGGTAGTTTGAGCATTCTTTGGCATTGTCTTCCTTTGGGATTGGAATGAAAACTGACCTTTTCCAGTTCTGTGGCCACTGCTGAGTTTTCCAAATTTGCTGCCATATTAAGTGTAGCACTTTCACAACATCATCTTTCAGAATTTGGAATAGCTCAACTGGAATTCCATCACCTCCACTAGCTTTGTTCATAGTGATGCTTTCTAAGGCCCACTTGACTTCACATTCCAGTATGTCTGGCTCTAGGTCAGTGATCACACCATCATGATTATCTGGGTCGTGAAGATCCTTCTGCTTCTGTTAAGTCCATACCATTTCTGTCCTTTATCAAGTCCATCTTTGCATGAAATGTTCCTTTGGTGTCTCTAATTTTCTTGAAGAGATCTCTAGTCATTCCTATTCTGTTGTTTTCCTCTATTTCTTTGCATTGATCACTGAAGAAGGCTTTCTTATCTCTTCTTGCTATTCCTTCGAACTCTGCATTCAGATGGTTATATCTTTCCTTTTCTCCTTTGTTTTTCACTTCTCTTCTTTTC
>NW_011494910.1:5694077-5694507 GCF_000754665.1 Bison bison bison | reverse complement strand
TCCTTTTCCTATTTGGAACCAGTCTGTTGTTCCATGTCCAGTTCTAACTGTTGCTTCCTGACCTGCATACAAATTTCTCAAGAGGCAGATCAGGTGGTCTGGTATTCCCATCTCTTTCAGGATTTTCTGCAGTTTATTGTGATCCACACAGTCAAAGGCTTTGGTATAGTCAATAAAGCAAAAATAGATGTTTTTCCTGGAACTCTCTTGCTTTTTCGATGATCCAGCAGATGTTGGCAATTTGATCTCTGGTTCCTCTGCCTTTTCTAAAACCAGCTTGAACATCAGGAAGTTCATGGTTCACATATTGCTGAAGCCTGGCTTGGAGAATTTTGAGCATTACATTACTAGCGTGTGAGATGAGTGCAATTGTGTGGTAGTTTGAGCATTCTTTGGCATTGTCTTCCTTTGGGATTGGAATGAAAACTGA
>NW_011494910.1:5693734-5693977 GCF_000754665.1 Bison bison bison | reverse complement strand
AGTGATGCCATCCAGCCATCTCATCCTCTGTCGTCCCCTTCTCCTCTTGCCCCCAATCCCTTCCAGCATCAGAGTCTTTTCCAATCAGTCAACTCTTTGCATGAGGTGGCCAAAGTACTGGAATTTCAGCATTAGCATCATTCCTTCCAAAGAAATCCCAGGGCTGATCTCCCTCAGAATGGACTGGTTGGATTTCCTTGCAGTCCAAGGGACTCTCAAGAGTCTTCTCCAACACCACAGTTC
>NW_011494910.1:5692342-5693634 GCF_000754665.1 Bison bison bison | reverse complement strand
CTGAAGAAGGCTTTCTTATCTCTTCTTGCTATTCCTTGGAACTCTGCATTCAGATGGTTATATCTTTCCTTTTCTCCTTTGTTTTTCACTTCTCTTCTTTTCACAGCTATTTGTATGGCCTCCCAAGACAGCCATTTTGCTTTTTTGCATTCTTTTCCATGGGGATGGTCTTTATCCCTGTCTCCTGTACAATGTCACGAACCTCATTCCATAGTTCATCAGGCACTCTATCTATCAGATCTAGGCCCTTAAATCTATTTCTCACTTCCACTGTAGGGATCCCACTGTAAGGGATTTGATTTAGGTCATACCTGAATGGTCTAGTGATTTTCCCTACTTTCTTTAACATAAGTCTGAATTTGGCAATAAGGAGTTCGTGGTCTGAGCCACAGTCAGCTCCTGGTCTTGTTTTTGCTGACTGTATAGAGCTTCTCCATCTTTGGCTGCAAAGAACATAATCCATCTGATTTTGGTGTTGACCTTCTGGTGATGTTCATGTGTAGAGTCTTCTCTTGTGTTGCTGCAAGACAGTGCTTGCTATGACCAGTGCATTTTCTTGAGAAAACTCTGTTAGTCTTTGCCCTGCTTCATTTCATATTCCAAGGCCAAATTTGCCTGCTACTCCAGGTGTTTCTTGACTTCCCACTTTTGCATCCCAGTCCTCTATAATGAAAAGGACATCTTTTATGGGTATTAGTTCTAAAAGGTCTTGTAGGTCTTCATAGAACGGTTCAGCTTCAGCTTCTTCAGCATTACTCGTTGGAGCATAGACTTGGATTACTGTGGTATTGAATGGTTTGCCTTGGAAACAAACAGAGATCATTCTGTCATTTTTGAGATTGCATCCAAGTACTGCATTTCGGACTCTTTTGTTGACCCTGATGGCTACTCCATTTCTTCTGACGGATTCGTGCCCACAGTAGTAGATATAATGGTCATCTGAGTTAAATTCACCCATTCCAGTCCATTTGAGTTCACTGATTCCTAGAATGTCAACATTCACTCTTGCCATCTCTTGTTTGATCAATTCCAATTTGCTTTGATTCATGGACCTGACATTCCAGGTTCCTATGCAATATTGCTCTTTACAGCATCGGACCTTGCTTCTATCACCAGCCACATCCACAGCTGGGTATTGTTTTTGCTTTGGCTCCATCCCTTCATTCTTTCTGGAGTTATTTCTTCACTGATCTCCAGTAGCATATTGGGCACCTACTGACCTGGGGAGTTTCTCTTTCAGTATCCTATCATTTTGCCTTTTCATACGGTTCATGGGGTTCTCAAGGCAAGAA
>NW_011494910.1:5666052-5692242 GCF_000754665.1 Bison bison bison | reverse complement strand
AGGCATCGGACCTTGCTTCTATCACCAGCCACATCCACAGCTGGGTATTGTTTTTGCTTTGGCTCCATCCCTTCATTCTTTCTGGAGTTATTTCTTCACTGATCTCCAGTAGCATATTGGGCACCTACTGACCTGGGGAGTTTCTCTTTCAGTATCCTATCATTTTGCCTTTTCATACGGTTCATGGGGTTCTCAAGGCAAGAATACTGAAGTGGTTTGCCATTCCCTTCTCCAGTGGACCACATTCTGTCAGATCTCTCCACCAAGACCTGCCCATCTTGGGTTGCCCCATGGGCATGACTTAGTTTCATTAAGTTAGACAAGGCTGTTGTCCTAGTGTCATTAGATTGGCTAGTTTTCTAGAAACCCAAGTAAGATGGTAGGTGTTGCAAGAGGGCATCAGAGGGCAAACACACTGAAACCATGATGTACTCTACATAAAGTTAAATAACAGGGTGACAATATACAACCTTGATGTACTCCTATCCCAATTTGGAACTGGCTCATTGTTCTATTTCTGGTTCTAACTATTGCTTCTTGGCCTGCGTACAGGTTTCCAAGGTGGTCTGGAATGCCCGTCTCTTGAGTTTTTCACATTTTGTTGTGATCCACAAAGTCAAAGGCTTAAGTGTAGTCAGTGAAGCAGAAGTATATGTTTTTCTGGAATTCCCTTGCTTTATCTATGATCTAACAGATGCTGGCAATTTGATCTCTAGTTCTTCTGCCTTTTCTAAATCCGGCTTATAGATCTGGAAGTCTCAGTTCAGTTCACATACTATTGAAGCTTAGCTTGAAATATTTTGAGCATTATATTGCCAATATGTGAAATGAACATAATTATGTGATAGTTTGAACATTCTATGGCATTGTCCTTCTTTGAGATTAGAAAGAAAACTGACCTTTTCCAGTCCTGGGGCCTCTGCTGAGTTTTCCAAATTAGCTGGCTTATTGTGCAGCACTTTATTGGCATTATCTTTTAGGATTTGAAATAGCACAGCTGGAACTCCATCACCTCCACTAGCTTTGTTTACAGTAATGCTTCCTAAGGCCCACTTGGCTTCACACTCCAGGACTTCTGGCTCTAGGTGAGCGATTACACCATCATGGTTATCTGGGTCCTGCCACCTCTTCTTAATATCTTCTGCTTCTATTAGGTCCAACTGTTTATATCCTTCAGTGCACATCTTTGCATGAAAAGTTCCTTTTTCATCTCTAATTTTCTTGAAAAGATCTTTAGTCTTTACCATTCTATTGCTTTCCTCTATTTCTTTGCATTGTTCACTTAAGGATGCTTTCTTATCTCTTCTTTCTATTCGTTTGAACTCTTCATTCAGGTGGAATAAGGTAGAGTCCACATTTAAGGTGCCCCTTACATGCATGGAGGCAGTTCCTTGATGGCTCAACATTTAAAGAATTTGCCTGCAATGCAGGAGACACAGGAAACACTAGTTTGATTCCTGGATTGTGAAGATTCTGTGGAGGAGGAAATGGAAATCCTCACCCTTATTCTTGCCTGGAAAATCTCATGGACAGAGGAGACTGGCGGGCTAAAATCCAAAGGATAGCAAAAGTCAGACACAACTGGGTGACTAAGCATTTAGCTATTGCCACGGAATGTGTGCATCTGTATATCAATAGTGTCCTATGAGTTCTTGCACATTTAAAAGTATTTTCTGTAGTTTAATACTTGGCTGTCTGGTTGTATGGATATAAAACTCCGGGTTTTCATTTTCTTTTCTTAACTTTTATGAAAATGCTCTTCTATTATTGCCTTGGTCTTTTAGCTTCTTTGGAGAATTCTAAAGGCCTTCTATTTTCCCCTTCCTTTTAGTCAACTAGAGCTCTGAGGAACTTCCCATTACCTTTACAGAGAAGACACTTTTAACCTGTCTATTCTAAATATGCAATATGATGAGTCTCATAAAATATACATAGTTATGTCTTGGTTTAGTTGACAGGCTGTGTCCAACTCTTGCAATCCCATGGACTGTAGCCTGCCAAGCTCCTCTGTCCATGGGATTTCCCAGGCAAGAATAGTGGAGTAGGTTTCCATTTCCTACCCAATACATCTATACAACTACTCTATAATCAAGATGTAGAATATTTTCATCATCCTAAATATTCCTTCATCCCTTTTGAAGTCTCTCCATCTTCCATAACTACACTATTTCTTTTTGGAGTGAAGTTTTGGGTTCAATGAGAAATGAACTTTTGAAGAAAAACAATAACTTTTAACTTTACATTTTATTCTGAAAATGGTAACTTTTTAAAGCAAAGTTAAACATATAAATAGCTAAACATCTAAAGTTAATCTTAATCTGATTGATAATTTTTTAACACACATGTATGCCTGTGTAACTATTACCCAGGACTAAATTGAGCAAATGTCCAGCACATCATCAGGTTTCCTTGTGTCTCTTCCCATTCTGTACCACACCTTACCTCGTTTTCACTGCCTTCATGATGAGGTTTTCCACCTTTTGAAATGGCTACCAGTGAAATTATAAGATATGTACTTAGTGAGTGTGCTTGACTTTTTCCATTTACAAGAGCTGTGAGATTATCCCAAACTGCTGTCTATAGCAGTACTTCATTTTGTTTTCTAAATTAGTGAATATTAATTGGTTGCATGAAAATGCTACAAATGTTTTATCCATTTTCTGAATGTTCATGGGAACCATTTGCATTTTTGCCATTTATGAATAAAGCTGCAATGAACAATTCTGTATGTGTCTTTTTAAGGGGATGCACTCCAGATCCTCTGGTGAGGGAGAGGTTAAGGGGATAAAGTTCCAGGTGCAAAATAGATGAATCATAAACATGAAATATTCAGTGTGGAGCATATAGTCAATAATTGTGCAATTTTTAAAATCTTGCTAGATTTTAACTAGACTTACTGTGGTGATTATTTTGAAATGGACAGAAACATGGAATCACTACACTGTGTAACACAAATTAACACAATGTTGTAGGCCAACTGTACTTAAAAGAACGAACAAATACTTTGAAAAAGAGATCTCATTTGTGGTTACCATAGACTAGGGCTGGAGAGAGGGGAACTGGATGAAGCCAGTCAAAAGGTGCCAACTTCCTGCTGTGAGATAGATTAGTACTAAGGATGTAGTGTACAACATGATTAATATGACTAATTCTGCTGTATCTTAAGTATAAAAGTTAATAGGACAGTAAGTCCTGAGTTCTCATCACAAATTCTTTTTTTCTTTAATTTTATATCTATATGAGATGATGGATATTCACAAACCTTATTGTTGTAATCATTTCAGGATATATGTAAATGACATCATTAGGCCATACACCTGAAAATTATGCAGTGCTTTATGTCAATTATATGTTAACAAAATTGGAAAAATTGATAATCATAAAACCCACGCATAAATAGCATGTAAATGAAGGGATTGTGCTATAATTTATATGATTGTTTTTAATATCTACTATATATATATATATATTTTTTTTTTTTTTTAATCTATTCACTTTCCTAAGTCCATGAAAATACAGACGACCCAAATGGCTGGGAAAAACTTCACCTACTCGCTTGAAATTTATTATTGAAAGTTAGTATCTGATATATGGCTTTGGAGCCAGTCCATATTAGCCACAGAAAGTTGTGCACATAGATATCAGGTGATGAATACAATAACTTATTGTGAAACTACCAACAGAAACAAGTTAGGGACATTTCAAAACTTTGAACTTTGGTATTTACTAAATGGCACTTATTAACTAGCTTCATTATAATGCATAAATTCAGTCACACTAGGTAACTGCAAATGAAGCAGATTTTTGAACCCTAAACAGTGCAACTGGAGTATTTGTGTGAATGTACCATTGGGAAAATCTAACATGTTGTTAATCAATGTCCTTCTCACCTTGTGGTTTTACACTGCTCATGGACAGGGTAAGTTGAAACAGATGTGAACACTCAGCCTTCCTCCTAAATATAACTATCTACTTTCCTTTGTGTGTATTTTTGATTGAATAAACTGGTTAAAATAGTCTGCACCGTGAGATAACCATAATACCTTAATGGAAAAATGATCAGATATTCACCTAAAAGGGGAAAACAAAATGAATACTTTTCTATGTCAGCTGAGTCCCACAGCGCAAAAAGGTACTCCATGTAGTTTATGGGGTCATGTGAATATGCTCATGAAAATGTGAATAGAAAATGTGTCACAGAAAAGTATATTATAATTCCAGAATGTTTTAGGAGAGTCTTACTTGTAATATGAGAAAGCTCTGAAGAACTATGGTTATTTTTGTACTTTTACATATGGTGATTTTTGCAGGTTCGAATCTCATTTTAAATATGTTCAGTTGACTGTATTGTGATTATAGCTTAATAAATCAATTAAAAGTCATTAACATCACTGTTCGGAGAAGGCAATGGCACCCCACTCCAGTACTCTTGCCTGGAAAATCCCATGGATGGAGGAGCCTGGTAGTCTGCAGTCCATGGGGTCGCTAAGGGTCGGACACGACTGAGCGACTTCACTTTGACTTTTCACATTCATGCATTGGAGAAGGAAATGGCAGCCCACTCCAGTGTTCTTGCCTGGAGAATCCCAGGGACTGGGGAGCCTGGTGGGCTGCCGTCTATGGGGTCTCACAGAGTCGGACACAACTGAAGCGACTTAGCAGCAGCAGCAGCAGCAGCAACATCATTGTTAGTTTTTATTTTTTTTATTTTAATTGGAGGCTAATTACTTTACAATATTGTATTGGTTCTGCCACACATCAACATGAACTGCCAGGGGCGTACACGTGTTCTCCATCCTGAACCCCCCTCCCACCATCCCTCCGGGTCATCCCAGTGCAAAAACGAGCTTAGGTACCAGATACATTTTCCTTCTACAAAACGTGGAATACAGTCTTAATTTCCAGTGTAGTGCCAATACATTTAGAATTATTTTTAGAGAGAAATGTAAATGTTGACAGCCTTAAAAAAATAAAAATAAAAAACTTGTCACTTTTCTATACATAAGTCACTTTTATTTTTAAACTTATAAGTTCTTTTCATTAGTTATCTATTTTTTACACAATAATGTATATATGTCAGGCTCAATCTCCCAATTCATCCCTCTACTCTTGGGTCCCCTTGTATCCATACATCCATTCTCTATGCCTGTAGTTCTATTTTTGCTTTTCAAAAAAGTTCATCTGTAGCATTTTTCCAGATTCCTTATATAAGCAATATTATACAATATTTATTTTTCTCTTTCTGACTTTCTTCACTCTATATGACAGTCTCTAGGTCTATCCATGTCTCTGCAAATTGCACAATTTCCTTGCTTTTTATGGCTGAGTAATATTTCATTGTATATATGTACTACTTCTTCTGCATCTATTCTTCTGTTGATGGACATTTAGGTTGATTCCATGTCCTGGCTGTTGTGGATAAAATAGATAACTAGTGAGAACTTACTGTGTATAATAGGCAGCTCCACTCAATGCTCTCTGGTGACCTAAATGGGAAGGAAATCCAAGAAAAGGGGATATATATATTCATATAACAGATTCGTTTTGGTGTAAAGCAGAACCTAACCTTTAAAGCAACTCCAATAAAAATTAATGAGAAACAAAAATCTAATTATATAAATGTATTAATATAAGTAATTAAATCATATTAAAAACAAATATTTTACTTCAAAATATAAAACTTATATGTTCTTCATTATGACGTTTTTGTCTTTCATTTTCTTTAATAATCCATTTGTCTTCAAGGTTTTGTAAGTGAAAACTCTAATGAGTTTTATGATACCTCGTGAAATTCAAGGTGTGAATAGAATATGCATCACTCTGCATTATTCATCTCATTATTTGTTGCATGTTATTTTAGTCCATTTGGCAATTTTCTTCGTGAACAACATTTACAGCACAATAAAGCTTCCTGTCTATTCCTTAGTGTTACAATTAAAAGCAGCTCATGCCCCAGATCACTTATAAGAAAGGCTGCATCATCATTATTCTTGCTGAGGAGCAGGCAGACATGAGTTGTTTCTCCTGATTCTCAGGTATATGAGTGATGGTTTATTAATCAACTAGAATAAGACTACAGGCATATTTCCAAACAAGAGGAGAAAGAGTACACAATATGAAAGAGAAATGTGAAACTTTGACAAATCTTCACCAGATATTCCAGTGCAACACTTCTCATTAACAACTGAACTCTTTCCAAAAGTGGTCTTAAAGCTAAATGTTTGAATATTTAAGCGAGTTTTTTTTCATAATTTATGGGTGCACTTATGAATTTTTTAGCATGCAGAATAATTGTAATATCAGATTCAAACCATTAAGTAAAACTCACATCACCTAACACCTATTGTTGTAGATGCCTGCGTGTCTGCATGCTAAGTCACTTCAGTCATGTCTGACTCTTTGCCTCCCCATCGACTGTAGCACACCAGACTTCTCTGTCCATGGGATTTTCCAGGCAAGAATACTGGAGTGGGTTGCCATGCCCACCTCCAGGGGATCATCCAAACCCAAGGATTGAATCTGCCTATACTATGTCTCCTACATTGGCAGGGGGTTCCTTCTTTACCACTAGCACCAACTGGGATGGCCATTCTATTAGATTCATAGTACTAATTAACAAATTTTCCAGAAAACACATTGACTTAACACACCTCCATATTTTTAGAGCTCCTGTGGATCAACAATCAGGAAAGGGCTTCGCTGGCTAGTTATGTGTCACTCTGTTTGGGGGGCAACTGGGTAATGGCCTGGGCCACTGTCACCTGGACGCTCAGCTGGGCTGGAGGCTTTGCTTCCAGGTTGGCTCACTGTCTTGGCTTTTGGAGGAGACCTCAGCACCTGACCACGTGGTCATCTGTGAAGGTTGCTTGAGAGATAGCTAGCTTTCATCAGGGCCAGTGACCACAGACAGGGAGGAGGAAGCCTCCACACCAGGTATGAGTTTGTCACACTGTCCCGTCAGTCATGTGTAATCATGAGAAATGGTCACTGAGTCCTGCATGCTCAGTAGAGAAGACTTACGCTCTAATATTTGGAGAGAGGAGTGTGGAAGGCATTGTGGACTTTCCTAAAACCATCCCATATAGAAAAACGTCAGGTCAACTGAACAGAGTATTTTCTGGGGATGCTTTCTTTACTCCTCAACTTCTTTCCTGCCTCTATAGTAACAATACACTTTTTTCTAACAGTACATCAGAAAATTTTGGCACACTCAAAGTGGTTATTCCATGAAAGAAAACTGTAACTTTATAAAACAGGTCAATGACCTTAACAGTAATTATAAGCATAAATTTAATATGATTTTTTGAAGCATAATTTCTTTTAAAATGAAGGTGTTAGCAGTACTAAACAGATTTCAATCTACATAAGAATTATACTAAAGATATTTAAACTTGTTTAAGATGGATTTATGAAAATGGTGCTGTGTGCTTAGTCCCTCATTCATTTCCAACTCTTTGCGACCCTTTGGACTATAGTCCTCCAGGCTCCTCTATCCATGGAATTCTCCTGGCAAGATTACTGGCATGCGTTGCCACTTCTTTCTGCAAGGGAATATGATTGACCCAGAGATCAAACCTACATCTCCCTTGTCTTCTGCATTACAGGTGGATTCTTTACCCACTGAGCCATAGGGGAAGCCTATGAAAATGGCAGATCAACTCAAATGTATTCATATCACAGCAAAGTTATCCCACAAGGGACTGTAAAGTTCTTGTAGACAAGATGAGGAAATTGGCCAGTTAAGTAGTTTATCAGATATTCATAATTTAATTAAATAAGCTGATTATCAGATGCAGGATTTTGTTCTCAGGCCTGCTCCATTGCTGTTTTGTATCAACAACCAGTTTAACGGAGCAGAGGAGATGTGCCTGGAATGATACTGAGGTAATGAAAGTGACAGGTTCATCACTCAGAAAGACGCCCATGTGTGAGGTTGGACTCAGTAACGTGATATTTAGCTGTGATAATTATAAGATCCTGGGCCTGGATCATAGGAATAAGCAGCACAAATACAGAATGACTAGAAACACTTTTAAAACTTAGTGAATACTTTTCATCAATTTTGAGATCAATCTGATCCAATACTATGATGGATAGCCAAGCCTGCTCATGAGACCAGAACTTGTATTGGCAGAAGTGTAAGAGGAGAATGAGGTTGTTCTGAGTCTTGACAAAGTCAGTGCCACTCTGACCATAGTGGACTACTGTATGTGCTTCAATAAATGATCTGGTTAGAGAGACAAATACAGATTCACATGTGACCAAATAAAAGAGAGGAGGAAAATAGCTCAGGCCAGTGATAGTAATGATGTTTACTTTTAATTATGCCCTCTTTGTGTACCTTTTGAAAGTGAGTCTCAGTGGATTATTTTACTAATTCATGTTCTATGAAGCATCAAAATGAGGTGAATAACTGTACTAGATCTGAACTCAGATAATCAGGACTGAAATCTCTCTACAATGTAATAACAAAGTTAGTTGAGTTCTTTTCACTTGACTCCTGCAAATACAAACACTCCAGCTTACCCAACATGGTATTATTGTTAAATACACATATCTTGACATACATGGTGAAATTTGTAAAATTCAAGGATGAAGAGAAATTATTCTAATCTCCAAAAAGTAGTGGGAAGAAACCTAGACTGTTACTTAAGAGGAATAAAACTAAATAAGAATTTCAAACTAAAAAATGTAGAGAAATTCAAAAAAGTGTGGGAAATCTATTAGTGATAAGAGATGACTATAGGCCATGAGATTGTATAATTGACAAGTCTTTCTAAAAGGGATTAAGATATGCAAAGATTCAAAGTTTATAATTCACTTAGTAAGCATATATGCGAAAATTACTCAAAATATATTAAAAATAAATTGTAATTATGTTATATCTCATTTAAAATATTTGTAAGAAATACTGAAAATTGCATCATTCTCCAATTAAAATTAGACACAAGCATACAAGGGTTTCCATTAATCTTAACCATTTGGAAATTAAGAATCATTGATTGTTTATTTCTCCTATTAGACAAGCAAGGGAAAAGATGCCTAGTATCTAGTTTGAGTGATAAACAATAATGGTACTTTCCTGTGTGATTAGATCCATGAAAATTATTGTGGTTTTCTATATATAAATATATCACTTTTCCAATAAACAGAAAATTAAGGTAATGAATGCTAATTGGAAAAAAAAAAAACACTGTTTTCTTTCTACATGAGCTACAAGATAAAATCTGTACTTTCATCTCTTGACTAAGATGCTAATTTAGTCAACCATGGTTAGGACTTCTGCACTTAAGGAGAATTCATTTAATAAGTCTCTATAGTTTTCTACCAAGAGAATCCACATACAAATTTTATATGATATGACTCACAAGACATAATTTGACCTTCAATATCAAGGACCTCTTTACATACTTCAATCATCTGAGTTTTCTATAACTTTTCTTTTCCTAGAAACCATAATGTAGTGAGTGTAATTAACTGAACAAGAATGTAATTCATAGAGGTAATGTTAATTTCTAATTTGATTGTATAATGAGGCAAACCATTATTTCTACTGTTTTTATTCCAAGGGAAACAATGTAATTATCCAGTAATAAAACATGGACGGCTATATCATTCATACAGAAGATACTTTCCAGCACGTGTAAATCAATAGTTTCTCTATAATTGTGATCAGTATTTTGTGCCTCCTTCACAATATTCCTGGAATTACCTGACTTGCGCAGCAGAAGGATGGCCTCCAGAAGAACCATGCCTCAGTAAGTAAACCTATTTAAGTTTATATGCATAAGTCTTTGAAAGAGTGAAGAGATAAAAGTATACAAGTGAGTAGAGTTAAGCGTTGTGTAACAAAAGTAAGGCCAAGGGATGAGTTCTATGAAAAAAACATCCAAATAGATCTTCCCTTTACTAGAGGCTCTTCATGTAAATCCTGTGAGATAGAGACTTTATAAGAATATCTGCATCATTTACACATACTTTAATCATAAATTAAAGAAAAATAATATGGAATGTTGATTTTCATTTGTAACAAAGGTGGTAGTAGCTTTTATTTTTATTGTTACATATTATATTTAAATATTTGTGCATTCACATTTAAATTCTATAAGGTTAATCTTTAAGGTTCTATTTTAACAAATTTATGTTTTTTTTCTATCATATTATTTTTATGATCCTTAGGAGAATGTATTTTCAATAATTTGGAAAATGGATATACCCCAAGTAGCGAAAAAAAAATTTTACAGGGTGAAACAGTAAGGGTTTGGTGCTATCATGGCTACAGTCTTCAAAATAATCAGAACACAATGATCTGCACAGAGTGGCTGGTCTCCTCCTCCCAGATGCATCCGTGTCAGTGAGTAAACTGGGCTGAGATCCCAGTAGTTCATAATTTTCTAAGACTCAGCTGTATTATCCAGTCCAAAAGTTTATATCAACCTCTTGTTTTGCCAAAAGACCTATTTAATTTTATTTTTTACAAGTGTCTATGAGTGTACCTATAGACTTCTTTTTTTTAATTTAAATTTATTTATTTTAATTAGAGGCTAATTACTTTACAATATTGTATTGGTTTTGCCATACATCAACATGAATCTACCATGGGTTTACACGTGTTCCCAATCTTTTTTTGATAAGTATATAAAAATGTACCTATTGATAGACATCACTCAACAAAATAGGAAAAGATCCACAAAGAAGAAACCTGTAAAAACAAAGTGAGGTCAGAAAGATGGCAGGAGTCTCACTATCTCTCCTGATATAAAACAGACTTTGACCATCATTGGTGGATAAGAGAATCTCTGTGGGGGTCCAGGAGTCTAGCAGAGAAATGACAGCATGCTGCTAGAGCACGAAGATTCAAGACTGGATGCATCACTGAGGGTTAGAGCAGTAGTCTCATTTTGCCCCTGCAGTGCCCCTGCTTAGTGCCAAGACAGACCCCTCAGCACAGGATTTTACCTGTGGGGAAAATAAGAGTGTGTGAGCAAGAGTGGCATCCTCATCTTCCAGCGCACTTCTCTCTTCCCTTATCCAGGACACTGAGGTCACCTGCATGGCTGGGGGTTAGGGAGAGGCCAGGAGCACAGCATCCAGGGCTAGAATTCTTCAAGGGACGTGGGTCCTATTGACCATGTGGAGACCCCACCAGGGAGCCCCAAACCATTGCAGACATATGCTTGTGGTCCTGCTCACCCCTGGGCCCCTCATCTCATCCACATCCCCCTCCCCAGGGCCAGCCTCCTGTGTAGGTCCCCACAGTGACATCTAAACCTTTGCAGATGGCCTGTGGTACATCTAGAAGCTAACCTGTCCCGATGGGACTGTGAGAAAGCACATGAATGTGAGCATTTGGCACTGCCCCAGGGAAGCAGTCAGGAAACTGTCAGCACAGAGACTGTCTTTGCTGTGTTGGTAGAAGCATACGAGCTCCAGAATTCTGTCCTAGGAGGAATTGAGTAGATGGGACAGGTGTCTCTTTAAAAAGGTCTGAAAAAGTCTCAAAATCCCTATCAGGGTGACAGTGTACTTCCCTCCCCAAGTCAAAAGAGAGGAGGGAGTGACTATTTCTTTAAATGCAAACACAGCAACTTGAGATTTCAAGGGACACAAACATCAAAGGACTAAAATTTTAACAGAGAAACACAATAGTTTTTCAGTTACTGTCCCCAAATAACGGATACGGATGATTTGTCTGATAAGTAATTCACAGTAATAGCTTAAGAACTTCATTGAGATAGAAGAAAACAGTGGAGAAGGAAATGGCAACCCACTCCAGTATTCTTGCCTGGGAAATCCCATGGACAGAGGAGCCTGGTGGGCTACAGTCCATTGAGTCTCAATGAGTCAGACACAACAGTAGCTACTTAGCATGCACTCTCGCATTCCTTTATATTAAGTGTAATTATTGATAGATCAGGATAAGATAATACTATCTTTTGTAACAGGATGTTTTAGAGTTCCCTAATTCCTTTCCTCTGACTGCTTGCCTTTGTGAATACATGACTTTTGTTATAGTAGTGTAACAATACTACTATAACTTTTGTTATAGTAGTATGCGTTTAATAAACTTCTCTTTACCATTTGTGAATCTAGTATGGATTCCTGCTTTATATACCAAGAGATTTACGTAAAACATCTTTCAGATAGAGCAGTGTGTTTTATGCTGATAATATATGAACGTCAACCATATATTAAATCTCCTTCCTTTTTCCCTTCTCCATTTTATCTTTTTGATGTCATGATTTGCCTCTTTTTATAGTGTGTCCTTAATTAAAAAATAATTGTAGCTATAGTTACTTTTATATTCTTGCACTTTAACTCTTAAATAGTTAAGTGTTTTACATTCCATATCAAAGTACTATAGTGTTCTGAATGTGAATATGCACTTAAATTTACCAGTGTACTATGTATTTTCAAGGAATTAATTGGCATTATTCTACTTTAGCTTGAATAATTCCTTTTAGTGTTTCAGCAAGGAAGGTCTGTGTGCCTGCTCAGTTACCTCAGTTGTGTCTGACTCTTTGTGACCCTATGGGCGGCAGCCAGCCAGGTTCTCTGTCCATGGGCTTCTCCAGGCAAGAATACTGGAGTGGGTTGCCATGCCTTCCTCAAGGAAGGTCTAGCTGTGTTCAATTTTCTCAGTATTTTTTGGTCAGGTGAAGTATTTATATTGTTTTCTTTTCTGGATGATGTTTTCAAATATTCTTTTTGGCAGTTTTGTCTTTCAACACTTGGAATATATCATCCCACTTTCTCCTGGCCTACTAGGTTTCTGCTGAGAAATATTCTTAGATCCAAATGAGGGCTCCTTAGTAAATTCCAGGTCAGGAAGCACAGTTAGAACTGGACATGGAGCAACAGACTGGTTCCAATTAGGGAAAGGAGTACATCAAGGTTGTATATTGTCACCCTGTTTATTTAACTTATATGCAGAGTACATCATGAGAAACCCTGGGCTGCAGGAAGCACAAGCTGGAATCAAGAATGTCAGGAGAAATATCAATAACCTCAGATATGCAGATGCCACCACCCTTACAGCAGAAAGTGAAGAAGAACCAAATAGCCTCTTGATGAAAGTGAAAGAGGAGAGTGAAAAAGTTGGCTTAAAGCTCAACATTCAGAAAATGAAGATCATGGCATCTGGTCCCATCACTTCATGGCAAATAGATGGGGAAACAGTGGAAACAGTGGCTGACTTTATTTTGGGGGGCTCCAAGATCACTGCAGATGGTGATTGCAGCCATGATATTAAAATATGTTTACTCCTTAGAATTAAAGTATGACCAACCTAGACAGAATATTAAAAAGCAGACACATTACTTTGTCAACAAAAGTCTGTCTAGTCAAGGCTATGGTTTTTCCAGTGGTCATGTATGGATGTAAGAGTTGTACTATAAAGAAAGCTGAGCACTGAACAATTGATGCTTTTGAACTGTTGTGTTGAAGAAGACTCTTGAGAGTCCCTTGGACTGCAAGGAGATCCAACCACTCCATCCTTAAGGAGATCAGTCTTGGGTGTTCATTGGAAGGACTGATGTTGAAACTTAAACTTCAAAACTTTGGCCACCTGATGCGAAGAGCTGACTCATTTGAAAAAACCCTGATGCTGTGAAAGACTGAGGGCAGGAGGAGAAGGGGACGATAGAGGATGAGATGGTTGGGTGGCATCACCGACTCAATGGACATGGGTTTGAGTGAACTGTGGGAGTTGGTGATGGACAGGGAGGCCTGGCGTGCTGTGGTTCATGGGGTCACAAAGCAGAGACTACTGAGTGACTGAACTGAACTGAAGTAGTAAATTACAAGTTTTTGTTTTGTTAGCTTGTTTGTTTTTTCCTCATGCTGCTTGAAGGCTTCTCATTTTTTCTTTGATTTTTGCAACTTTATTATAATATGTGTTATAGAGGATTTTTTAAGTTGATTTGATTTGGTCACCTGTAAGCTTCCTGAACTTAGATATTCAAATATCATCCTTGATTTGGGAAGTTCTCAGACATTACTCCTTAAATATGCTTTCTGCCTCATCTCCTTTTCTCCTCCTGGCACTTCAATAATTTGCAAATTGGTTCTATTGACAATGTGGCATAGATCATGTAGCCTTTCTTTGTTCTTTTTCATTGTTTTGTTATAATGTTTTTTTTGTTTTGATTTTAATGTCCTTTGACAGGATAACTGATATGTCATCTATCTCACAGATTCTTCTGCTCTTTTCACTCTGTGGATAATACTCTTTAATGAATTTTTTCATTTCATTTTGGAATCTTCAGCACCAGAGTTTCTGGGTTTTTTATGATTTGTACATTTTATTAAACTGTTTTTTTGTCCATTTTTTATTGTTCATTTGTTTAATGTTTTCCTGCTTTTGTTCAACTCTTTTACTGCATTTTCTGTAGCACACTGAGTTATTTAAAATAGGTACTTCAAATTCTTCCTTGGATAAATCACAGATCTCCAATATTCAGATGTCAATACTGAAGATGTTTATAGTATGTTGGTATCATGATACTTTGGGTTCATGTTCTTTGAAGTTTTGTGGTGCTGTTTTTCTAATTAAAGTACCAGTCTCCTTTGGGTTAGAAATAACTTCCTTCAACCTGGCTAGAGACTCTGCAGCTATCTCAGATCTTCTATAGTGGCACCTGCTGACAATTCTCATCCCTGTTTTGTCAGAATTTCTGTGCTTCATGTCTTGTCTAGATACATTAGTGCACCAGAATTTGTACTGACAGCCAGTCGTTTGTTTCCCCCAAAGTAGCGCTAAATCTTAATCTTGTGTTCCTGTACTGGGTCACAGATTTAAGCCAAAGTTCTGTGCAAGCTCACTGGTGGTCTGTCAAAGGTTGCTCTTCCCTCTGAGTCAGTTGTAACCACAGGGATCTGGCCACAGGGTGGAAGGGTGTGTGAATGAAGCAGACAGAGGTCCTCTTGTCAATACCTGGTGTTTCACAGAAGGACTTAGCTCCACGCATGAATTTTTATGATAGGCTTTCCAGGACTCCTGGAGTGCAGCTGAGAGGGAATTGCGATGGTTCATGAGCCACTGTAGGCATCACAGTCAAGACAGAGATCTGTCTGCCTTTTACCTCATGCATGCATGAGTGAGCCTCCTCCTGGGTCCATTGGCATGTGGAATTTCAGGGGTGGGTGGTTATTTTATATTTATTTATTTTTAATTGAAGGATTTACAGTTTGGTTCTACCAAAAATCAACAAGAATCAGCCACAGATTTACCCATGTCCCCTCTCACATGAAAATCCCTCCCAGCTCTCTGCCCATCCCACCCTTCTAGATTGTTACTGAGCTCTGGTTTGAGTTCCCTGAGTCATACAGCAAATCCCCATTGACTGTCTATTTTACATATGGTAGTGTAAATCTCAATGCTAACCCTCTCCATACATCCCACCCTCTACTTCCTCCCTGCCAGCCATGTCCATAAGTCTGTTCTCAGTGTCTGTGTCTCTATTGCTGCTGTGCAAATAGGTTTATCAGTACAATATTTCTAGATTTCATATATATGTGTTAGTATACTGTGTTTACTTTTCTCTTTCAGACTTACTTCACTCTGTATACTAGGCTCTATGTTCATCCACCTCTTTAGGACTGACTCAAGTGCATTCCTTTTTATGACTGAGTAATAATCCATTGTATATACGTAGCACAGCTTCTTTATCTATTCATCTGTCAATGGACATCTATGTTGCTTCCATGTCCTAGCTGTTGTAAATAGAACTGCAGTGAACATTGGGGTACATGTGTCTTTTTCCATCTTGTTTTCCTCAGGGTGTATACCTAGGAGTGGGATTGGTGGGTCATACAGTGGTTTTATTCCTTGTTTTGTAAGTACTCTCCATACTGTTCTGTATAGTGGCTGTATCAACTTACATTCCCACCAACAATGCAAGTGGGTGCCCTTTCTCCACACCTTCTCCAGCATTTATTGTTTGTAGACTTTTTGATGATGGCCATTCTGATTGGTATGAAGTGATATCTCATTGTAGTTTTGATTTGCATTTCTCTAATAATGAGTGATGTTGAGCATCTATTCATGTGTTTACTAGCCACCGTAGGTCTTTGGACATATGTCAGTTTAGGTCTTTTTCCCACTTTTTGATTGGGTTGTTTGCTTTTATTTTTTTGGCATTGATTTGTATGAGCTGCTTGCATCTTTTGGAAATTAATCCTTTGTCAGTTGTTTCATTTGCTATTTTTTCCCATTCTGAGCATTGTCTTTTCACCTTATTAATAATTTCCTTTGCTTTGGATAAGCTTTTAAGTTTAATTATGTCCCACTTGATTATCTTTTTTTTTTTTTTCCCCGACTATTATAGGAGGTGGGTGATAGAGGATCTTGCCGTGATTTATGACATAAGGTGTTCTGCCTGTGTTTTCCATCCATTTTGAGTTTATCTTCTTGTATGGTGTTAGGAGGTAGTCTAATTTCATTTTTTTTCCATGTAGTTGTCAAGTTTTCCCAGCAGCACTTATAGAAGAGACTCTCTTTGCCTCATTGTATATTCTTACTTATTTTCAAACATTAGCTATCTATAGGTGTGTGGGTTTATTTCTGGGCTTTCTGTCTTGTTCCATTGGTCTATATTTCCATTTTTCTGCCAGTACCATACTGTCTGGATGACTATAGCTTTGTAGTCAGTTCAAAGTCAGGAAGGTTGATTCCTCTAGCTCTATTTTTCTTTCTCAAGATTGCTTTGGCTATTCAGGTCTTTTATGTTTCCCTATGAATTGTGGGACTTTTTGTTCTAGTTCTGTGAAAAACACCATTGGTACTTTGATACAGATGACATTGAATCTGTAGATTATATTTGGTAGCATAGTCATTTTCACAATGTTGATTCTTCCAACCCCAGATAATGGAATAACTCTCCATCTGTTTATGTTGTCTTTGATTTCTTTCCTCAGCGTCTTATACTTTTTTGTATACAGCTCTTATTTCTCCTTAAGTAGGTTTATTCCTAGGCATTTTATTCTTTTTGTTGCAATGGTAAATAGGATTGATACCTTAATTTCTCTTTCTGATGTTTCATTATTAGTACATAGGGATTCAAGTGATTTTTGTGTATTCATTTTGTATCTTGTCACTTTGCTAAATTCACTGATTACCTCTTGTAATTTTCTGATAGTATCTTTTGGGTTTTCTAGGTGTAGTATCATCTGTGTGCAAACAATGAGAGTTTTGCTTCTTCTTTTCCAATCTGGATTCCTTTTATTTCTTTTTCTCCTCTGCTGTAGCTAAGGCTTCCAAACAATGCTGACTAACAGTGGTGACAGTGGGCTCCCTTGTCTTTACCTGATCCTAGAGGGTATGCTTTCAGTTTTTCACCATCGAGAATAATGTCTGCTCTGGGTTTCTCATATATGGCCTTTAAAATGTTGAGATAGTTTCCCTCTTTGTTCATTTTTTGAAGAATATTTATCATAAATGGGTGTTGAAATTTTTCAGAAACTTTTTCTGTATTTATTTTGATTACCATATGAATTTATCTTGCAATTTTTTAATATTGTATATCACATTGATGGATTTGTGTATACTGAAGAATGCTTGCATCCCTGGGATAAACGCAAGTTGATGGTTGCCATCATGGTGTCCTGTGCTGCTGCTAAGTCACTTCAGTCGTGTCTGACTCTATTGGACCCCTTGGATGGCAGCCCACCAGGCTCCCTCATCCCTGGGGTTCTCCAGGCAAGAACACTGAAGTGGGTTGCCATGTCCTTCTCCAATGCATGAAAGTGAAAAGTGAAAGTGACTCAGTCGTGTCCAACTCTTAGCGACCCCATGGACTGAAGCCCACCAGGCTCCTCCATCCATGGGATTTTCCAAGCAAGAGTATTGGAGTGGGGGCCAGTGCCTTCTCCATATCATGGTGTACTATCTTTTTAATGTATTTTTGAATTCTGTTTTATAGTGTTCTGTTGAGGATTTTTCCATCTATTTTCATCAGTGATATTGGCCTGTAGTTTTCTTCTTGTGTTGTCTTTGTCTGGTTTTGGTATAAGGGTGATGATGGTCTTGTAGATTGAGTTTGGTAGTGCTCATTCCTCTGCAGTTTTTTTGAAAGAGCTTTATAGGAATATTATTAGCTCTTCTCTAAATGTTTGAGAGAACTCACCTGTGAAACCATCAGGCCCTGTGCTTTAACTTTTTGAGAGCTTTTTTAAATCACATTTTCAATTTCAGTGCATGTAATTGGCTTGTTCATAATTTCTATTTCTTCCTGGTTCAGTCTTGGAAGATTGAACTTTTCTCAGAATATATCCATTTCTTTTGGGTTGTCCATTTTATTGGCATATAGTTGTTCATAATACCTTCTTATGATCATTTGTATTCCTGTATTTCTGTTGTAACCTCTCATTTCTCATTCTTAATATTGTTGATTTGATTCTTCTCCCATTTTTTCTTGATGTGTTTGCCTAATCGTTTGTCAATTTTGTTTATCTTCTCAAAGAAGCAGCTTTTAGTTTTATTAGTCTTTACTATTGTTCCTTCCTTTCTTTTTCATTTATTTCTGCTCTGATCTTTAGGATTTCTTTCCTTCTACTAACTTTGGATTTGTTTTTTGCCCTTCTTTATCGAGTTGCTTTGGGTGTAAATTAGGTTTTCTCTTTGATGTTTTCCTTGTTTCTTCCTATAAACTTCCCTTTTAGAACTGTTTTGCTGCATCCCATAGATTTTGAGTTGTTGTGTTTTCATTGTCATTTGCTTCAAGAATTTTTTGATTTCCCTTTTGATTCATTCAGGAACCAGTCTGTTATGTAAAAGCATATTGTTTAATCTCCAAGTGTTTGTGTTTTTACCATTTCCCATCTATTTGATATCTATTCTCATAGTATTGTGGTCAGAAAAGATGCTTCATATGATTTCAATTTTTTAAAATGTACTGAAGTTTGATTTGTGACCCAAGGTACGGTCTGTCCTGGAAAATGTTCCATGCATACTTGAGAAGAAGGTGTATTCTTATGCATTTGGGTGCAAAGTTCTGAAGATATCAATTAGGTCCGTTTGGTCTAATGTTTCATTTATGGTTCATGTTTCCTTATTAATTTTCTGTTTTGATGATCTGTCCATTGTTAACACCCCTTACAACTATTGTGTGTTAACATCCCTTACCATTATTTTATTGCTGTCAGTTTCCCCTTTTATGTGTGTTAGTTATTGCCTTATGCATTGAGATGGTTCTGTGTTGGGTGCATAAATGTATAGAATTATGTCTTCTTCTTGGATTGATCTCTTGATCATTATATAATGTCCCTTCTTTATTTCATATAATATTCTTTATTTTAAATCTGTTTTGTCAGAAATGAGAATTGCCACTTCAACTTCCTTTTGATTTCCATGTTCATGGAATATATTTTTCCATCCTTTTAAGTTTGGTCTGTATGTTTCTCTAAGTCTGAAGTGGGTCTTGTGTAGACAGCATATATATGGGTCTTGTTTTTGTATCCATTCACCTAATCTGTATCTTTGGTTGGAGAGTTTAATCCATTTACATTTAAAGTAATTATTTACAGTATTAGCATTTTCCTATTATAATATTATCCTATATGTTCCAATTAGCATTTTCTTAATTATTTTGTGTTTCTTGTAGGTCTTTCCTTTGTCTTATGTTTATAAGTCTCTTTAATATTTGTTGTAAAGCTGGTGTGGTGGTGCTAAATTCTCATAACTTCTGCTTGTCTGTAAAGATTTTAACTTTTCCATCAATGTTGAATAGAATCCTTGCCAGGTAGAGTAATCTTGCTTGTAGATTTTTCTCTTTCAGTACTTTAAATATATCCTGCCACTCCTTTCCGGCCTGCAGAGTTTCTGCTGAAAGATCAGCTGTTAATTGAATGGCTTTTCCCTTGTGTGTTACTTGTTGCTTTTCCCTTACTGCTTTTAATATTCTTTCTTTGTGTTTAATCTCTGTTGATTGGTATGTGTCTCGACGTGTTTCTCCTTGGGTTTATCCTGTATTGGACTCTCTGTGCTTCTTGAACTTGATTGACTATTTCCTTTCCCATGCTGGAAAATTTTCAACTATAATATATTAAAAAATGTTCTCAGTGACTTTCTTTTTCTCTTCTTCCTCTAGGACCATTATAACTCAAATGTTGGTGAGTTAAATACTGTCCCAGAGGTCTCCAAAGCTCTCCTCAATTCTTTTCATTCTTTTTCCTTTATTCTGCTCATTAGTAACTACTTCCATCATTTAATCTTCCAGCTCACTGTTTCATTTTTTTGTTTCAATTAATCTATTATTGTTTCTTTCTAGAGAACTTTTGATTTCCATAATGGTGTTATTCATACTTGTTGATTTATTCTTTATTTCTTATATATCCTTGGTTATTGTGTTAATTTGTTGATTGCTTCCTGCCATTTTATCCATTCTCTTTTCAAGGTTTTGAAACATCTTTCCTATCATTACTTTGAATTCTTTTTCAGGCATTTTGTCTATTACCCCCCCACCTTTTTTTTTTTCTTCTTTCTTTTTTTTTTTTTTGATCTTTTGTGGTTCTAGTTTGTTTCTTCTTTTGAGCAATACTTTTCTGTCTTTTTTTTTTTTCCTCTCATTATTGCATTTGATGTCTCCTTTTCTCAGGCTTTCAGGTCGAATTCCTTCTTCCTTTTGGTTTCTGCCCTTGGTATGTAAGGTTGTGCCACTGGTTTGTTTAGGCTTCTTTTGGGGGTGACTCTTGTTTGTACTCTGGTGAAAGGAGGTAAGTGTTTTTGGTTTTTTTTTCCTCTCTAATGGGCAGGACTTCATGAGGTGGCAATCTTGTTTGCTGATGACTGGGTTTGTGTTTTTATTTTGTTTGTTTTTTGGGTGAGACATCCTACACTGGGTGCTGCTGGCAGTTGGGTGATGCCAGGTGTATACAGGTGGAGGCCTTTATGGGAGTTCTCACTAATAAATACTCCCTGGGATTAGGAGTTTTATGGCAGTCTAGAGTCTTGTCAGCACTCCCACTTCAAAGGCTCTGGGCCTGATCTCTGGCCAGGGAAGTGAGATACCACAGGTGGTTTGTAACGGCATTAATGGGGATTAAAATAAGCACACTAAAACAAGAAACAAAATGCAAACCCCAGACAAATGGCAAATACAAAATAAGGCAAAGTACTCACAAAAATAATGGGATATAGACACATGCATGTACACACAGGAAAAAAAAAAACAAAAACAAAGTGTTAAAAAAAAAAAGAAGAAGAAAGTAGAAGAGATTGATTGAGTGAGCAAATGAAAGCAAAAATTATAGGAACTAGTTATTAACAAAACTTACTAAAACCATAAACTGGAAAACTAAACCAAAGCCATGTGACAACTGGGGAATAAAGCAACTAAAGCAAAACAGATTAATAAACATAGTGAGAAAAGGAAAAAAAAAGAAAGGCTAGAAAAGAAAATTTCAATAGAGGTAGATAAATAAGTTTATATATATTAAAGAATAACTTACAACAAGAAAAGAATAAGAAAAGCAAACAAAAGAATATATGTGGAAAATACTAATATTTTTTAAAAAAACTTCGAAAATTAAAAACAGGAAAAAGTCCATAAAACAACAAAAACCAATGTAGACTAAGTATTTAAAGGGAATTAAAAGTGTGATTTAAAAACTTCCTCAAAAGCATAAATAGTTTTAATAGTAGCATTAAAATCAACAACTAGAATAACAGAGAGGGGGGAAAAAAGGTAAAAATCAAGTAACAACTACTGAATAAGTTAAAATATAAGAATAATAGATATTTTTCTTGGGTCAGCTGTCAGCATCCTTTTCCTCAGTGTGAGTCACAGTCCACCTCACCCTCCTAGGATGCCCTCCGGTTCTGGGCTCATCTCTGGACCTTGTGGGGGCAGCTCAGACTCTAATCTGGTCTTACTCTCGCATGTTCTTGTTCTGATGTCCACATCTGCCAGTGCTAGTGTTTTTTTTTTTTTTTTATTTTCAGGAACTCTAATAATCATTTATATATTCCATAAATACAAAGTCTGCCTCCTTGATCATGTGGATTCAATCTTCAGCTTGTACCACTGGTGGGGATGTTTTGGTTCTCTTCCTTAGCCGCCTGCCCCTGGATTTCACTTGTGGTTTTATCTCCACCTTTGCATGTGAGTCGTCCACAGGAGTTTGCTCCTGAGGCACCCCTGAAGGACTTGGGTGTGCCCCAGGGAGGACTGAATGTGGAGGTGGTGCAGTTGCTTGGATTGCAGGAGCCCTGTCAGTACCAGGTACTAAGGGGAGCCACTGGCTAGGACAGCAGGAAATATGAGGCCCTTAGGGTTTTTTGTAGCCTCTGGTTGCTCTGTCCTTGTGGGGATTGAGCTAAGGTTTGACACAGGAGCTTGGATAATGGGAAACATGGCAACGCTGGATACATAGCTGTGGCTATTGTCACAGGAGGTATGTGACTATTAGGGATTTTTCTAGCTTCTGACAGCTCTCTCCAGTGAGGGTTGAGCATGGAGGTGGCACAGCTGCTTGAATTATGGGAATCCTGGCAGTGCCAAGCGTGCAGGGAAACCAACTGACTCAGCTGCAGGAGCTATGGCTCTAATAGAGTCTTTTCCTAGCTTCTGGCATCTGGCCATCAGAGGGCCTCTTTGGCTGGTCCTTCTCTGTTGCTTGGCCCATTTAGGCGCTTACAGGGCCCTCCACTTGGGGTCATTGTCTGTTGTTTATCTCATCAGGGACTTAAAGATCACCCTGGCTGGGGTCCTTCTGTGTTGCTTTGCACATCAGGTCCTTATAGAGCCACTGTCCCTGGGTTGTTTCAGCTGTCTGGTGCTATGTTCAGAGAGAGAGGCTGCAGAGATTGCTCTATTGTCTGTGTGTGACTCAGCTGTATCACCCTGCCTCCAGGTTAGCTGGCTTTCCTTCATAAGCATTTTCACTGCAATTCTCCATCAGGTTCCCTCACACCATCTCCCTTCAGTCAACAGCAGACCTTGCCCTGGGATTGTTTTCCAATCTCTATGTTCCAGCTCCAAGCTACAGCACTTTCTAGGGGACTTGAATCCCTGTCTGGGGTATATATGGCTGTGGCAAGGATTGTCTGTGTGATCCTCATTCCATTCAGACTCTCACAGATCAGCTGCTTCACTCTCCAACAGCCTCAGTGCTTCACCTCTGTCACAAACATTTGCCCTCCCATGCAGCACTGTTCCTGCTTCAGTTCTCCAACCCCAGGTGCAGATTCAGTTCTACTCACTCTCCTTTCTTTTGCCATCCTTCCTTTGTCCTGCCGACATACTGTGGTTGTGTGCCCATGGACCATAAACATTGGATATGTCAACTACAGTGTTGAATGCATGGGTTTAGCCAGGAGATGTACATGTGAGATTATCACTCTGTAAATGATGACATCAGATTGGAAAATAATGTAGAATGAAAATAGAAAAGCGTTCAAGACTGAGTCCTGAAGATTCCAACACTGAGGTGTCTGACGGAAGAATAGATGGCAAAGTGATAAAAACAAAGGAGGACCCAGAGAATTTAGGGGAAAAAAATGTTGAATGAATGTTTCATAGTTGTGGACAGAAGAAAATAATATAATAACAAAGAGTAATAAATTGACTAACAGTAATTCCTGTAGAATCAGCCTGAAATGGTTCTATATCCAATTCCACCATTATCTAACTATATATCTAAGAGCAACGACCTATTTGAAGTTCGTTCACTCCTCTGAATCTGTACAATGATTTAATATTTACAAATGTTCTAATATTTCAAAAGATTTTTTAGTTATTAAAATAAATTATTCATGTAAGCTTCTTGTCATAATGTCTACCATACAGTTTATTCAAGGAAATTGTAATCTAATTACATTAGAATAGTTACACTAATGAATATTTCTAATTCAGTCAATAAGTCAGGTTAAGACTTAAAATGTGGTGGATTTGGCTACATGGAGGCCAACAATAATTGTCACAGAGACAGATTGGGAGTAATAGGGAAAAATCTACTTACAGCCTGCTAAATAAATTATTAGTAAGAAATGCAATACAGCATGAGGACATAACTCTTTCAAAAGGCTTCGTTGTGGCAGAGAACAAGAGGTTCAGGATATATTGCTCGGTGGATTATGTATTGTTTTAATGGGAAAGATGAGAGTGTAATGAACGTTGAAGAGGATGAACCAGAGAGGGAAGCAGGCAAAGATTGACCACAGGCTCCCTGTGAAGGAGGTAAGAGAAGAACCAGCAATTTTGAGAAAGTCCTGGACTTGGTGACAACTGGATTCGTTGCAACTTCCTGTCAGGAGAAGGAATGAAAATGGGGGTGTAAATACAATCCTGAAGAGAAGTAGATGCTGATGGTTCCTGTTCTCATTTCAGGAAGGAGACAAAGTCATGTGAAACTGAATGGTGCATGGGGGAAGGAGGAGAAGGAACACTGGGCAGCACAGAAAAGATTGAGCACAGAGATTTCAGATAGATACACAGGGGGAGCTTGTTATAGAAATGGGCCAGGCTTGTTCAACAGTGTCCAGAACCCAGGTAATTTCACTTTTAAGGCTGTAGGCAAGCACTTAATATGTGCCAGAAGTAGGCTAGGAGAAAATTGTGAAAGATACAATGGGGGTCAGTGGTATGCCTTTCAAGAGCTTTCATGCCAGTATGAAAAAAAAAAAAAAAAAGATGAATTAAAATAAATAATGAACCAAAAAGTAAAAATATTTCTATTATATTGTTCCAATAAGTGTGTTTTAAGAACAAAAGAATCCAGGTGCTTAGAAACTAGGAGGGACTGTGGGTCAAGTTTATGTAGGAAGATGTCTATACAAAGAAAGCCTGGAAACCATTCGTCAGCAGAGACACATGCCTTTGCAGCAGCTGAGGCAGTGAAGAAATTGGCTTATTTTAGAAAAGATCGGATGGTAAAGAAGCCGCCTGCAATACAGGACACTTGGGTTGATCAATGGGTCAGGAAGATCTCTTGAAGAAGGGAATGGCATCCCACTGCAGTATTCTTGCCTGAAGAATTCCAGAGACAGAGGAGTATGGTGGGCTATAGTCCATGGGATCAAAAAGAATCAGACATGGCTGAGAGACTACACTTTCACTTTCAAAATTTCTGAGCCACCTGACAGTAATACATCTACCTGCATTGCAGGAGACCTGGATTGGATCCCTGGGTAGGGAAGATCCCCTAGAGAAAGGAAAGGCTAACTACTGCAGTATTCTTGCCTGAAGAATTCCATGGAATTTTGGTGAGCTGCAGTCTATGGGATCGCAAAGAGATAGACACAACTGAGCTGCTAACAATTCTAAGTAAAGGGAAAGGCTTTTAAGATGATCATGTCATTCTTACAGTCACTCTTTGTGAAGACAGCAGTTAGAAAACAGCCTAATGTCAAGATCTTTTTTTGTTAAAGCACCATTTTACACAGTAGGATAAAATAGGAATTTTATGTAAGTTAAGCACAAAATATGTAAACAAAGTCATATACCATTATAAGTATTACTATGTGGAGGTTTGGAATAGAACTTTAGGAAAGCAACCTCAATGATTCTCATCAACAGTAACCTCACAGCTAAGCTATAAAACTCAACATTAAAACAAAAGTAGAAACAAATTTATTGATTTTGGGGGGAGGGAGTATTACTTTTAAAACTAGTTAGCTTATATATAATTGTGTGATAATGTTTGAAGACTATTAGATAGTCTTTCTTTTGGATGAGATTCTAATTCTTAAATTCCAATTGTGAAGTTTATAAATTATTGAGCAATCAGTTCAGTTCAGTTGCTCAGTCGTGTCCAACTCTTTGCAACCCCATGAATCGCAGCACGCCAGGCCTCCCTGTCCATCACCAACTCCCGGCGTTCACCCAGACTCACGTCCATCGAGTCAGTGATGATATCCAGCCATCTCATCCTCTGTCGTCCCCTTCTCCTCCTGCCCCCAATCCCTCCCAGCATCAGAGTCTTTTCCAATGAATCACCTCTTCGCATGAGGTGGCCAAAGTACTGGAGTTTCAGCTTTAGCATAATTCCTTCCAAAGAAATCCCAGGGCTGATATCCTTCAGAATGGACTGGTTGGATCTCCTTGCAGTCCAAGGGACTCTCAACAGTCTTCTCCAACACCACAGTTCAAAAGCATCAATTCTTCGGTGCTCAGCCTTCTTCACAGTCCAACTCTCACATCCATACATGACCACAGGAAAAACCATAGCCTTAACTAGACAAACCTTTGTTGG
>NW_011494910.1:5643264-5665952 GCF_000754665.1 Bison bison bison | reverse complement strand
ATATGCTATCTAGGTTGGTCATAACTTTCCTTCCAAGGAGTAAGCGTCTTTTAATTTCATGGCTGCAGTCACCATCTGCAGTGATTTTGGAGCCCAAAAAAATGAAGTCTGACACTGTTTCCACTGTTTTCCCATCTATTTCCCATGAAGTGATGGGACCGGATGCCATGATCTTCGTTTTCTGAATGTTGAGATTTAAGCCAAGTTTTTCACTTTCCACTTTCACTTTCATCAAGAAGCTTTTTAGTTTCTCTTCACTTTCTTCCATCAGGGTGGTGTCATCTGCATATCTGAGGTCATTGATATTTCTCCTGGCAATCTTGATTCCAGCTTGTGTTTCTTCCAGCCCAGCGTTTCTCATGATGTACTCTGCATATAAGTTAAATAAACAGGGTGACAATATACAGCCTTGACATACTCCTCTTCCTATTTGGAACCAGACTGTGGTTCCATGTCCAGTTCTAACTGTTGCTTCCTGACCTGCATACAAATTTCTCAAGAGGCAGATCAGGTGGTCTGGTATTCCCATCTCTTACAGAATTTTCCACAGTTTATTGTGATCCACACAGTCAAAGGCTTTGGCATAGTCAATAAAGCAGAAATAGATGTTTTTCTGGAACTCTCTTGCTTTTTCCATGATCCAGCGGATGTTGGCAATTTGATCTCTGGTTCCTCTGCCTTTTCTAAAACCAGCTTGAACATCAGGAAGTTTGCGGTTCACATATTGCTGAAGCCTGGCTTGGAGAATTTTTAGTTTGAGTATTCTTTGGCATTGCCTTTCTTTGGGATTGGAATGAAAACTGACCTTTTCCAGTCCTGTGGCCACTGCTGAGTTTTCCAAATTTGCTGACATATTGAGTGCAGCACTTTCACAGCATCATCTTTCAGGATTCAACTGGAATTCCATCACCTCCACTAGCTTTGTTCATAGTGATGCTTTTTGTTCATAGTGATGCATATTGAGAAATAGGAAAATTCAAATAAGAATAATGCAATTTTTCTATAATATGGAGCAATCTGTGGGGGCTCAGATGTAAAGAAACTGCCTGCAGTGCAAGAGACCTGGGTTTGATCCCTGGATTAGGAAGATCCCCTAGAGAAAGGAATGAATTACTCCCTTCAGTATTCTTGCCTGAGAATTCCAAGGACAGATGATCCTGGCCAGCTATACTCCATGGGGTCACATAGGGTCAGACACAACTGAGCGACTAATCCACACACAGCAATGTCACAAATTTCATAGATTTTACATATTTTCAATGATAAGTTTACACATTTTTAAAGTGAATCAGAATAATTAAACATATATTAATAGTTAATATCATTTATGCATACAATAAGATTAAATGTTTGTGTTGTCATATACATAATCAAGACACCTAGAATATGCCTATGTGACCTTGAACTTGTTTACTCATTTTGTTTCATGTTTTTGTTTGATTACTACACTTGAGGATAAATTGAAGTGATTTTTAATGTACCTGTAACTCAAATACAAGAGAAATGTCTCTCTTGTGTGTTCTAGTTTTCCAGTTACATTTTTTATAATACCATTTTTTCATTTGTATTCAATTTTAAAATTGTGTCTTTTTTTTTTATTCTGAGAGAATAGTTATACATTTTGAGACCAAATAGTAGCATTATATTTTGTAAATGTCAGTGATAAAATCAGATCCAGTATTAACAAGTTGACTTTACAAATAAATTATCAGGCATATATGTTGCTGCTCAATACCTTAATATTTCTCAAAATCCCAGATGAGTGCAGAGGGGGTATAAAACCTAACATGTAATGTTTTTCAAGGAAGAGCATTAATGTGCGTTAATGTGTGTCCTCTGTGTATGCAGTACCCAGCACCTCATTTTATATGACACAAATAATATTTATTTTGCAATGGTTAAATATTCTCACTCAATTATTTATCTTTTTTGATAGAAAGAGAATGCAGTATTCCTGAAACGGATACATACTTAAATGTTTATCCCAGGAAAGAAACATTTAAAGTTGGAGATGTGCTGAAATTCTCCTGCAGTCAAGGCTGTATTATGGTTGGAGCAGATTCAGTTCAGTGCTACCACTTTGGATGGTCCCCTAAACTTCCAACGTGTAAAGGTAAATATTTATCTGACAGTTACTGGAGCAGGTGTTGGGATTTCAGATACCAACCTTTTTATTTCCCTCCCTTAATTTTCTGTCCACTTCCAGTGCATCTGTAATCTAATGCATTAAGGCAGAGATATACCCACCCAGGTGGAGAAGGAAATGGCAACCCACTTCAGTATTCTTGCCTGGATAATCCTTGGGACAGAGAAGCCAGGTGGGCTGCTGTCTATGGGGTTGCACAGAGTCAGACTTGACTGAAGTGACTTAGCAGCAGCATACCCACCAAGGATATGTGCTGGGTAGTAGATACCTCAGTTTTCCTTCTTTAAGAAATTAACCTCCAGGTGCTTCTTGAAATATGTAATGGAGAATCCACAGAAATGCATGAGGAACCTGACACTGGCAGGATTTCTTGTTAGTTTTCCTTTTTCCTGCAATTCCATTAATATTGGACAGTTTATATACTGTGGACTTTACATCTAGTGTCCACAAGTATGTCTAAAGTGTTCAAGTAACTTAAAATCACATGTATTCAGTAACTTAAAGTCACATGTATTCAGTGTTCAAGTAACTTAAAGTCACAGGTAAAATTCAGTCACACATATCAAATCATATGAATCAAAGTTAAACTGTTCAAATACTTTTCTCAAATGATATTTTTTCAAAAAGTTTTCATAGTGTTTCTGTGGAATAAAAGTATTGCTATAATTTATACACCCAGATTGAGTATCTGGTTTGCATATTTATTTAGCATGTCTGGATTATGAACATGCTTTATGAGCATACATAGACTTCAATATGCTAGTTCAAGAAGAGTAACAGAATTAGTAAACACGAGTCTGCTGTAAACACTATTCTTTTTTCATTGTTTAAGAATGCTAAAATAAATTATATAACAAATAAAAGATCATTCAGTGAAATAAGTTTCTGCATTAGCTGGATTTTTCAGTTATAAGACAGACAATGTAACCATAATTTATGCAATATTTCTACAGTAGGAAAAGTAAAATCGTGTGCTCATCCTCCTCAACTTCTCAATGGGAAAGGGAAAGAAATGCACAAAGAATATGCACACAATGAGGTCATGGAATATGCTTGCAACCTCAGATTTCTGATGAAGGGTTCTCATAAAATTCAGTGTGTTGATGGAGAATGGACAGCTTTACCTGTGTGTATTGGTAATGTATTAAAAAATAGTAATATTTCAAGGTAAATCATTACTCTTATTTGTATTCATATACACATTTGAATAATATTTTAAAGAAGAACATATTTTTGTGCATTTTCAGAGGAGGAGCGTACCTGTGGAGATATACCTGACCTTGATCACGGCGATATCAAGCCTTCTGTCCCTCCCTATCACCATGGAGACTCAGTAGAGTTCAGTTGCAGAGAAGCATTTACAATGATTGGACTCAGATTTATCATGTGTATTAGTGAAGAGTGGACCCAGCCTCCTCAGTGCATTGGTCAGAATACACATCTCAAATTGACCTTTAGTATTTGCAGCCATACGGTTGAAATTTAGAGTTATCCTTGAAAAATGTCAGATCTTAAATTATAATGATCCCAAACATTTGATTTTTATAGTCCAATATGTGTCTAAAGAGGAAAAATATAAACTAGCAATAGAATTTTATGCATCTTTCTGTCCTAATATTAACACTGTTTATCTTGACAAGTAAGGTCGCTCAGTCGTGCCTGACTCTTTGTGACCCCGTGGACTGTAGCCACCAGGCTCCTCTGTCCATGGGATTCTTCAGGCAAGAATACTGGACTGGGTTGCCATTTCCTTCTCCAGGGGATCTTCCCAACCCAGGGATAGAACCCACGTCTCCAGCATTGCAGGCAGACACTTTAACCTCTGAGCCACCAGGGGAAGACAAGTGTGAAGGCAAATCTTACTGATAGATACTCATGTGATTAAAATGGGAGTACTAGTTACCTGGAAAATACAACTATCATTGCAGAAATGCCGTTTTTGCTTTTATATGATACTCTTTCTTTTAGAACATTTGAAACCAGGAATTATAGTTGAGGAAAATACCCATTTGATACATTTGGGTAGGAGTCTTGCCTCTCTCAAGCTTCTAACAATGATAATTTCTCCATCTGTTTCAAATTCTGCAAAGAGAATTTACTGTGTTGGGGAGGGTGGGCTCAAGCCCTCCCTGTTAGTAGGTAACTCTGTCCTGGGAGGCACTTGGGGTGGGGCCAGGAACCTGCCCTGACACATTTCCCTGTAAGAGACTCATCCTGACTTTTGGATGACCAAGTCTTTGATTACTAACCAGGAGAATCAATGTTAGCTGCCTTCTTTCATTTTCTCTTGCAATAGACTTTTTCCTGGAGTTTTCCTGGGCTCTGCATTCAAAGAGAGTCCTGGATGTTCAGGCCTATTAACTCATTATATTTTTAGCCATTAATTATTCCAAGAAGAAGGTAGGGCTTAGGCTTAGCCCCTGAGTGAAGGCAGGGACCGATAGCTGTTTTCTTTGCTGACATTATGTTGAAAGACCCATTTCAAAAGACCAGTTGACAGATGGGAGACATTCAGTAGGAGTTTATTTAGTTATATAGTAATTTTTTTTTTTTTTACTTATTAATCCCTATATTTTTATGAACAGATTCCTGTCCTAGGTATGCCAAAATGTTTGGTTCAAGTATTACTCTTCTGACCTCAGAGTTTTCCTTGCAAAGGTTAATCCTCTACCTGTATTCAGTTTAATGTAGTCCCCCTTTGCTATAATATACCTTATTCCAGTTTTCTTCTCTCGAGGTTTATTTTGTTATTCTGTCTAATCTAGCTTGTCATTCTTCCTACTATGCTTATTTTCTCCTAATAAAATAAGTCTGCTTTCCTTCCAGAAACCAGTCCATCACAAGATGAGGCCTGCAGCCACTATTTCTCCTTTTGAGTGTACATCTTCCTTTGTCCACCATTCCTTGAAGAATACTACTGGTTTTATGGCCCTCAACACCCTGAACAAATCTTAAAAACAGTGCTAATTCTCAAGCCTTTAGTGTTTTTTTTTTTTTTTTAATTAGAGTAACTTTATTTATTTTATTATTATTATTATTTTACTTTACATTATTGTATTGGTTTTGCCATACATCAATATGTATCCACCACGGGTGTACACATGTTCCCCATCCTGAACCCCACTCCCACCTCCCTTCCCATACCATCCCTCTGGGTCATCCCAGTGCACCAGCCCCAGGCTTTCTGTATCCTGCATTGAACCTAGACTGGCGATTCATTTCTTATATGATATTATACATGTTTTAATGTCATTCAATTCAGCTTGTTATTTTATTTTTTCAGAGTTTCATTTTGAAATCATCACTTTTCTTTGACTATCTACTTGACTTTTCCTTATTTTATTCATTTCACTTAAGCTTTATGATTAACAAATCATTAACATATACTGCCAAAGACCTATATGGATATTTTGTCAAATTCAAAAATAACTTCCACCTGCATTGAATTTATGAAATATATATATATATATAGCTTTTTTAGTCCATATTTAACTTATCCTGGAGCTAGAAAAAATTGTTATCATGGCTTTATATTGCATTATAGAATGATCTGATACATAACATAGTGGCTCAAAGACTCTAAGTGTATATACAAGATAGGTTGTAACTTTAAGTACCCATATTCTCATTTCAAGTATTTGTTTATTTTCAGTGTCAGGTAAAAGATTTGCTTAAAAGTTAAGATTCTATACAAAACCCCTTGGTGTAGTTTTCTTATTATGTTTCATTACATTTCTTGAAAAAACATATATAAAGTAGCAACTTGGTATGCTTTGTCCACAGAAAATTGTTTTTATTTTATTGTTTTAAGATTGTGAATTAACAATAATGCAGAGATGCTTAAGGTCAACAAGCAAATTATATGAACATTTGCACAGATTTCAAGTTTGGGACCAAATTTATTCATGTGATAGCTATTTACTATGTAGATCATCAAAAAGTATTTCAGTCAAAAAGGCAGAAATCTTTAGGATGGGTATTTTCTCTGAAATTTCAAAAACTGGATGCAAGACTCAGGCTCATGTATAATTTTTCATCTCATGCAATTTGATCAGCAAGAACTCAGCTGGTGGAATTTGTAGGCAGAAATTCTAACATCATTATTTTATTGACTCCATAGCAATTTTTTGTTATTAGCTATTTGGTTCTTTAGAATTGGTCTTTTCAAGAGAATGTTTTCATTTTATAGCAGCAGATGAACTTAAGAAGTGTAAAGGGTCAAAATTATTTCCACCTGAGGGAAAACCAGCACATACGATTGAATATGACCATAGCACCAACAAAAGTTACCAATGTCGAGGAAAATCAGAACGCAAACACTCAATCTGTATAAATGGAGAATGGGATCCTAAAGTAGCCTGCAATGAAGGTAATCTCTTGTCCATAATGTTTTTAAAAATGTATTCTATTTCTCTCTAACTTGTAAAAGTAGTATCTTTGTGTCCTTCAAGGAAATTTATCTATTTATCATTTCAAATATTTTACATCTGCAAGGTAATTTAGAAGCTAATCAAAATACTGTGTCTAAATATTAATTGTATAATGTGCCTTAGTCAGCTATGTGAGAAACCACTCAGAGACTTTGTGACATTACATTAACATCTGGGCATTAGGTGTGCTCATTTCTACTGGAAAATCACTGCTTCTGATTTTGTGTATTACACATAAATGTACTTATGCTTATGCTGAACTATTATGTATTTATCAATGTATCTGCATGTATCAATCTATAATCTATATATATATATAGTCATCAATTTCTCTATTTGTTTAACTATCTTGAAAAATCTTGAGTCATGTTTATATGAGGAATTCCAATAGAATAGATTCATTTCAATTTTCCACTTTTCATATCTGTGTTTCTCTTCTCTGACACTATGACATTTTGACTCCCTATCCTCAATATTTTCACCAATTTCTACAAGCCTAGAATATCTAGAAAGAAGCTTCAAATCAATAGAAAACCAGATCTACTGTCTAATATTCAACCTCATAATTCATCCTTTTATAGAGATCCCTATACAAAAATCATACAACAATAAAGCTATATCAATGGAGAATAAATTATTTAGAAAAGCGTAACTATTTGTGAATTAAACAACAAGCTTCTAAATAACTGCTATGCCAATATATAATGTATATTGTATATTATGGGCTTCCCTGGTAGTTGATCTGGTAAAGAATCTGCCTGCCATGCAGGAGACCCAAGTTCAATTTTGAGATCAGGAATATCACCTAGAGAGGAGTTAGGCTGCCCACTCCAGGATTCTTGAGTTTCCCTGGTAGATCAGTCTACAATCTGCTTGCAGTGGGGGGGACCTGAGTTCAATCCCTGTGTTGTGAGGATCCAATGGAGGCAACCCACTCCAGTATTCTTGCCTGGAGAAGCCCAAAGGACAGAGGAGCCTGGCAGGTTGCAGACGATGGGATCACAAAGAGTGGGACATGACTGAGTGGCTGAGCACAGTGTTTTACACTAATCATTATATATTTATGATTGCTTGGTCCTTGTGATTTAACTTTTTTATAATTATAAAATATTTCTTAATTTTTGTCATGCACCTTGTCTGGAAATCTATATTAGCTCATTAAATATAGTTAAATTACAACAATTTATTATTTCATGTGATGAAAGAATTCCCAACAAATTTCAAGGAATTAATGTTTATAAATTATTCTAAATTAATAGCAAATATAAATTTAAAAAAGCTTGCTACACAACTGCATCTTTAAGGAAACAAGTAACATTTACAGGTAGTGAAATACATATGTTCTACAGTTTCTTCTAGAAACTATAATTTTATGTGAGTGTATTTAAGTATGTTATCTGTCTCATGTTAACATTTGAGGACTGCATAAAGTAGGAGTTGATTTTTTATGGATGGATTGTCAATTATTTTAAGAATATGTGTGGAAAAGCCATTGAAGTGAAAAATCAGTTAATTATGAAAGTGTTGATTTATTTCTGAACTTTCTATTTAGTCACTTAACTATCTTCACTGCTGCCAAATTACCTTTGTAACCAGCTTTTTAGCAGGCTGAAAGGCTGATAATAGTCTCCAAGTATGTTCCTCTCACTCAAAATTACTTTAGTTATTTTGGTTTTGAACATAGAAATTTCAGGAGAAACTTACAAATTTTGATAAAATATTGGGTTGTATATCGAACGGGATGACTTTGTAATAAGAAATGAATTGTGGAGAATTGACTTCTTTACCATATTGAATTTTGAATTCATAAATATGGTATGCCTCCATTTATTTCTGCTTCAATATTTCCTGACATACAAATAGACTCCCCTGGGGGGCTCAGACAGTCAAAAATCTGCCTGCAATTCAGGAGACCCAGGTTCAATCCCTGAGTACGGAAGATACCCTGGAGAAGGGAATGGCTACCCACTCCAGTATTCTTGCCTGGAGAATCCCATGGACAGAGAAGCCTGGCAGGCTGCAGTCCATAGGGTTGCAGAGAGTTGGACACGACTGAGCACACGAGAGACTGATATGCAGTTTTCTTCTTCGAAAAATTCCCTTGATAAAGAATTCAATTTCTTTAATAGGGAATATGCTATTCACATTTACTACATTGTCTTATCACTGTGTGACTTGCATTTTTCAAGAAATATCTCTATTTTACCTAACTTATGAAATTGATTGATGTAAAATCATTCCTAAGAGTCACTTAACATTAATCATATAGTATACTTGGTAATATCACCTCTTTCATTTTTGGTATTGAGAGTTGTTTCCCTCCTTTATTTTGTGAATAGAGTTTTATTTTTCAAAATTATCATTTTCAAATTAACATTTTTAACACACTTAGTTTCTTCCATTTCCTCTCTTGTCTAGTTTTTATCTTGTTAATATTCATGATTTTTAACTTTCTTAATTTTCTGTTTTCTCTTTTCAATTAATCTTTCTCAATTTTTTCTCTTTTGTGGACTTAATTTTCCTTTTTCCTGATCGCTTCATTTTAATCTTACTCGCTCATTTTTTAAGATGAATGTGAAAACATTGAATCAAACCATTCTGCTTTTTAAATCTAAACCTGTAAAACTACCTTTTTTTTACTTCTAAGTATTGCTTTACCTGTGTCAGTTCAGTTCAGTCGCTCAGTCGTGTCCTACTCTTTGCGACCCCATGAACTGCAGCACGCCAGGCCTCCCTGTCCATTACCATCTCCTGGAGTTCACTCAAATTCTCGTCCATCAAGTCGGTGATGCCATCCAGCCATCTCATCCTCTGTCGTCCCCTTTTCCTCCTGTCCCCAATCCCTCCCAGCATCAGAGTCTTTTCCAATGAGTCAACTCTTCGCATGAGGTGGCCAAAGTACTGGAGTTTCAGCTTTAGCATCATCCCTTCCAAAGAACGAGTCGCCAGTCCAGGTTCGATGCATGGTACTGGATGCTTGGGGCTGGTGCACTGGGACGACCCAGAGGGAGGAGAGTTCAGGATGGGGAACGTGGGTATACCTTTGGCTGATTCATTTTGATATTTGGCAAAACTAATACAATATTGTAAAGTTTAAAAATAAAATAAAATTTAAAAAAAAAAAACAAAGAACACCCCGGGCTCATCTCCTTCAGAATGGACTGGTTGGATCTCCTGCAGTCCAAAGGACTCTCAAGAGTCTTCTCCAACACCACAGTTCAAAACCATCAATTCTTCGGCACTCAGCCTTCTTCACAGTCCAACTCTCACATCCATACATGACCACTGGAAGAAACATAGCCTTGACTAAATGCACCTTTGCTGGCAAAGTAATGTCCCTGCTTTTGAATATGCTATCTAGGTTGGTCATAACTTTTCTTCCAAGGAGTTAAGCGTCTTTTAATTTCATGGCTGCAGTCACCATCTGCAGTGATTTTGGAGCCCACCAAAATAAAGTCTGACACTGTTTCCACTGTTTCCCCATCTATTTCCCATGAAGTGATGGGACCGGATGCCATGATCTTCGTTTTCTGAATGTTGAGCTTTAAGCCAACTTTTTCACTCTGCACTTTCACTTTCACCAAGAGGCTTTTGAGTTTCTCTTCACTTTCTGCCATGAGGGTGGTGTCATCTGCATATCTGAGGTTATTGATATTTCTCCTGGCAATCTTGATTCCAGCTTGTGCTTCTTCCAGCTCAGCATTTCTCATGATGTACTCTGCGTATAAGTTAAATAAGCAGGGTGACAATATACAGCTTGACGTACCCCTTTTCCTATTTGGAACCAGTCTGTTGTTCCATGTTCAGTTCTAACTGTTGTTTCTTGACCTGCATACAGGTTTCTCAAGAGGCAGGTTTACCTATGTAAAACTACATTTTTTGACTTCTAAGCATTGCTTTACCTATGTCTCAAAAATTTATACATATGTATCAATTTTATTTTCAATTAACTGTATGTGAAATATTTTCTAATATTCCTAGTGGCTTCTTTGATGTAACATTATTTAGAAATGTGTTGTTTAATTCTCACATATTTATGATTTTCTAAATGATTCATTCTCCATAACACTAATACTGTGGTATGATTTTTATCTAGAGAGCTGCATATATTTACTGTACACAATTTGATGATTATCACTGGTGATTGCATAGATAATTTATTCTTATTGATTTCTAATCTAATTCCCTTGTCATAGAACACACTCTGTAAATTTTTAATATTTTGAATTTTATTCTTTCTTTGTTGCGCAGTATATTGTCTATCTTTGTGATGTTTCCTTTTCATATAAACTGTATGCGTATTCTAGTTTCTAGATCAGGTTAACATTGTTCATAGTGTTCTAAAAATATACCTATGTCTTAAAATAGCTTTTTCTATTTGTTCTATCCATCAGAGTAGGAAGGCTCTCATAATTGCCAACAAGGGGTGTGGATTTGTCTATTTCTTCTTTCAGTTCTGCCCATCTTTGCTTCATGTATTCTGATATATTCTTAGATAGATTATATATTTGTAATGGCTTAGTCCTTGTGAATTACCTTTTTAATATTTATAAAATAGGTCTTCATAGTTTTAATTATATGCCTTCTCTGGAAGTCCACATTAATTTATTGAAATATAAATAATTAATTTAAAACACCTGATTATTTTCATGTGATAAAAGAATTCCTAATCAGTTTCATGTAATGTGTCCTCAAATTATTCTCTATAAATCAAAAGAAATTGTAAATTAAAGAAAAGCTAGCCAAACAACTTATTCACCCATATCACAAAACTGGAAAGTTAAAACAAAACAAAAAATATATCTGTGATTTACTGACAGAAAGTATGTTAAAGTAAGTAAAATGAAAACTGTATACTTTGGAATCTATTATAAACAGTAAAAAACAAATATAGGTATAGATTAAAACTTGCTTTACAAAAAAAAAAGGGACTTAGGTAGTACAATCTAGCATCTAGAAAAGAACAGTACATCCAAAGAACATAGAAGGAAAGAAAAACTAAAATTAAAATGTCAATTTTTATAATAAGCTAAAAAGTATAAGTAAATGATTTGCAAAATATTCAGTTTATGGGGAAATGTAGTATATAGACTAACTCTTGCAAGACTTTTAACAAATTAAGATTATTAGAACAAAAATGTTTAAACATCAGACAAAAGAAAATAAATTCTTGAAAATACGTTGATAAAAATGTCAAAATAGTTAAGACAGAAATAAGAGAAATATTTTTGATGAAACATAAACTATTCCAAGTCTTTCCTGGTGGTTCTGATGGTAAAGAGTCCACCCGAGTTGCAGGAGACCTTGGTTTGATTCCTGTGTTGGGAAGATCCACTGCAGGAGGGCAAGGCAACCCACTCCAGCATTCTTGCCTGGAGAATCCAGAATCCCCATTGACAGAGGAGCCTGGCAGATTGTACTCCATGGGGCCACAGAGAGTCTGACATGACTGAGTGACTAAGCACAAAACAGCACACAAAATACTCCTATTGACTTAGATCAGAATAGAAAATCTGATATTACTAATAATGAATAAAGTGTATCCAGTCAAATATTTCCCTGAATTTAATGCAAAATGTTGGCTCCCTGAAAGGATTTATGTGTTTCCAGCTTATACTTGCATAGTGTTTCTAATGAAATAGAAATGAAGTATGACAGGATAAAACAAAACCAAGGAGTCATAAAAGGCTCCAAATTCTTCCAGGTGTATTCACGCAGTCTTCCCTCAGTTGAGCAGAACAGGCTTTGTTTTCAGATTATGAATTGGATGTTTGAGGTATCCCTATTTGATGGACTCAGACACAGTTTACAGAGGGATCCTCTATACCCTCTGGTCACGTACAAAAAGCCAGGCTTTCTAATCGGTTAAAGGTGCATTCATTAGTGTATATATCTTTTAACAGTGCAGGCAAGCTAGTGAATTGTACCTCCAGGAGAGTACTGACCTGTAAACAATACACTCTAAATCCCAGTGAACCTATCTAACTCTTACCTTGTTCAAGAATCAGCATCAAATTAATAGGTTATTAACCAAATGTCGGAGAAGGCAATGGCACCCCACTCCAGTACTCTTGCCTGGAAAATCCCATGTACGGAGGAGCCACTAAGAGTCGGACATGACTAAGCAACTTCACTTTCACTTTTCACTTTCATGCACTGGAGAAGGAAATGGCAACCCACTCCAGTGTTCTTGCCTGGAGAATCCCAGGGATGGGGGAGCCTGGTAGGCTACCATCTATGGGGTCACACAGAGTCGGACACGACTGAAATGACTTCGCATAGCATAGCATAACTAAATGTAGTTTATCGTCTGGCTAATCAACTCCCATGGTACAAAAATTTGTGTGGGCTTCAATCCAATTCCAATAAATCTGATCATGAATATCTGCTAAAAAAAAAAAAAAGAAGACCCTGATAACAGCTTTACCTCAGTACCTATAACTGAGTGAGCAATTCAATTAGGGCATCCTAAAGGTTAGAAAAAAATAAAATCCATTTTAGATAAATCATGCAAGATTGAGCACAGGAAGAATAAAAGGAAGAAACTACAAGAAAGACCACAAGACTATGAACCAAATGTGATATACTGAAGTGCTAAACAAGCTTAACAGTGTAATTACAGAGTATCATATTATTTGATCATTTATGATATATCATTAGAGCTTTCTGTTTATTGAAAAATTTTCCTTTAATATTTGAACTTATGCTTTTTAATCAAGAAATCTAATTTTAATATTTTCAGGAGCACAAATACAATCATGCCCAGCCAATGCTCGAGATATGACAACTACAGTGAAATATCAGGATGGAGAAAAATATCAATTCTATGTAAAGAAAATTATTTAATTCAAGATGCAGAGAAATTGTGTGCAAGGATGGGAGATGGCAGTCAATCCCACGTTGCACTGGTAAGTAGTGCAAGCATAAGTTTGCTTAAAATATTCTTTAAAGAAGATTAATACTCTAAACTTTGTATCCTTCCATAGTGGCTCAAGGGTAACTAAACCTCTTGAAATGCAAGAGATATAGAAGATACGGGTTGGATCTCTGGATGGGGAAGATCCCCTGGGGAGGAGGGTGGCAACCCACTCCAGTGTTCTTGCCTTGGAAATTCCATGGAGAGAGGAACCTGGTGGGCTAGACTTCACTGGGTCACAAAGAGTTGGACATGACTAAGTGACTGAGCATGCACACAATCTTTGTATGGATCAGTAAGATGAAGTCCTCTCTGTCTCTTCCAATTTATCTTGAAACAGTAAATCACAGTTTCAGTTTATGAACTGATGAACACTCTTTCACTTCTGTTGTGAAACACAAACTCCTTGGGCTACTGTGCAAATAACAGGTAAATTTTATGTTTATGCAAATTTTATTCCTAATGATCAAAAAGGACAACTGGGCTGCCCAGCCTGGGAGTCATGGTCCTGAAAAATAAGCCCCCAGAAATTCTGACTTAGAAGTCCAGAGTAACTTGTGCACAAGAAAGCCAGAGGGCTTTAGGAAATAGAGCTTCTGTTCTTTAAAGGCATACAAAATCTCACATGCTGTGTGTCCCAGTGAAGAGGTATCAATGGGAAAGAAGCTTGGGTTAGACTAATTTGCTTATCTTTGTGAACTTTCTAGAGAGATAGGAGACAATTGGGATCATAGATACTGGTTCCAGCCATCATGAGAGACAAGTACCACTTTAGAGTTCCTCCTAACACACATATACATAGCTTACTAGCACCAGAGGCTTAACAACTCACTGGCATGACAGCACCAACCCCAGACTCCACTGGGCTCCACAGCTGCTACACTGAATCTCACCCTGCTCTTGGGTGTGATATCACCAGCTCAAGTACTTTTAGGCCCTGAAGCCAGCTCCATCAACACTTCATCCTGCCTATGAGTGGGCTGGCAGCCACCACATGAGGCACAGTCTGTCAGCCACCTGGGGAGGAGGTGGGATCCTTGCCTACCAATGCACCCAGAGTAGTTGGCATTGACACAACAGAAGGGCACCCCTATAGCATCTAGATCTGCTGCACAGATCCTACAGAGGGGACCATTTTGTTGGGCCCCATAGACTTCTGCATAAAACCACTTCTCTAAGATCAGGAATACACCTAACTCTTAGAAATAAACACAAAGTTAGGTAAAATCAGGAGACAGAGAAATACATTCCAAATGAAGGAATAAGACAAAATCTCAGAAAATCATTAAACAAAGTTAAGATAAGCAATCTACCGAATAAAGCATTCAAGGTAATGACCATAAAGATGTTCAGTAGACTATAGAGAAGAATGGATAAAAACAGAATTTTAAGAATAAGAAAATATAAAGAGGACTAAGCAGTGCTGAAGGATACAACAGCTGAAATGAAAAATACACTAGAGAAAGTCAATAGTAGATTAGAGGATTCAGAAAAATGGATCAGAGATCTGGGAGACAGGGTAGAGGAAACTTCCCAAATAGCATAAGAAAAAGAAGAAACAATTAAAAAATGAGGACAGGTTAACATACATCTCGGACAACATCAGTGCCATTCTCATTATGGGGTTCTAAAATAGAGAGAGACAGGCTTATTCAAAGAAATAATAGTTAAACTTTTCTAACCTGGGAAAGGGAAGAGACATTCAGGTCTAGAAGTCAGACAGTCCCAAAGAGAGATGAACCTGAAGAGGTCCATACCAGGACACATTATCATTTAATAGAAAAAATAATAATAATGTTGTTGTTCTAAAGTAAATGACAATGGGATCATACTTATCAATAATTACCTTAAATGTAAGTGGGTTGAATGCCCCAACCAAAAGACAAAGACTGGCTGAATGGATACAAAAACAAGACCCCTATATATGCTGTCTAAAAGAGACCCACCTCAAAACAGGGGACACATACAGACTGAAAGTGAAGGGCTGGAAAAAGATATTTCATGCAAATGGTGACCAAAAGAAAGCAGGAGTCCAATACTCATATCAGATAAACTAGACTTTGAAATAAAGGCCATGAAAAGGGACAAAGAAAGACACTACCTAATGATCAAAGGATCAATCCAAAAAGATGATATAACAATTATAAATATATATGCACCCAACATAGGAGCAGCTCAATACATACAGCAAATGCTAACAAGTATGAAAGGAGAAATGAACAGTAACACAATAATAGTGAGAGATTTTAATACCCAACTCACACATACGGACATGTCAACCAAAGAGAAAATTAGCAAGGAAACACAAACTTTAAATGATACAATGGACTAGTTAGACTTAATTGATATCTATAGGACATTTCACCCCCAAACAGTGCATTTCACCTTTTTCTCAAGTGCACAAGGACCATTCTCCAGGAAGATCACATCCTGGGCTATAAATCTAGCCTTGGAAATACAAAAAAAAAAAAAAAAATGAAGTCCTTTCAAAGATATTTTCTGATCACAATATGGTAAGATTAGATGTCAACTATAGGAAAAAGAAACTATTAAAAATACAAGCATATGGAGGTTAAGTAACACGATCCTTAATAACCAACAAATAATGGAAGAAATCAAAAAGGAAATCAAAATATGCATAGAAACAAATGAAAGTGAATACACAACTGAAAACATATGGGAATCAGTATAAAGAGTGCTAAGAGGGAGGTTCATAGCTTTACAAGCTTATCTCAAGAAACAAGAGAAAAATAAAATAAGCTAAATGTACACCTATAACAACTAGAAAAAGAAGAACCCCATGGTTAGTATAAGGAAGGAAATCATAAAAATTAGGGCAGAAATAAATGAAAGAGAAACAAAGGAGACTATAGCAAAAATCAACAAAACTAAAAGCTGCTTCTTTGAGAAGATAAATAAAATAGACAAACCATTAGCCAGACTCATAAAGAAAAAATAGGGGGAAGAATCAAATCAATAAAATTAGAAATGAAAATGGAGAAATCACAACAGACAACACAAAAATACAAAGGATCATAAGAGACTACTATCAGCAACTATATACCAATAAAATGGATAACTTGGAAGAAATGGACGAATTCCAAGAAAAGTATAACCTTCCTGAACTGAACCAGGGAGAAAGAGAAAATCTTAATAGGCCCATCACAAGCATGGAAATAGAAACTGGAATCAGTTTCCAACAAACAAATGCCCAGAACCAAATGGCTTCATAGGTGAATTTATCAAAAATTTAGAGACAAGCTAACATCTATCCTTCCCTGGTGGCTCAGAGGGTAAAGCATCTGCCTGAATGTGGTAGACCCACGTTCAGTCCCTGGGTAGGGAAGATCCCTTGGAGAAGGAAATGGCAACGCACTCCAATACTCTTGTCTAGAAAATCCCACAGACGGAGAAGCCTGGTAGGCTACAGTCCATGGGGTCGCAAAGAGTCGGACACGACTGAACAACTTCACTTTCACTTTTCTTTTCAACACCTACCTACTCAAACCCTTCCAGAAAGTATCAGAGGAAGGTAAAGTCCCAAACTCATTCTATGAGGCCAACATCACCCTAATTTCAAAACCAAAGATGCCACAGAAAAAGAACACTAAAGGCCAATATCACTGATGAACATAGATGCAAAAATCCTTAACAAAATTCTAACAAGTAGAATCCAACAACATAATAAAAAGATCATACATCATGACCAAGTGGGCTTTATCTCAAGGATGCAAGGATTCCTCAATATTTACAAATCAATCAATGTCATACACTACATTAACAAATTGAAGGGAAAAAACCCATATGATTATCTCAAAAGATGCAGAGAAAGCCTTTAACAAAACTCAACATCCATTTATAATAATAATAATAAAAAAAAACTACAGAAGGAAGGCATAGAAGGAACATACCTCAACATAATAAGAGCCATATATGATAAACCCACAGCAAACATTATCCTCAGTGGCAAAAAATTGACATCATTTCCCCTAAAGTGAGGAACAGGACAAGGGTGCTCATGCTCATCACTACTATTTAACATAGTTTTGGAAGTTTTATCCACAACACTCAGAGAAGAAAAGGAAATAAAGGAATCCAGATTGGAAAAGAAGTAAAACTCTTATGGTTTGCAGATGACATGATTCTCTACATAGAAAACCCTAAAGACACCATGAGAAAATTACTAGAGCTAATCAATGAATATAGTAAGTTTGCAGGATATAAAATTAATACACAGAAATCCCTTGTATTCCTATTCACTAACAATGAGAAAACAGAAAGAGAATTTATGGAAAGAATCACATTCATCACTGTGATGAAATGAATAAAATACTTAGGAATAAATCTACCTAAAGAAACAAAAGACCTATACATGGAAAGCTATAAAACACTGATGAAGGAAATCAAAGATGACACAAATAGATGGAGAAACATACCATGTTGATGGATCAGAAGAATCAATATACTGAAAATGAATATACTACTCAAAGCAATCTATAGATTCAGTGCAATGACATTTTTTCACAGAACAAATAATTTCACAATTTTATGTAAATACAAAAAACCTCGAATAGCCAAAGCAATCTTGAGAAATAAGAATGGCACTGGAGGAATCAACCTGCCTGACTTCAGACTATACTACAAAGCTACAGTCATCAAGGTAGTATGGTACTGGTACAAAGCCAGAAATATAGATCAATGGAACAAAATAGAAATCCCAGAGATAAATCCATAAACCTGTGGACACCTTATCTTTTGACAAAGGAAGCAAAAATATACAATGGAGTAAACACAATCTCTTTAACAAATGGTGCTGGGAAAAGTAGTCAACCATCTGTAAAATAAGGAAACTAGAACACCTTCCAACACCATACATAAAAGTAAACTCAAAATGGATTTAAATCTAAACGTAAGATCAGAAACTATAAAACTCTTCGAGGAAAACATAGGCAAAACACTTTTGACATAAATCACAGCAAGTTCCTCTATGACTCACCTCACAGAGTAATGGATATAAAAGCAAAAAAAACAAATGAGACCTAATTAAACATAACAGCTTTTGCACAATGAAGAAAACTCTAAGCAAGGTGAAAAGACTGCCTTCAGAGTGGGAGAAAATAATAGCAAACAAAGCGACTGACAAAGAACTAATATCAAAATCATATAAACAACTCATGCAGCTCAATACCAGAAAAACAAACGACCCAATCCAAAAATGGGCCAAAGCACTAAGCAGAAATTTCTCCAAAGAAGACATACAGATGGCTAACAAACACATCGAAAAATGCTCAGCATCACTCATTGTCAGAGAAATGCAAATCAAAACCACAGTGAGGTACCATCTCCTGCCAGTCAGAATGGCTGCTATCTAAAAGTCTAATGCAGGAGAAGGTGTGGAGAAAAGGGAACCCTCTTACACTGTTGGTGGGAATGCAAACTACTACAACCACTATGGGTAACAATGTGGAGATTCCTTAAAAAAAAACTGAAAACAGATCTGCCATATGACCCAGCAATCCCACTGCTGGGAATACCCGTTGAAGAAAACAGAATTAAAAGAGACACATGTACCTCAGTGTTCATCGTAACACTGTTTACAATAGCTAAGACATGGAACCAACCTAGATGTCCATCAGCAGACGAATGGATAAGAAAGTTCTGATACATATGCACAACAGGAATATAACTCAGCTATTAAAAAGATTGCATTGGAATCAGTTCTAATGAGGTGTATGAAACTGGAGCCCATTATAGAGTGATATAAGTCAGAAAGAAAAACACCAATACAGTATATTAATGCATATATATGGAATTTAGAAAGATGGTCATGACGACCCTATACGCAAGACAGCAAAAGAGACACAGATGTAAAGAACAGACTTTTAGACTCTGTGGGAGAAGGCAAGGGGGGATGATTTGAGAGAATAGCATTGAAACATGTATATTACCATTTGTGAAATAGATCACCAGTTCAAGTTCGATGCATGAAACAGGGTACTCAAAGCTGGTGCACTGGGACAACCCAGAGGGGTGGAATAGGGAGGGAGGTGGGAGGGGGGTTAGGGATGGGGGTATACCTGTGGCTGATTCATGTCAATGTATGGCAAAAGCCACCACAATATTGTAAAGTAATTAGCCCTCAATTAAAATAAAAAATTAAGTAAAAGAAAATTGTTCAGTTGCCAAGTCGTGTCCAACTCTTTGCGACCCCATGAACTGCAACATGCCAGGCTTTCCTGTCTCTCACCATCTCCTTGAGTTTGCCCAAGTTCATGTCCATTGAAACGGTGATGTCACCCAACCATATCATCCTCTGTTACTCTCTTCTCCTTCAAGAGAAAAGGCAGTAGTTACCTACAAGGAGACCCTAACAAGTATCAACAGCTTCTGAAGAATATTTTTTAGGTCACAATGGATTGGCACAACATATACAAAGTAATGAAAGGAAAGAACTTGCAGCCAAGACTACTGTATCCAGGAAAAACATATTGCAACCATAGTGTGATGTCCCTTCACACCTGTCATAATGGCTACCATGAAAAGGACAATATCAAGTGTTATCAAAGATGTGGAGGAAAGGGAATCTTTGTGCACTGTTGGTGGGATTGTAAACTGGCAGAGTTGCTATGGAAAAGAATGTGTAATTTCCTTTAAAAATTAAAAATAAGACTCTCATATGATCCAGCTAATCCACTACTGGATATTTATTCATAGGAACCAAAAACACTAATCTAAAAAGATTATGCACTCCAATGTTCACTGCAGCATTACACACAATAACCAAGACTTGGAAGCCACATAAAGAATCAACTGATATATAAGTAGATAAAGAAGGTGTTTTATACATACACACGATATGAACTATGACCGAGCCATGAAGTATGAAACGTTTCCATTTGCAACAACATGGATGTGTCTAGGATGTATTTACTCTAAGAGATATAGGTCAGATAGAAAAAGACAAATGCCATGTGATTTCACTTATTTGTGGAATCTAAAAACAAAACAAAATAAAAGGAAAACAGGCTCATACAGATACAGAAAATTAGTGGTTCTTGCAAGAAAGGAGGAGGGGGTTGGCAAAGTAGATACCGGGGATTTTGGAGTACAAACTCCAGTTATGTAATAAGGAGGCCAGGGGGATATAATATACAGCATACAAAATATGGTCAATAATATTGTAATAAATTTGTTAGGAACTATTGTTACTAGACATACTGCTAGTCATTTTATAATGTATGTAAAAGTAAAATCATTTTGTAGCCCATATGGAGCTAACATACTGTTATACATCCAACATTTCAATAAAAAATTCATTTAAAAAAGGATGAAAGGGCATATTGAACAAGTAGTAGTAGCATAGTGTTTATGGAGACAAATAGCTTGCAAGTTTAAAATATCTGTCAGTTTTAAAATTCTGTAAATTGTTCTGAGTATTCTTTTCTTTTTTTTTCTTATTTTAAAATCCAAAGTAATATTTGATTATATTTAAAAGATTTTCAAAAAAATTTTTCTTAATTTAAAGATTATATTTTGGGGAGGGAGGTGGGAGGGGGGTTCAGGATTGGGAACACGTGTACACTCGTGGCAGATTCATGTTGATGTATGGCAAAACCAATACAATATTGTAAAGTAATTAGCCTCTAATTAAAATAAATAAATTTAAATATAAAAAAAAGATTATATTTGTACTTTACTCTTTGATCTCTGTACTTCATATAGAAAAAATTGGAGGTTCTCAACCACCTCAAATAGACCATGGAACCATTAACTCATCTAGCTCTGCAAAAGAAAGGAGAGAAATACACGAACAAAGGCTGTATGCACACGGGACGAAGTTAAGTTATATATGTGAAGAAGGCTTCGAGATATCTGAAAATAATGTGATAATATGCCAAATGGGAAAGTGGAGCTCTCCACCTCAGTGTGTAGCGGAGGACACTAGGCAAACCAAAATCTATTATCAGTATCATTCATTAAAACTAATCAATTTTCATCAAAGTCATGAGACTTGATCCTTTAGATTTCTAAATACATCAAGTAACTTATCGATTTATACATCATTTATGTATTAAAATAAAATGTATATCTGATCAGATCAGATCAGTTGCTCAGTCGTGTCCAACTCTTTGCGACCCCATGAAGCACAGCACGTCAGGCCTCCCTGTCCATCACCAACTCCCAGAGTTCACTCAGACTCATATCCATCTAGTCAGTGATGCCATCCAGTCATCTCATCCTCTGTTGTCCCCTTCTCCTCTTGCTCCCAATCCCTCCCAGCATCAGAGTCTTTTCCAAGGAGTCAACTCTTCCCATGAGGTGGCCAAAGTACTGGAGTTTCAGCTTTAGCATCATTCCCTCCAAAGAAATCCCAGGGCTGATCTCCTTTAGAATGGACTGGTTGGAATTCCTTGCAGTCCAAGGGACTCTCAAGAGTCTTCTCCAACACCACAGTTCAAGAGCATCAATACTTCAGTGCTCAGCCTTCTTCACAGTCCAACTCTCACATCCATACATGACCACAGGAAAAACCATAGCCTTGACTAGACGAACCTGTGTTGGCAAAGTAATATCTCTGCTTTTGAATATGCTACCTAGGTTAGTCATAACTTTCCTTCCAAGGAGTAAGCGTCTTTTAATTTCATGGCTGCAGTCACCATCTGCAGTGATTTTGGAGCCCAGAAAAATAAAGTCTGACACTGTTTCCACTGTTTCCCCATTATATTTGTCATGAAGTGATGGGACTGGATGCCGTGATCTTCGTTTTCTGAATGTTGAGCTTTAAGCCAACTTTTTCACTCTCCACTTTCACTTTCATCAAGAGGCTTTTGAGTTCCTCTTCACTTTCTGCCATAAGGGTGGTGTCATCTGCATATATGAGGTCATTGATATTTCTCCCGGCAATCTTGATTCCAGCTTGTGTTTCTTCCAGTTCAGCATTTCTCATGATGTACTCTGTATATAAGTTAAATAAGCAGGGTGACAATATACAGCTTGATGTACTCCTTATCCTATTTGGAACCAGTCTGTTTTTCCACGTCCAGTTCTAACTGTTGCTTCCTGACCTGAATACAGATTTCTCAAGAGGCAGATCAGGTGGTCTGGTATTCCCATCTCTTACAGAATTTTCCACAGTTTATTGTGATCCACACAGTCAAAGACTTTGGCATAGTCAATAAAGCAGAGATAGATGTTT
>NW_011494910.1:5627782-5643103 GCF_000754665.1 Bison bison bison | reverse complement strand
CTGGAATTCTACCACCTCCACTAGCTTTGTTCATAGTGATGCTTTCTAAGGCCCACTTGACTTCACATTCCAGGATGTCTGGCTCTAGGTCAGTGATCACACCATCGTGATTATCTGGGTCATGAAGATCTTTTTTGTACAGTTCTTCTGTGTATTCTTGCCATCTCTTCTTAATATTGTCTGCTTCTGTTAGGTCCATACCATTTCTGTCCTTTATTGAGCCCATCTTTGCATGAAATTTTCTTGAAGCGATCTCTAGTCTTTCCCCTTCTGTTGTTTTCCTCTTTTTCTTTGCATTGTTCGCTGAAGAAGGTTTTCTTATCTCTTCTTGCTATTCTTTGGAACTCTGCATTCAGATGTTTATATCTTTCCTTTGCTTTTCGCTTCTCTTCTTTTCACAGCTATTTGTAAGGCCTCCCCAGACAGCCATTTTGCTTTTTTGCATTTCTTTTCCGTGGGGATGTTCTTGATCCCTGCCTCCTGTACAATGTCACGAAACTCATTCCATAGCTCATCAGGCACTCTATCTATCAGATCTAGGCCCTTAAATCCATTTCTCACTTCCACTGTGTAATCATAAGGGATTTGATTTAGGTCATACCTGAATGGTCTAGTGGTTTTCCCTACTTTCTTTAATTTAAGTCTGAATTTGGCAATAAGGAGTTCATGGTCTGAGCCACAGTCAGCTCCTGGTCCTGTTTTTGCTGACTGTATAGAGCTATATATTTATACATTAAATCAAATTTGACATATAAAATTAATCATTTTTGTTATTAATAATTCCATTAGTTCTATAGAGAATCACTTTTCAACCTGGCAATTATTTTGTATTAACACTGGATGTGCAATAAAATTAAACAACTATTTATATTAGTAAACCTTTTTATATTTCTATTTAAGTTTCAAAAAAATGTCATATGTCTTCCTTAAAATGTCTCTTTTAATTTCTTGCAATATATAGTACTTTTCCTAAGATTATGTGTGGAGTCTCAATGTGTTTTTCTTTTATTACTCATGATTGGTTAGAGAAGCACTGATGGTTTCTTTCACATATTGGTAATTTCAGTTTCAAGTTCTTGCTCAAGTGGACACACACCAGAATGGTAATTTTAAGAAAAATTTGTGCACTTTCCTCCCATGTCATAGAAGTTCCTGTATAATGATTTATTATTTTCAAGTAAAACTACCAAGTATGTTGACCAGTACATCAAACTAAATTTCAAAGTTAGCAAAACATGAAATCATTCTTTCATTTCTTCCCAGGACTTCCTTGTGGACTTCCACCTTATATTCAGAATGGTGTTGTATCTCACAAGAAAGTTACCAATATGGAGAAGAAGTTACTTACGACTGTGATGAAGGGTTTGGAACTGATGGACCTGCATCTCTAAGACGTTTAGGAGGGGAATGGTCTTGTCCACAAGATTGCGTAAGTATAGTGTTTTTCCTTTTATTCTAAAGCTGACAAATATCTTTTAATTCAAAGCATAAGTGGCCCAAATATGAAATTAAGCAGTAATTCTAGAATATAACAAGATATCTATGAAAAGTTCTGAATTCTGGTAGAGAATTAATAACCCTAGAAATAATAAAAGTTTGATTTGCTGTTGTAGTTCCATCATTCAGTCATTTATGACTCTTTGCGACCCTATGGACTGTAGCAAGCCAGGCATCCCTGTCCTTCACTGTCTCCTGGCGTTTGCTTAAACTAATGTCCATTGAATTGGTGATGACGTTCAACCATCTCATTGTTTGCTGTCCCCTTCTCCTCCTTCCCTCAATCTTTCCCAGCATCAGGGTCTTTTCCAATAAGCCAGCTCTTCGTATCAGGTAAACAAAGTATTGGAGCTTCAGCTTCAGTATCAGTCCTTCGAATGAATATTCAGGGTCAATTTCTTTTAGCATTGACTGCTTTGATCTTGCAGTCCAAGGTACTCTCAAGAGTCTTCTCCAGTACCATAGTTCAAAAGTATCAATTATTTGGCACTCAGCCTGACTCTTCTTTATTGTCCAACTTTCAAATCATACATGACTACTGGAAGTCATAACTTTGGCTAGGTGGACCTTTGTAGGTAAAGTGATGTCTCTCCTTTTTAATATGCTGTCGAGGTTTGTCATAGCTTCTCTTCCAAGGAGCAAGTGTCTTTTAGTTTCATGGCTGCAGTGACCATTCACAGTGATTTTAGAGCCCAAGAAAACAAATTCTGTCACTGTTTCCATTTTTTCTGCATTATTTTCCATAAAGTGTTGGGACTAGATGACATGATCTCCATTTTTTGAATGTTGAGTTTTAAGTCAGCTTTTTCAGTCTCTTCTTCCACCTTCACCAAGAGGCCCTTTAGTTCTTCTTTACTTTCTGCCATTAAGGTGGTGTCATCTGAGGCATAGCTGAAGTTATTGGTATTTCTCCTGGCAATCTTGATGCTTCATTCCACCAGGCATTTTGCATGATGTACTCTGCATATAAGTTAAATGGGCAGGATGACAATATACACCCTTGAAATACTCTTTTCCCAATTTTCAGCCAGTCAATTGTCCATGTACAGATCTAACTGTTACTTCTTCACCTGCATAGTTTTCTCAGGAGGAAGGCAAGGTGGTCTGGTATTCCCATCTCTTCAAGAATTTTCCACAGTTTGTTGTGATCCACACAATCAAGGGCTTTAGCGTAGTCAATGAAGAAGAAGTAGATGTTTTTCTGGAATTTCCTTGCTTTTTCTGTGATCCAATGGAGGTTGGTGATTTGATAACACTAAACTATCTGTTTCACATCATCTTGGGTGCAGTTTGAGTTTGAACATCCTCTGATATACATCTCAGATTTCTGGTCTCTGTTCCTGTACCATGGTTGAACTCTGCTCTTAACACTACTTAATTTGCTGTTAATTTGCCAATCATTTCTTTGTAATATGCAATTTTCTAAGGCACTTAACATAATGCAAGGTAACATATTTTGATAAAAGCAAAAATAGAAACATTCATAATTTAGGTGGGCTGTCATGGGAGAAGATAACTTAAATTTGAGAAGTATGCAGCTGTACCTCTTAGAATGTCACCATTCCCATGTTGTATTTTTGATAATATAGAGACAGTCAATGTGACTAAATCAAGATTTCTGACATTTGTCTCAAGGTATAAGAGAAATGCTGTAGAATTTGATATGTAGCTATTTATTTTCTGGAATATAATCAGTGGTCGTTATGCATCTTTAAAGATGTACTGAACAAATGCATAATCTTTTCTCTTTCAGGCACAAATTGTGTTAACTTTCCCATCTTTGAGGATGCTGTACTCATAGATCAGGAGAAGGATTTCTATGGGTCAGGAGAACAAGTGGCTTTTAAGTGTCTATCATATTATCAGTTGGATGGATCTAATACTATACAGTGTATTAAGACCAAATGGATAGGAAGGCCAGTATGCAGAGGTACTTTGGTAAATTTTTAAATTTATATAAGTATCTGAAATAATATAATGTAGAAAATTGCCTCCACTAACATTAAATGGACATAGATTACTGCTAGGCCAGGTCAAAAGCAGTTTGTGCCTGAACATAAAAAGGGATGGACTTGTGTTCCCAGTGTTTGGTTTTGCAGCCCAATAGTTCTCAAAGCACAGTCCTGGCAGAGCATTCTCAGCACATTCTGTAAACTGTTAGATATGGAAGCAGATTCACAGGCTTACTCAGACTTGTTGAATCAAAACCTCTGGGGCTGCAACTCTGACAATGTCTTGATGATTCCCAAGGAATTCTGTGTATATTTCAGTTTAGGACCCATGGCTACAGCCTCTTGTAGTTACAGCCTCTGCATCCCCTGAATCACACTGATCATCATTGATGGTGATGTCCTTATCATTTGCCCCAAAATATCATTAAAGTATAGTTTTGTAAATTTACACTTTATTTTTCTATTATTTTTCCAGATCTTCTGTTCAAATATTTAATCATCTTTTCCTTGCAACTATAGTATTCTTCAAAGTGTGTTAATTATTGATTAAGGCTCTAAAGAAGAACCTACTGTGTTTATTTTCTGAAAGGCCCTAAAGTTATATCTCATAAACAGGATATATATAAACCAAATCTTGATGTCAAATGATATTTTTATTATGTTTTGCTTATGGTTTAAAATTCATTTTGAATTTATATACTTTATAATTTTTATTTTACTAACCTCAAAAAGATTTCCAGGAAAACTCTTTTTCTTCAGTGACCTAAAAATTGAGTATCACTTTTCTAGTGAAGTATAGGGGAGATATTTAAGATACAGAAGTTTAATTCATGCTGAAAAATATTGCTTTATTTCCTTTCCCTTACATACACACACACACAAACACACACACAGAAGTCTGTCAGTCGTGTCCGACTCTTTGCGACCCCATGGATTGTAGCACACCAGGCTCCTCGGTCCATGGGGTTTTCCAGGCATGAATACTGGAGTGGGTTGCCATTTCCTCCTCCAGGGGATCTTCCTGACCCAGGGATCCAGCCCGGGTCCTCCGCATTGTAGGCAGACGCTTCACTGTCTGAGCTACCAGGGAAGTCCATCAAAAACACAGAAGAGTAGTAGTAAGTTTCAAAAGGATGTCAGTTGAGATCTTTTATAGACTAAATTTACTTCCTAGAAGTTAATTCGCCAATTATATGCACAGCTGGAGACAAGAGGCTGCAAAAAAAGGTCCAACTGGAAAATATCTTGGGGACCCAATTAGATCCAGTTATTCTATGTCTGTGGATTTAAAATGATCATCATCCACGGTGGAATAGATGTGTTCCTCGTTCCTTAGAAAATCCACAGCTAGCTTGACTGAGGCTACGGACATGTGCTGGAGTTGGTTCTTGAGATCCTGAAAGTTCAACCCTTCAGTTCTTGGGCAAGCCTTGATCAAATTCAGCACCTGGTACATGAGGCCATTTGCTGGTATGAAGTTATTCCCACTGAAGTTCCCAGCTTCACCCATTCCTGGATTGCTGATAGGTGCTCTCCCTGCTGAAGGCTGACTGTTCGACTTGCTCAGCATCATGTGTGCATTGACTACTTCCAGAATATGTGTGGTGAACTCATTCATATCCTCCAGGGGCATGATCTTAAAGGCTGCCAGGCTTTTCTTGTTCTGGAAAGATCTCAGATGACTTTCACATATGTTCCTGGAGGGACCACAGTGTTTTCACCGCTGGCATCATCTGTGTCAATCCACTGGCGAATATCAGTGGGTGCAGCTGTCATGTCATCTATCTTGTAAACAATGTTGGTTGCATCCTTCTCTGCATTTCTGATAATCCCCACAATACTGACCTGTGAAATCTCAACATTTCCAATTCTGAATACTTCATCAACCAGAGCAGCAGAAAGCAGCTGAGATATGGTACAGGGTACAATGTGCTGAGCTCGAGGTCTGGATTTCTTTTTGGCCTGGGAAGCTGTTGGAGATCCAAAGCCCCCAGGGGACTGTGTGTAGCCACCGGCTCCCCCAAAAGAGCAGGTGCTATAGCTTTCAAACCCACTATTCCACATGTTCGAGACGATTGCCTCAAGAGAGAGTTCCAGAAGGTTCCAGCTGGAGGGTTCGCCAAACCCCCTCAAGACCCCTGGCACTCCAGCTGCAGTTTATATATTTATACATATATAAACTGATGACAGATTATGTCTTTCATGACAGATTAACTGTTGAATTGAAAGGACCATGGAATATATTTGACATTCTATTTCCTCCTTGCTGTTCATGATAATCATTATACTAGAGATACTTTTTTTACCTTTCTATTCAGATATTTCCTGTGTGAATCCACCTCAAGTGGAAAATGCTATTATACAAAATCAGAAGTCTATATATCAAAGTGGTGAGAGAGCACGTTAGGAATGCACTGGGAATTATGACTTTTGGGGGAGATAGATGTCGTATGTTTAAATGGAACTTGGACAAAACCATCTCAGTGCAAAGGTAGAGTATCTTACTCACCCTGTCCACACAATTTAGATAATCTAATAAGGACAAAATATATTGAATCAAAATTAGGATGAAGTAGCCTTTCTGGAATAATTTTTAGTTGCAAAAAAATGGTGCTGAAAATCCAGTTCTTTTGTGGTCTGAATATGTAATCTAACATGTTTATTGTATGACAGTGTTGACCAGATTTGAGCAGTTGGAATCATGGGACATTTCCTGTCTTAAAACATTGAGACAGTCAGTTGTTTTCTGAAGATAAGTGTGTAAAAGATACCATAGTTACATGTAACAGCCCAATAAATTCCGCTTTGAGACATGGAATAAGCAGCTGGGGCCTGATCACAAAATCTGACATAGATGTGGGCAGCTGTACCTATGGATGATATTTAAAGGTAGGTTACTAGCTGAGCTCCAGCAGAGCTATTTAAAATCCTACAGGATGATGCTACAAAAGTGCTACACTCATTACATCAGCAAATTTGGAAACCCAGCAGTAGTCACAGGAGTGGAAAAGGTCAAACCTCACCAATTCCCAAGAAGTGCAGTACTAAAAAATGTGCAAATCACCAGACAATTGCAGTCATCTCCCATGCTAGTAAGGTTAAGTTCAAGATCCTCAAGCTAAGCTTGATGTGAATAGCTGATTCATCTGAAGGTTGAAGGCAGACAGAGAAGAGGGTGACAGAAGATGAGATGTTTGGGTGACATCACCGATTCAATGGACATGAACTTAGGCAACTCTGGGAGATGTCAGGGACGTGGAAACCTGGCATGAGCAGTCTGTGTGGTCACAAAGTGTCAGACACGACTTGATGACTGAGAAATAACTAGCTGAACTCATTCAGAAAATGAGTGTACACATAAAAATAAAGAGTCTGAACTTGGTACTGGGACAGTTCAGTGTTTAGAGATCATATAGGATGGGAATCCAAACCAAGAAGTACATTCAGTTCAGTCACTCAGTCATGTCCAACTCTGTGATCCCATGAATCACAGCACACCAGACCTCCCTGTCCATCACCAACTCCCAGAGTTCACTCAAACTCATGTCCATCGAGTCAGTGATGCCATCCAGCCATCTCATCCTCTGTCATTCCCTTCTCCTGCCCCCAACCCCTCCCAGCATCAGGGCCTTTTCCAATGAGTCAACCCTTCACATGAGGTGGCCAAAATATTGGAATTTCAGCTTCAGCATCAGTCCTTCCAATGAACACCCAGGAGTGATCTCCTTTAGGATGGACTGGTTGGAATTCGTTGCAGTCCAAGGGACTCTAACAATGCAGTTCCAAAGCATCAATTCTTCAGCACTCAGCCTTCTTCACAGTCCCGCTCTCACATCCATACATGACCACTGGAAAAACCATAGCCTTGACTAGACGGACCTTTGTTGGCAAAGTGATATCTCTGCTTTTCAATATACTATCTAGATTGGTCACAACTTTCCTTCCAAGGAGCAAGCGTCTTTTAATTTCATGGCTGCAGTCACCATCTGCAGTTATTTTGGAGCCCAAAAAAATAAAGTCTGACACTGTTTCCACTGTTTCCCCATCTATTTGCCATGAAGTGATTCAACCAGATGCCATGATCTTAGTTTTCTGAATGTTGAGCTGTAAGCCAACTTTTTCACTCTCCTCTTTCACTTTCATCTAGGGGCTTTTTAGCTCCTCTTCACTTTCTGCCACAAGGGAGGTGTCATCTGCATATCTGAGGTGATTGATATTTCTCCAGGCAATCTTGATTCCAGCTTATGCTTCTTCCAGCCCAGCATTTCTCATGACGTGCTCTGCATATAAGTTAAATAAGCAGGGTGACAATATCCAACCTTGATGTACTCCTTTTCCTATTTGGAACTAATCTGTTGTTCCATGTACATTGGCCACTTCTAATTTTTCTAGTTAACTTTTGCCTGGTGTGTAATTTTTGCAACCTCCACTTGAACATGTTTTCATGTTTGAAGCGACTTTTTTTTTTTTTTTTTTATACAACATACAGTTGAGTCTTGTTTAGGTGTCTACCCTGGCATTTTCAGGTTTTTAATTGATGTGTTTAAGACCATTTATATTTAAAGTGACTTATTAACTATTAAGGACAGTCTGCCATTTTCTTATTTGTTCTGTGTTTGTTTCCTTCATTTCTCAACGTTTTTCTTTTCTTGACTTCCTTGTGGATTTTTGAACATTATAAAATAATTTGACTTGGATCTACATTGTTTTTGAGTATACATCTTTGCACGGTTTTCTTTGTCTCTCTAGGTATTAAGATACACTTAGGTAGTTTATACAGAGAAGGCAATGGCACCCCACTCCAGTACTCTTGGCCGGGAAAATCCCAGGGACAGGGGAGCCTTGTGGGCTGCCATCTATGGGTCACACAGAGTCGGATACGACTGAAGTGACTTAGCAGCAGCAGCAGGTAGTTATTCACTCCCTACTGTTGGTGACATTTTACCACCTCAGATGAAATGTGGAATGCTTACTTCCATTTAGATTTATTGGTTCTCTCCACATTTTTAATATAAATGTTTGTAGTATCCTCTCTATATACATTGAGCACCATATCAGACGACAATTTTGCACAACTGTAATTAAATCAACAGGGAAATCACACTCTTATTATATTTACCCTTTCTTAAAAAAAAAAAAACTCCATTCTAAAATCTCAATTCTATTTCTATTTTGCTTTTGAAAAGTTCTTAAGCATAGTTCTGCTGGAGACAAATTCTCTGTTTTGCTTTGTTCGGGAAATTCTTTCTTTCTCCCTTTAATTCAAAAGGATAGTTTACAAGAATTTGGAGTTGACAATTTTTTCATCCAGCTTTGGAAAAATGTTCTCACTTCTTTCTGGCTCTATGCTCATCGATGAGATTTCCACCGAAGCTTGAATCCTTTTTTCCAAATATGTATTGCATAATATTTATCCCTAATAAGTATTGCATATCTATCTAGCTGTTTATGAGATTTTTTTTTCTCTAAGTTTCAGGAACTTGAACATGATGTATCTTGTTTAACTTTTGATTTAGTATTGGCATGTAGCCAATTAACACTGTTGTGCTAACTTCAGGTAAATAGCGAAGGGACTCAGCCACACATATGCATGTGACCATTCTCACTCAAACTCCCTTCCTGTCAAATCTGCCACATTACACTCCACAGAGTTCCCTGTGCTATACAGTAGGTCCTTATTTGTCATCCACTTAAAAAATAGCAGTGTGCTCATGTCCACCCAAATTCCCTAACTGTCTCTTCTCCCGTCATTCCCCCTGGCAACCATAAATTCCTTCTCTAAGTCTGTGAGTCTGTTTCTGTTCCACAGATAAGTCTGTTTGCAAAATTTCTTTTAAAATTCCTTATATAGGGGACGTCTTAGAATTTTTCTTCTTCTCTGTCTAACTTCACTCAGTATAACACTCTCTAGGTCCATCCATATTTTTGCAAATGACATTATTTCATTCTTTTAGTGGATGAGTAATATTCCATTGTACATATGTACCACATCTTCTTTACCCATTTCTCTGTTGATGGACATTTAGGTTGATTCCATATCATGACTATTGTAAACAGGGCTGCAATGAACATTAGGGTGTGTGTTTCCTCTTAGACCAAGTTTTTCACCAGATCCATGCCTGGGACAAGATTGCAGGGTCATATGGTAGCTCTGTTTTTAGTTTCAAAGGAGTGTAAATACTTGTCTCCATAGTGGCTGTATCAACTAACAGTGTAGGAGGGTTACCTTCTCTCCACATACTCGCCAGCATAGCTCTTTTGACTCATGTTAAGGAATATCATGCTGTAGTTTTGATTTGAATCTCTCTAATAATTAGTGATATGAGCATCTTTTCATGGGTGTCTTGCCCATCTGCATGTCTTCTTTGGAGAATAAACCTAAGGAGACAGAAGATCTGTAATCTGAAAACTGTAGTACACTAATGAAAGAAATTGAAGACAAAAACAGATGGAAGGATATACCATTATCTTTGATTAGAAAATCAATATTGTCAAAATGACTGCAATATCAAAAACAATCTACAGATTCAATGCAATCTGTACGTAATTATCAATGGCAATTTGTCACAGAACTAGAAAAAAAAAAAGAAACTTACAATTTGAATGGAGACACAAAAGGCCAAAAATAGACAAAGCAATCTTGAGAAAGAAAAATGGAGCTGGAGGAATGACACTCCCTGACTTCAGACTATACTACAAAGCTCTAGACATAAAAAAAAAAAAAAAAAAAAAAGGGAACTCATTATGACATCAGGACTTATGAATCAGTTAATTGAAATGGACAGGAATGGGCAAGTTTAATTCAAATATAATTCCAGTCTGGAATTTTGTATGATGTTAAATTAGTAGGGTGACAATATACAGCCTTAACATATTCCTTTCCCAATTTTGAACCAGTTGTTGTTCCATTCTGGTTCTAACTGTTAGAACTATGGGCAAGAATCCCTTAGGAGAAATGGAGTAGCCCACACAGCCAACAGAGGAGTCTGAAATGGAGTACTTGGGTTCATTTTCAAAAATGACAAACTTATCTCCATTCATTTCCAAGGCAAGTCACTTAAAATCACAATAATCCAAGTCTATGCCCACCCACTAATGTCAAAGTATATGAAGTTGACTGGTTCTATGAAGACATATTACATTCTAGATCAAAACATCAAAACAAAAAAATCTGCTTTTCATACAGGGAACTGGAATGCAAAGGTAGGAATAAATGGATACCTGGAGTAACAGGCAAGTTTGGCCTTGGAGTATGAAATGAAGCAGGGGAAAAGCTAAAAGAGTCTTGACAAGAGAAGATATGGGTCATAGGAAATACCCTCTTCAAAATCACAAGAGACATTTCTACACATGGACATCATGAGATGGTCAGCACCAAAATCAGAATGATTATATTATTTGCAGTCAAAGATAGAGAAGCTCTATACAGTTGGCAAAACCAAGACTGGAAGCTGAGTGTGGCTCAGATCATGAGGTACTTTTTGTGAAATTCAGACTTGAAGAAAGCAGGGAAAATCACTAGGCCATTCAGGTCGTTTATGATTATATAGCAGAAGACATAAAAAGATTCAAGGGATTAGATCTGAGAGAGTGCCTGAAGAACTGTGGATGGAAGTTTGTAACTTTGTACAGGATGCAGTGAGCAAAACCATCTCCAAGAAGCAGAAATGCAACAATGCAAAATGGTTTTCTGAGAAGGCCTGACAAAGAGGTGAAAAAAGAAGAGATGCAAAGTGCAAAGGACAAAAGGGAAAATATACCCATCTGAATGCAGAATCCAAAAAATAGCAAGGAGGGATAAGAAAGCCTTGTTAGGTGACCAATGCAAAATAATAGAGGAAAGCAATACAATGGGGAAGACTAGAGATGACTTCAAGAAAATTAGAGGGAGCAAGGGAACATTTCATGTAGTGATGGGCACAGTAAAGGGTAGAAACAGTATGCCCCTAAGAGAAGCAGAAGGTATTAAGAAGAGGTGGCAAGAATATACAGAAGAACTGTACAGAAAAGGACTTAATGACCCAGATAACCATGATGGTGTTGTCACTCACCTGGAGCCAGAAATCCTGGAGTGTGAAGTCAAGTGGGCATCACTACAAACAAAGTTGTGGAGGTGATGGGATTCCAGCTGAGCTAGTTCAAATGCTAAAGATGATTCTGTGGAAGTACTGCACTTAATATGGAAATTTTATTTGGAAATAAAATTTGGAAATTTGGAAAACTCAGCAGTGGCCATAGAACTGGAAAAGGTGAGTTTTTATCCCAGTATCTAGAAGGGAAATGCCAAAAAATAGTCATACTAGCACAACACAACTGGATTCATTTCACATGCTAGCAAGGTAATACTCAAAATCCTTTCAGCTGAATTTCAAAAACATGTGAACTGAGAACTTCAAGATGTACAAGCTATATTTCGAAAGACGGCAGAACTAGATATTAAATTGACAACATCCGTTGGATCATAGAAAAAGCAAAGGAATTGAAGAAACACTCTGCTTCATTGACTACACTAAACTCTTTGATTGTGTGGATCACAGCAAACTGTGGAAAATTCTTACAGAGATGGGAATACTTGACCACCTTACCTGCCTCCTGAGAAACCTGTATGCAGGTTAAGAAGCAACAATAAAAACTGGAATGGAACAACAAACTGGTTCAAAATTGGGAAAGGAGTATGTCAAGGCTATATATTGTCACTCTGCTAATTTAACATCATACAAAATACCAGGCTGGAAGAAGCACAAGCTGGAATCAAGATTGCCAGGAAAAATACCGATAACCTCAGATACACAGATGACATCACACTAATGACAGAAAGCAAAGAAGAACTAAAGAGCCTCTTGATAATGGTGAACAAGGAGATTGAAAAAGCAGCTGAAAACCACATTCAAAAAACAAAGATCATAGTATCAGGTTCCATCACTGTATGTCAAAAATGGGGGGAAATGGAAACAGTGACAGACTTCATTCTTTTCAGCTTCACAGTAACTGTGGATGCTGACTGCAGCCATGAAATTAAAAGACTGCTTGGAAGAAAAGCTATGAATACCTTGACAGCATGTTAAGAAGCAGAGACATCACTTTACCAACAAACGTTCATATTGTCAAAGTTATGGTTTTTCAAGCAGTAATGTATGGATGTGAATGTTTGACCACAATGAAGGCTGAGTACCAAGGAACTGATTTTTTGATCTGTGGTGCTGGAGAAGACTCTTGTGAGTCCCTTATCCTGCAAGGAGATCAAGCCAGTCAATCCTAAAAGAAATCAGTCCTGAATATTCATTGGAAGGACTGATGCTGAAGCTGAAGTTCCAGTATTTTGGCCACCTGATGAGAAGAGCTGACTCTTTGGAAAAAGAACCTGATATTGGAAAAGATTAAGTGCAGGAAGAGAAGGGACATCAGCAATGAGATGGTTGGATGGCATGATCGACAGAATGGACACGACTTGGAGCAAACTCTGGGAGTTAATGAAGGACAGGGAAGCTGGGATTTCTACAATCCATGGGGTTGCAAAGAGTCAAAAACAATTGAGCGACTGAACAACACAATAGGAAGTGATTATGATGTATCTTGACATTAAGTTATTTGGCTCTATCTCATTTGGATTTCACTGAGCAGTTTTAGTATGTAGTTGTTTTTGGTTACTCACTAAGTCATATGCCCTATTTGAGAAATTATCAGCCATTATTTAAAAAAAATTTTTTAGAGTGTATTTCCTATATAATATAGTGTTAGTTTCACTGTACATCAAAGTGAATCAGCTAAACATATACATATATCCCCATTCTTTTGGATTTCCTTTACATTTAAGCCATCAGAAAATGATGGCATAGGGAAATCAGCCATTATTATTATTATTATTATTTTATCTCTTATTCTTTATTTTCAACTTCATGTTCAACCTTCTTTGCTATCTTCCCACAGGTCCTGGAAACTGTGTCCGTTTTCTTTCAGTCTATTTTCCAAGTTAGTTAATATTCAAGCATATTGATCCTTCTGCCATCTGCAATATATTGTCCCACCATGTGGTTTTCTAATAATCTATTTTTAGTTCTACCAATTGGACTAGATTTTTAAAAACCATCATCGAATGATTTCAATATCTGTGTCATCTCAGTGTTGTCTTCTCTTGATTGCCTTTTCTCTTTTGAGGTTTACCTGGTCTTTGGTCTGATAAATGATTTTCAACTGTATTCAGACACTTGAGCTTTTATATCTTGAGACTAAGGATGTTATTGGACTTCTTCATTAATCAGGCCTCCATTACTGCCATGTAGGGTGCAAGCCCAAGGTTCCCACCTGGCCTCCTCTGACACCAGGAGAAAGGGTAGAAGTTTCTTGTTCATTCCTTCAGTTCAGTTCAGTTCAGTCACTCAGTCATGTCCAACTCTTTGCGACCCCATGAATTGCAGCACACCAGGCCTCCCTGTCCTTCACCAACTTCTGGAGTTCACTCAAACTCATGTCCATTGACTCAGTGATGCCATTCAGCCATCTCATTCTCTGTCGTCCACTTCTACTCCTGCTCCTAGTCCCTCCCAGCTCAGGGTCTTTCCCAATGAGTCAGCTCTTCGCATGAGGTGGCCAAAGTATTGGAGTTTCAGCTTCAACGTCAGTCCTTCCAATGAACACTCAGAACTGATCTCCTTTAGGAATGGACTGGTTGGACCTCCTTGCAGTCCAAGGGAGTCTCAAGAGTTCACTCATTATGTGAGTGGAAATGTGGGCTGCTTACTTGGACCCTGTAGATCAAGGCATGGAAAGGACTGGTCTGAGGTTTCTGCCATTGTGTGTTTCTAGACTAAATCAGTCCAGTTCAGTTGCTTAGTCGTGTCTGACTCTTTGAAACTCCGTGGACTGCAGCACACCAGGCTTTCCCATCCATCACCAACTCCCAGAGCATAACTAACCTCATGTCCATCAAGTCAGTGATGCCATCCTACCATCTCATCCTCTGTTATCCCCTTATCTTTCCACCTTCAATTTTCCCAGCATCAGGGTTTTCTCCAAAGAGTCAGTTCTTTTCATCTGCCGGCCAAAGTATTGGAGCTTCAGCTTCATCATCAGTCCTTCCAATGAATATTCGGGACTTATTTCCTTTAGGATTGACTGGTTTGATCTCCTTGCATTCCAAGGGACTCTCAAGTTTCTTCTCCAACACCACAGTTCAAAAGCATCAATTTTTCGGTGCTCAGCTTTCTTGAAAATCCAACTCTCATATGCGTACATGATGACTGAAAAAATCTTAGCTTTCACTAGGTGGAATTTTGTTGGCAAAGTAATTTCTCTGCTTTTTGATATGCTGTCTAGGTAGGTCATACCTTTTTTCTAAGGAGCAAGTGTCTACCATCTGCAGTGATTTTGGAGCCCCAAAATAAAGTCTGTCACTGTTTCCATTGTTTCACCACCTGTTTGCTCTGAAGTGATGGGACCAGATGCCATGTCCTTAGTTCTATGAATGTTGATTTTTAAGCTAACTTTTCCACTCTCCTCTTTCACTTTCATTAGGAGACTCTTTAGTTCTTCTTCACTTTCTGCCATAAGGGTGGTACCATCTGCATTTCTGAGGTTGTTGATATTTCTCCTGACAATATTGATTCCAGCTTGTGGTTCATCCAGCTTGGAATTTTGCATGATGTACTCTGCATATAAGTTAAGTAAGCAGGTGACAGTATACAGATTTGATGTATTCCTTTCCTGATTTGGGACCAGTTTTTCTTCTATGTCTGATTCTAACTGTGGCTTCTTGACCTGCATACAGATTTCTCAAGAGGCAGGTCAGGTATTACCATCTATTTAATTTCCACAGTACGTTGTGATCCACACAGTCAAAGGCTTTGGTGTAGTCAAAACAGAAGCGGATTTTTTT
>NW_011494910.1:5627582-5627682 GCF_000754665.1 Bison bison bison | reverse complement strand
GAAATGGAAGCAAAATTTGCTTTCAGACACTGCAGCATGTTGTATAAAAGGGTAAAAGGTTGTTTTTTTTTTTGTTTTTTTTTTTTTTTTTTTTTTCTTT
>NW_011494910.1:5620436-5627482 GCF_000754665.1 Bison bison bison | reverse complement strand
TTTTTTTTTTTTTGTGGAACTCTCTTGCTTTTCTGATGATCCAGTGGATGTTGGCAATTTCATCTCTGGTTTCTCTGCCTTTTCTGAACCAGTTTGAACATCAGGAATTTCATGGGTCACATGCTGTTGAAGCCTAGCGTGGAGAAGTTTGAGCATTACTTTACCAGCATGTGAGTTGAATGCAATTGTATGGTAGTTGGAACATTCTTTGGGATTGCCTTTCTTTGGGATTGGAATGAAGATTGACATTTTGCAGACCTTTGTTCCCTGCTGAATTTTCTGGCATATTGAGTGCAGCACTTAAAGAGCATCATCTTTTAGGATTTGAAATAGTTCAACTGAAATACCATCACCTTCACTAGCTTTGTTCACAGTCATGCTTTTTAAGGCCTACTTGACTTTGTATTTTAAGATGTCTGGCTCTAGGTGAGTGATCACACCTTTGTGGTTATCTGGGTCATGAAGATCTTTTTTGTATAGTTCTTCTGTGTATTCTTGCCACCTCTTCTTAATATCTTCTACTTCCACTAGGTCCATACCATTTTTGTCCTTTCTAGTGCCCATCGTTGCATGAAATATCCTTGGTATCTATAATTTTCTTGAAGAGATCTCCAGCCTTTCCCATTCTATTGTTTTCCTATATTTCTTTGCACTGATCACTGAGGAAAGCTTTCCTATTTCTCCTTGCTATTCTTTGGAATACTGAATTCAAATAGTTATCTTTCCTTTTCTCCTTTGCCTTTGACATCTGTTCTTTTCTCAGATATTTGTAAGACCTCTTGAGGCAACCATTTTGCCTTTTTGTGTTTTTTTTTTTTTTTCCACAGGGGATGATTTTGATCCCTTCCTCCTGTACAAAGTCAGGAACCACTCTTCATAGTTGTACAGGCATTCTGTCTTATATATTCCCTTGAATCTATTTGTCTCTTCCACTGTAATTGTAAGGGATTTGATTTAGGTCATGCCTGAATGGTCTAGTGGTTTTCACATCTTTTTTCAATTTAAGTATGAATTTGGCAACATAGAGTTCATGATCTGAGCCACAGTTAGCTCCCAGTTTTGTTTTTGCTGACTGTATAGAGCTTCTCCATCTTTGGCTGCAAAGAATATTTTCAATCTGATTTTGGTATTGACCATTTGGTGATGTCCATGTGTAGAGTTTTCACTTGTGCTGTTGGAAGAGGGTTTTTGCTATGACCAGTGTGTTCTCTTGGCAAAATTCTGTTACTCTTTGCTGTGCTTCATTTTGTACTCTAACACCAAACTTGCCTGTTAGTCCAGATATCTCTTGACCTCCCACTTTTGCATTCCAGTCCCCTATAATGTAAAGGACATCTTTTTGCTTGTTAGTTCCAGAAGTCCTTGTATGTCTTCAGAAAACTATTCCACTTCAGCTTCTTCAGCATTACTGTTCAGGACATACACCTGGATTACTGTGCTTGTCAATGGTTTGGCTTGGAAATGAACAGCAATCATTCTGTCATTTTTGAGATTGTATGCAAGCACTGCATTTCAGACTGTTTTCTTGACTATCATGACTACTCCAATTCTTCTTAGGGATTCTTGCTCACAGTAGTAGATATACTGGTCATCTGAGTCAAATTCAGCAATTCAAGTACATTTAAGTTTGCTGATTTTTAAAATGCCGATGTTCATTCTTGCCATCTCCTGTTTGACCACTTCCAATTTGCCTTGATTCATGGACCTAACATTCTAGGTCCCTATGCAATAGTGCTCTTTACAGCATCAGACTTTACATCCATCACCAGTAATACCCACAATTGGATGTTGTTATTTTTCTTCATCTCTTCATTCTTTCTGGAATTATTTCTCCACTGATCTTCCGCATATTGGGCACCTCCCCACCTGAGTTCATCTTTTAGTGTCTTATCTTTTTGCCTTTTCATACTGTTCATGGGGTTCTCAAGGTAAGTATACTGAAGTGGTTTGCCATTCCCTTCTCTAGTGGACCACATTTTGTCAGAATCCTCTGCCATGACCCATCCAACTTGAAGGCCCTATACGTCATGTTCAGAGTTTCATGGAGTACTACAAGCCTGTTGTCCATGTGATCAGATTGGTTAGTTTTCCGTGATTGTGGTTTTCACTCAGTCTTCCTTCTAATGGATGAGGATAAGAGGCTTATGGAAGCTTCCTGATGAGAGAGACTGACTAAGGGTTAAACTGGGTCTTGGTCTGATGGAAGGCGACATGCTCAGTAAATCTTTAGTTCAATTTTCTCTTGATGGGTGGGGTTGTGTTCCTGCCCTATTTTTTGACTTTGGCCAAAAAAACCAAGGAAATAAGGAAGATACTGGTGACCTCCTTCAAAAGGTCTTATGCATGCACTGCCACACTCAATGCCTCCAAACCTGCAGCAGGCCACCGCTAACTCATGCCTCTGCTGAAGACTCCTGGACACTGACAGGCAAGTCTGGGTCTGTCTCTTGTGGGGTCACTGCTTCTTTCTCCTGGGTTCTTTTGTGCACAAGGTTTTGTTTGTGCCCTCTGAGAGTCTGTTTCTGCAGTGCTGTGTAAGTTCTGGCGGCTCTGTGGTGGGGTTAATTGTAGCCTCCTCCAAGAGGGCTTATGCAATACCCAGGTCTACTGCACCCAGAGCCCCTGCTCCTGTAGCAGTGCACTGCTCACCCATACTTCTGCCAGAGACACTCAGACACAATTATGGCTTAGTCCCTGTGGGGTCTCTGGGTCTTGGTGCACACAAGGACTTGGTGTGCACATTTAGTTTAGTATTTCTAGATTAAGTCAATATTGTGAAAACTGTTTGTATCTTGCTAGGCTACTCTTTTCTGGGCCTTTTCTTAAAACGATCAACTGCTTCATGAGACATTTTTTCTTTCTGAATTTGTATTATTTCTGGGTTGCTGTCTCAGTGGCCCATTCAGGGTACATAGTAGGCAAAATGAAAACCCCAAAGACTCTCTTCAGTGTAACTCTTTGAATCCCAAGGTCCCTAAGCAGACTGACTTACTACTTGTTTCACAGTGTTGGTTTTTATAATATGTTCAGGACCTTTATTTAGCACAAGGAATACTTAGCAGATGCTATAAGCAAAAATATTTTTAACTCATCTTGTCCAGAAATGGAAGCAAAATTTGCTTTCAGACACTGCAGCATGTTGTATAAAAGGGTAAAAGGTTGTTTTTTTTTGTTTTTTTGTTTTTTAATCTTAGCTATCCATCTTTCCAGCATATACTCTGAAAGAAAACATGTATGAACATCAGGACACTGCAAAGCAGACATATTTGTTAAAGTGCAATATGTGCTTCCATAGTGGTAAAATAAGGTCTTAAAATGTGTATTTCTGATTAAGTGATTAAAATTCCTTCTATAAATCATTTCTGTCTTTCAAAATTATAAGTTTTGATATGACATATCTGGCTGATTTTCCTTTTATTTGTTTAAAACTGTAGGAGTTGTCTTTGAATAAAGCAAACACCATTATTTTTTACTCTTTCAAGGAAAATGTGGGCCTCCTCCACCAATAGACAACGGAGATATTACCTCACTCTTGCAATCGGCATATCCTCCAGGAATGAGTATTGAGTACCACTGTCAGGCCTACTATGTGCTTTGGGGAAACAGAAACATAGTATGTCAGAATGGAGAGTGGTCACAACCACCAAAATGCTTAGGTAAATGCTTTAAACTTCTCTTGGCTCCTGGGATAATCCTTGTACACAGCATAATGTTTAACTGTCTATGATAGAGGTTTTCTGAATTAAATAACAACCAGGTAATGCTTGCATGCCAAGGATTAATATCTGTATATAGAAATAAAGTTAGAAAATGTCATGTTCAAGCAACAACGGCTCCTTTATGAAAGCTCTTCATACGATAAATGACATTATGAATCTTATAACATTTAATGATTACACTAAACAAAGTATCTCATTCTTATAACATTAATTTTTTCAAAATGATGAAATTTACATTATACATTTTCAGTGTATTGGTTTGGAAAAAGTTTGTGGAAGAATTTTTGGACCAAAGTTCTTGAAACCCTGAAATTCTGTTGAATGTATTTGCATATTACTCACAGGTTTATGTTTATTTTCTTTAACTTTAGAGGCATGTGTAATTTCAGAAGAAATAATGAAAAAAAACATCACATACAGTTAAAATGGAAACACGATACAAAACTTTACTCTAAGACAGAGGATAATATTGAATTTATGTGTCAGTATGGTTATCATCGACTGACACCACATCATGCATTTCAAACAACTTGTCAGGAAGGAAAGGTGGTGTATCCTCGATGTGGATAAAACCTTGACCAAATGCAGTTGTAAAACTGAAATATGTACATGTATTCAGATTTTTCCTTATTAATTCAATTCTGTTTCTTTTATCAAGTATTTTTTAACTCATCTTGAATCATAAACCAGATTTGTGTTAAATATTATGGGGACAATGTAATTGAGAGATGGGTCCAATGAATCACTTCTTAAAAGTATCTCATTAAACTTGGCAAATCAAAATGTTATGTGTCCTGTTCATGAAACATTTATAGCAAGAAATTAGATTCAATCACTTCCATGCCTCCTTCCATCCATCAGTTTCCTAACCTTCTTAAAGCTTTCTCCATTACTTCTGAGGGTTTCTGAAACTCTGTTTTAGAAGACATGGGATAAAAGTGTGGAAAGAAATGGAAAAAAATAAAAATATTGATAATATCACTTAACAAACATATAAAAGCAAACTATGTCATACTTATGTCAGCAATTAAATATAAGTAGTTTATCTTACTTTTGCTCATCTATCAATAGATGAATAAACCTTAAATGATGAGAAAGATAATATTTTAAGTTCAGTTCAGTCACTCGGTCATGTCCAACTCTGCAACCCCATGCACTGCAGCACTCCAGGCCTCCCTGTCCATCAGCAACTCCCGGAGTTTACTCAAACTCATGTCCATTGCATCAGTGATGCTATCCAACCATCTCATCTTCTGTCGTCCCCTTCTCCTCCCTCCTTCAATCTTTCCAACCTCCTTCCCTGCATCAAGGTCTTTTCAAAGGAGTCAGCTCTTCACATAGGTGGCCAATATATTGGAGTTTCAGGACAGATTTCCTTTAGGCTGGACTGGTTGGATTTCTTAATATTTTACAAGATGCTCATCAAAGTACATATAATAATTCAAATAAAGAACAATGAGAATCACATTGCATAACTACTATAGCACAGCATATAAGTGATTAAAAAATTCAACATTAAATATACACACATACATAAAGACACTCTGCTTTAAACACTGAATAAATTTTTACAGAAAAATATTGGCAAGAAATGTAAGAAACTATTTAGTATATCTAGAGTTGAATTCACAGATAATAGGTGTAAAAGTTGTTTCACTTCTTTTTACTTACATGAATTCTTGAATTTTTCTGTCTTCAGTGTATATCAACATTGAACCTCAAAATATTTTCTAAAATAAATATGCAGAGTGACACAAGAGGAGCTTCAGAGATCAATTTGGTAATGAACTCCGGGTCTAGTAATGTTTTCCTGATTTTGCTGGTACAGAGCATTTTAGAAACATTCACCTCCAGTCTGAAAATGATTTTTATGTTCATACATTTTAAACAGCATATTAAGCTTAAATCAGTTAACTATAAACATTTTAAATTTCTAAATATTATAAAAATTTTATTATTAAAACAGATATAATTAATGAAGCCAAAATATTTAAGGTGATATCTTATTACTTTGTACTGCATGAAGTCAAGTGACCTTCTTAGTCTAAGAATCATGGCCATCACCACTGGTGCTAATTGATCGAAATCTGAATTGCTAGTAACAGCTGGTTTTCTCACCCTGAAATGAAATGGTTACAGTTGACAAGTTATCTTTGCTGTAAATGTTAACATTTTTGTAGATATTATTTCTCCAAAGTTTTCAACTAATGGTTGTAGAATCTATTTATGACTCGAGGCTGCAAACAGTTATTTCACTGTTGTCTAGAAAACGGTGATTTTTAAAGATCAGTTCTATCATTTTTTTGCATTTACAGTCATTCTGTGTAAAGATGAGTGTTAATTTGCAGACTCTGTTCATAATCAACTTTCACCTAAAAAGTTTTAGCAAATTTTTAAAATAATTTGTTTTTAAATAATTTGTAGTTGACATATAGTTGATTTACAAGTTTCAGGAGTATAACACAGAGATCCACAATTTTTAAAGATTATACTATGTTTAGAGTTATTGTAAAATATTGGTTATGCTTCCTGTGTTGTATGGTATGTCCTTGGGGATTCTTTATTTTATACTTAATACCTCTTAATCAAATATGCCTATCTTGTCCCTCCCTGCTTCCCTCTCTCCAATGGCAAACACTTGCTCATTATCTGTATCTTTGAATCTGTTGTTGTTTTGTTATATTCATTCATTTTTAATTTTTTTTAATTTCACATATAAGTGATATCATATGGTACTTGTATTTCTCTGTATGACAAATTTCACAGAGAATAATACCTTCCAAGTCCATTCATGTTGTATAAAATGGCAAAAATTCATTCTTTTTTATAGTTACTTGGCCCCTTGTGTAAATACATACACACACACACACACACACACACACATATATATATATATATATATATATACACACACATATATATACACACACATACATACACACACATAATTAGTGGTTTTGGTTAAATCTACTATAAAGATAAGAAAAGCATCATATCTTTTATCAGTGTAATCTTGGTTATTAACTGGACATGGAACAAAAGACTGGTTCCAAATAGGAAAAGAGTACATCAAGGCTGTATATTGTCACCCTGCTTATTTAACTTTTATGCAGAGTACATCATGAGAAACGCTGGGCTGGAAGGAGCACAATCTGGAATCAAGATTGCCTGAAGAAATAACAATCACCTCAGATATGCAGATGACACCTCCATTATGGCAGAAAGTGAAGAGGAACTCAAAAGCCTCTTGATGAAAGTGAAAGTGGAGACTGAAAAAGTTGGCTTAAAGTTCAACATTCAGAAAACGAAGATCATGGCATCTGGTCC
>NW_011494910.1:5619953-5620336 GCF_000754665.1 Bison bison bison | reverse complement strand
GGTTTTAAATAATTTGTAGTTGACATATAGTTGATTTACAATTTGAGGTGTATAACACAGAGATCCACAATTTTTAAAGATTATACTGCATTTAGTGTTATTGTAAAATATTGGTTATACTTTCTGTGTTGTATGGTATGTCCTTGGAAATTCTTTATTTTATACGTAATACCTCTTAATCAAATACACCTATTGTTCCTCCCTGCTTCTTTCTCCCCACTGGCAACCACTTGCTGGTTATCTGTATCTGTGAGTCTGTTGCTGTTTTGTTATATTCATTCATTTTTTAATTTTTTAAAAATATAAATTTATTAATTTTAATTGGAGGCTAATTACTTTACAGTGTTGCATTGGTTTTGCCATAGATCAACATGAATCAGCCA
>NW_011494910.1:5613191-5619853 GCF_000754665.1 Bison bison bison | reverse complement strand
GACACCTCCATTATGGCAGAAAGTGAAGAGGAACTCAAAAGCCTCTTGATGAAAGTGAAAGTGGAGACTGAAAAAGTTGGCTTAAAGTTCAACATTCAGAAAACGAAGATCATGGCATCTGGTCCCATCACTTCATGGGAAATAGATGGGGAAACAGTGGAAACAGTGTCAGACTTTATTTTTTGGGCTCCAAAATCACTGCAGATGGTGACTGCAGCCATGAAATTAAAAGACGCTTACTCCTTTGAAGGAAAGTTATGACCAACCTAGGTAGCATATTCAAAAGCAGAGACATTACTTTGCCAACAAAGGTCCGTCTAGTCAAGGCTATGGTTTTTCCTGTGGTCATGTATGGATGTGAGAGTTGGACTGTGAAGAAGGCTGATCGCCGAAGAATTGATGCTTTTGAACTGTGGTGTTGGAGAAGACTCTTGGGAATCCCTTGGACTGCAAGGAGATCCAACCAGTCCATCTGAAGGAGATCAGCCCTGGGATTTCTTTGGAAGGAATGATGCTAAAGCTGAAACTCCAGTATTGGCCACCTCATGCGAAGAGTTGACTCATTAGCAAAGACTCTGATGCTGGGAGGGATTGGTGGCAGGAGGAGAAGGGGACGACAGAGGATGAGATGGCTGGATGGCATCACTGACTTGATGGACGTGAGTCTCAGTGAACTCCAGGAGATACTGATGGACAGTGAGGCCTGGTGTGCTGTGATTCATGGGGTTGCAAAAAGTCGGACATGACTGAGCTACTGAACTGAACTGAGGGTATAGGAGATTTAAATTTGAGTCATATTCATCCAAATTTATATGCTTACACTGCATAAGGAGTATTAATTTTCAAGCTGTAACGGCCTTTGGCTAAGCATATTTAAAGATTTTGTTTTTAAGGAAATTGAAAAAGAGCTGTGAAGCCTAGTTTATTTTGTATAATTCTGGTGTGCAGGGGTGGGATGTAAAACAGTGGAATTGTTTTACAGTTGTCCCAGTATTTCAGAAGGCCAGTTATAAATAAAATTTGTTACAATTTTTTTAGTTTCTTCTTAATTGTACTAAGATATCTAATATTTTTGGAAAACACAGGGCGAAAATACATATATATTTATAAATATGTACCTCTAGGAGATGAAATTAAATGAAAGGATCATCACTTGAGGTACTAGAAAATAGACTATGATCTGGCACCTTAAATAAGTACTAGAGAGGAGACATATTTTGTAAGTCTGCAATGTGAAACACAAGAGGAAAAAGGATTACATACAAGATGCAAGTCTGGAAAAAAATAATAAAGAGTGAGTCTAAGGAAGTAACCTGGACAGTAAGAACACAAATTATTTTTTCAGTTTCAGTGAAAGGTTGTGATTTTCTTTATGATCATAATCATAAAGATTATGATTTTCTAAACTAAACTATGTGGATCATTACACGCAAATGTGAGAATTGTGAACATATCTCAGACTTTTTTTTTTTATTTTAAAAACTAATTTTATTGGAGCACAGTTGATTTATAATGTGTAGTATCAGATGCATTGCAAAGTGACTCAGTTAAAGGTATACACATTTTTTAGATTCTTTTCCCATATAGGCTGTAACAGAGTATGGAGTAAAGTTCCCTGTCTTATATGGTATGTCCTTGCTGCTGCTGCTAAGTCACTTCAGTCGTGTCCGACTCTGTGTGACCCCATAGACGGCAGCCCACCAGGCTCCCCTGTCCCTGGGATTCTCCAGGCAAGAAAACTGGAGTGGGTTGCCATTTCCTTCTCCAATGGATGAAAGTGAAAAGTGAAAGGTAAGTCGCTCAGTCGTGTCCGACTCTCACCGACCCCATGGACTGCAGCCTACCAGGTTCCTCAGTCCACGGGATTTTCCAGGCAAGAGTACTGGAGTGGAGTGCCATTGCCTTCTCTATGGTATGTCCTTAACAATCATCTATTTTACATATAGTAGTCAAACTTCTTGTTTGACTACTATATATATATATATATATAGTTGTCAAACTTTTTTTTAATTAAAGAATTATCAACAGATCCTACACACAGTCAATTATCTTGGGGAGAAGTGGCCTTATCCATATAGTAAGATGCAAATGATAAATTATACAGCCCAAGTCTAATATCAAGAAGGAAATTTAGGTTTACACTAATCCCTTATGAGAATTCAATCTTTTAAATCCATCAAGGATAATTAATATTAAAATCTTTTACTAATTATGAAAATATATTGAATAAAATAAAATGGTTTCAGAATCACTCTTAAAAGTAGTTATTTTTAATGGAGGAATTCCAAAACATGAAATTAAAAAACAAAACTCACAATACAATGTTCAAGGGGTTGATATCAAATTTGTATAAAAAGTGTAGTACACAAGTTGACAGAAAAATGTCTTGATCATTTTAAAGTTTTTATATTTATTTTTTTATTATTTTATTTTATTTTTTAGCTTTACAATATTGTATTGGTTTTGCCATATATCAAAATGAATCCGCCACAGGTATACACGTCTTCCCCATCCTGAACCCTCCTCCCTCCTCCCTCCCCGTACTATCCCTCTGGGTCGTCCCAGTGCACCAGCCCCAAGCATCCAGTATCATGCATCGAACCTGGAATGGCAACTTGTTTCATATATGATATTATACATGTTGCAATACCATTCTCCCAAGTCATCCCACCCTCTCCCTCTTCCACAGAGTCCAAAAGACTGTTCCATACATCAGTGTCTCTTTTGCTGTCTCGCAGCACTGTTTATAATAGCCAGGACATGGAAGCAACCTAGATGTCCATCATCAGATGAATGGATGAGAAAGCTGTGGTACATATACACAATGGAGTATTACTCAGCCATTAAAAAGAATACATCTGAATCAGTTCTAATGAGGTGGATGAAACTGGAGCCTATTATACAGAGTGAAGTAAGCCAGAAAGAAAAACACCAATACAATATACTAACATATATATATATATAAATGGAATTTATAAAGATGGTAATAACAACATTGTATGCAAGACATCAAAAGAGGCACAGATGTATAGAACAGTCTTTTGGACTCTGTGGGAGAGGGAGGGTGGGGATGATTTGGGAGAATGGCATTAAAACATGTATAATATCAGATAAATGAATCGCCAGTTCAGGTTCGATGCAGGATACAGAAAGCTTGGGAATGGTGTACTGGGATGTCCCAGAGGGATGGTATGGGGAGGGAGGTGGGAGGGGGGTTCAGGATGGGGAACATGTGTACACCTGTGGCGGATGCATGTTGATGTATGGCAAAACAAATACAATTTGGTAAAGTAAAAAAAAAAATTTAATTAATTAATTTAAAAATAAATAAATAAATTATGCCATCAAAAGAAAAAAATTGAAAAATAAAATCTGATTTTACTCAGGTACTTACATACAATAAGCTTACACTCTTTAAGCACACAGTTCAAGAAATTTTGACCAATGAATACAGGTGCATAAGAGTCATCTAGTCAAAATATAGGCTGCTGTTCATTCAGCCATGTCTGACTCTGTGGAACCCTATGGACTGTAGGCTGCCAGGTTCCTGGGTCGATGGGACTCTCCAGGCAAGAATACTGCAATGGGTTGCCATTTCCTCCTCTGGGTGATCTTCCCCACCCAGAGATCAAACCTATGCTCTTACATCTCCTGCATTGGCCGGCAGGTTCTATACCACTAGCACCATCTGTTCAATAACCCCGAAGAATCTTATGCAGGCAATCCTCCTCATCAAACCCTAACCTCTGAGAACCATTAATGTGGCTTCTGTGACTGTACTTTTGCCTTTTCTGAAAAGAACAGCCACAACCTGGGAATAATCTAAGTGTCACTCAACTGGTGGGTGGATAGAACTTTGTTCTTATCAGCCAACTCTGTTAGTCATGTGTTTCAGTACTAGAGGTAAAACTATTGAAACGTATTCCTCAGTTTCCAATATTAGTATATCATCATTTGAAATCTTCAAATATATAATCTTCAAATATATATTTGAAATCTTCATTAAGTACAAATCTAACCGATTCATGACCTGAATTAACACACGACAGCACAGTAAATATATCAGTACACATAAATAGAATTGCAGTTAACTCTTTCTTGAAGAGCTATTAATTTTGGAAAGAAGATGGAGTGAGTCCTCCAGAATCTGCATTTTGAAATCAAACTTTCTAAGGTGATAGAATTGAGGTAGAAGCTTTGGATGGTGATTAGGATTAGAGGAGGTCTTTGGCATGGAACACTATACATGGGATTGGGGCCCCTGGAACACTAACAATAGCACTTGCTTCCTTTGGCTTCAATTTGTTCTTCTTTATTCCATGTTCTCTCTGAGAATGAGTACAATATTCTTTGCTTCTTTGTAACTTCTGGGAGTGGCCATCAGTCCTTGTTGGTTTTTGGCTTGCAGCTGCATTAGTCTAACTGCTGCTTCTCTGGTCACAGAATATTTTCTCTAGGTGTCTTTGTCTTTACTTGTATTTTTTTCTTCTTAAAAGACATCAATAATATTTCATTGAAGCCCACCAAAACGATCACATCTTAACTTGATTACATCTGTTAGACACCTAATTCCAAATAAAGTAAGACTTTTAGGTCTTGGCTGTATGGATTCTAAAAACTCTTTTGAGGACGCTGTTTGACACATAACAGTGCACATTGCAGCCTCTCAGCTTCCTGTGTTTCCCAAGTGTCAAATATATTCACCCAATCCCAACATCTCCCAAAGTTTCACCCTTTTCAGCATCCACTCTAAGGCCCAAATTTTATTAAATGTCTTGTAAATAAGTTATGGGTGAGATGCAGTTTCTTGTTCATCCTTGGGCAAAATTCCTATTTGTGTGTGACCCTATGAACCAGAAAACAAGGAATGTGCTTCCAAAGTACAACATTAATACATACATTGAATAGACGTTACCATTCAAAAATGGAGAAAGAGAAAGAAAAATGAGTCTCAAGTCTTAAACTCAAAGCCCATGAGGAGAAATCTCATTAGATTCCAATTGAGAGAGCACTTCTCTATGAAAAAAAAAAAAAACAAAAACATGGAGGACAGCCCCAACTTTTCAACCCACCAGAGAAGTGAGCCTACTTTCTCAGCTGAAAGAAGCCCTATTATCAGAGTTCTATCTTTGGAGGCATTCTTCCTTTATGTGTACGATGCCTGTCCCTTTCAGTCCATGCTGAATGCATTTCTGCTAGCACAAAGTTCTCAAACACCTTGTCAGTCTCTTGTGCTTTAATATGTATAAGTTCTCAGCCATGTGGATAAAACACAGATCATCCTCAGCTAACAGCATCTATTTCTGTCTTGTGCTGTGCCATGCTAAGTTACTTCAGTTGTGTCCGCCTCTCTGCGACCCCACGGACTGTAGCCTGACCAAGTCCTCTGTCCATTGATTTCTCTAAGCTACAATACTGGAGTGGGTTGTGGTTTCCTTCCCCAGGTGATTTTCTCAACCCAGGAATCAAATGCCCATCTTTTAAGTCTCCTGGACTCTCATGCAGGTTCTTTACCACTAGCTCCACTGAGAAATTTCAAATTATCTCCTTCTTAATGACTTCTTAATGACTGATGATTCATTCTTCCATTTACAACTCATTTCATGTATTTTATGCAAGCAGAGAGAAGAAATTAGATGAATCTTTCATAATTGTGTTAGCAATCTCCTGAACTAAATATCCAAGTTCACCTTGGATATTTTGTAGGTGGTAATTTTGTATCAACTTGGCCTGGTTATAGTAGTCAGTAGCTTGGTCAAATAAGTTTGGCTCTTTCTCTGAAGGCATCTTAAAGATATGATTAACATTTAATCAGACTTTGAATAAAGTAAATTACCATTCATAACATGGGTGTAATTCATCCATTCTGTTGAAAGTTTTAAGAGAAAACACTGAGCTCCTTCCAGGATAAAGGAACGCTGCCTCTCAAGGTTTCCAAAGGAAAAACTGCAACACACACCCTTCCTGAATTTTCCAGGCTGCCACCTACCCTGCAGGTTTCAGACCTACCAGTCTTCACAATTACATGAGCCAGATCCTTAAAACAAATCTGAGTCTGATGTGTGTGTGTGTGTGTGTGTATGGTGGGGAGTTTGGGAACTTTGTATTTTCTGCTCACATTTGCTATGAACCCAAAATTGCTTTAAAACACAGAGTTCATTTTCTAATGAAGTAATTTGTAGAATTATGTGTGTGATTTCATAATCCATTCTCCACTATATTCTTCTTTATTTTAGTGTTAGGAAATCGCAGTTTGTAATTGGAGATATGACTTGCTAGTAAGGATGACGTTTCTAGCCTCCCTTGAAGTTTTTATACCCAAGAATGTTTAGTGGTATGATAATTGCCTAAGAAGATATCAAATTAAGAAAAACTAAGTTTTAGTAACAACCAATGCTTATCTAAAACCAGCTTGAACATCAGGAAGTCCACGGTTCACATATTGCTGAAGCCTGGCTTGGAGAATTTTGAGCATTAGTTTACTAGCATGTGAGATGACTGTAATTGTGCGGTAGTTTGAGCATTCTTTGACATTGTCTTTCTTTGGGATTGGAATGAAAACTGACCTTTTCCAGTCCTGTGGCCACTGCTGAGTTTTCCGAATTTGCTGGCATACTGAGTGCAGCACTTTCACAGCATCATCTTTCAGGATTGGAATAGCT
>NW_011494910.1:5547732-5613041 GCF_000754665.1 Bison bison bison | reverse complement strand
GCTCTCTAAGGCCCACTTGACTTCACATTCCAGGATGTCTGTCTCTAGGTCAGTGATCACACCATCGTGATTATCTGGGTCGTGAAGATCTTTTCTGTACAGTTCTTCTGTGTATTCTTGCCATCTCTTCTTAATATCTTCTGCTTCTGTTAGGTCTATACCATTTCTGTCCTTTATCAAGCCCATCTTTGCATGAAATGTTCCTTTGGTATCTCTGATTTTCTTGAAGAGATCTCTAGTCTTTCTCATTCTGTTGTTTTCCTCTATTTCTTTGCATTGATTGCTGAAGAAGGCTTTCTTATTTCTTATTGTTATTCTTTGGAACTCTGCATTCAGATGCTTATATCTTTCCTTTTCCCCTTTGCTTTTCACTTCTCTTCTTTTCGGAGCTATTTGTAAGGCCTCCCCAGACAGCCATTTTGCTTTTTTGCATTTCTTTTCCATGGGGATGGTCTTGATCCCTGTCTCCTGTACAATGTCACCAACCTCATTCCATAGTTCATCAGGCAATCTATCAATCAGATCTAGACCCTTATATCTATTTCTCACTTCCACTGTATAATCATAAGGGATTTGATTTTGGTTATACCTGAATGGTCTAGTGGTTTCCCCTACTTTCTTCAAATTAAGTCTGAATTTGGCAATAAGGAGTTCATGGTCTGAGCCACAGTCAGCTCCTGGTCTTGTTTTTGCTGACTATATAGAGCTTCTCCATCTTTGGCTGCAAAGAATACAATCAATCTGATTTTGGCATTGGTTTTAGAAAAGGCAGAGGAACCAGAGATGAAATTGCCAACATCCGCTGGATCATGAAAAAAGCAAGAGAGTTCCAGAAAAACATCTATTTCTGCTTTATTGACTATGCCAAAGTCTTTGACTGTGTGGATCACAATAAACTGTGGAAAATTCTGAAAGAGATGGGAATACCAGACCACCTGATCTGCTTCTTGAGAAATCTGAATGCAGGTCAAGAAGCAACAGTTAGAACTGGACATGGAACAACAGACTGGTTCCAAATAGGAAAAGGAGTACGTCAAGGCTGTATATTGTCACCCTGCTTATTTAACTTATATGCAGAGTACATCATGACAAATGCTGGACTGGAAGAAGCACAAGCTGGAGTCAAAATTACAGGGAGAAATATCAATAACCTCAGATATGCAGATGATACCACCCTTATGGCAGAAAGTGAAGAGGAACTCAAAAGCCTCTTGATGAAAGTGAAAGTGGAGACTGAAAAAGTTGGCTTAAATCTCAGCATTCAGAAAATGAAGATCATGGCATCTGGTCCCATCTCTTCATGGGAAATAGATGGGGAAACAGTGGAAACAGTGTCAGACTTTATTTTTCTGGGCTCCAAAATCACTGCAGATGGTGACTGCAGCCATGAAACTAAAAGACGCTTACTCTTTGGAAGGAAAGTTATGACCAACCTAGGTAGCATATTCAAAAGCAGAGACATTACTATGCCAACAAAGGTCCGTCTAGTCAAGGCTATGGTTTTTCCTGTGGTCATGTATGGATGTGAGAGTTGGACTGTGAAGAAGGCTGAGCACCAAAGAATTGATGCTTTTGAACTGTGGTGTTGGAGAAGACTCTTGAGAATCCCTTGGACTGCAAGGAGATCCAACCAGTCCATCTGAAGGAGATCAGCCCTGGGATTTCTTTGGAAGGAATGATGCTAAAGCTGAAACTCCAGTACTTTGGCCACCTCATGTGAAATGTTGACTCACTGGATAAACTCTGATGCTGGGAGGGATTGGGGGCAAGAGGAGAAGTGATGACAGAGAATGAGATGGCTGGATGGCATCACTGACTCGGTGGACGTGAGTCTGAGTGAACTCCAGGAGTTGTTGATGGACAGGGAGGCCTGGCGTGCTGCGATTCATGGGGTCGCAAAGAGTCGGACACCACTCAGCGAATGATCTGATCTGATCTGATCTGATCTTATGCTTATCTATACTACATTTCAAAATATTGTATAATTAATATGTGCAATCTTCATGAAAGGCCTTATTACTGGGTATGGTGGTGGTTTAATGGCTAAGCCATGTCTGATTCTTGTGACTCTATGGACTGTAGAATGCCAAGCTCTTCTGTCCATGGGATTCTCCAGGCAAGAATACTGGAGTGGGTTGTCATTTCCTTCTTCAGGACATCTTCACAACACACGAGCTAAACCTAGATCTCCTGAATTGCAAGCAGATTCTTACTAATGAGCTATTAGGGAAGACCACAGAAAGGAAGCTCATATACTGAGTATATGTTTGTAGATATTTCACAGATGAGATGGAAGCCACACAACTCATAGTATATCACTGAAGACCTCACATCTATCCCATTGTTATGACAAAACTTAAATTCTTATTAGTCTGTCTCTTAATACTGTGCCATTTTCAAAAATGTTATGCTACTTCTTAAATGCATAGGATATTTTATATAGAATTCTACACAATTTTATATAACACAGCAATACATGAAAGAAGCAGAAAAAAATGGTGGAGGAGTAAAACAGGGAGGTGTCCAGCTTCCCCACAAATACACCAAAAACTCATCAAGATATTGAACAACGCTTACAAAGCAGCATCTAAGAGACAGCAGAAGACCCCAGGCCTCCAGGGTGGCAAGTTAAGCTCACTGGAATGAGGTGGGACAAAAGATAAGACATAAAAAGTGAAAAGAAGAGATGCAGAATTTCAGGATGGGAGATTGGGCCTGAGACTGAACCACTGAGGTGGGAGCATTGAGTCCAAGATCCAAGACTGCTAGAGAACTCCTAACTGCACACACACCCCCCCATGGAAATTAGTTACTGATAAAATCTACGAAGGCCTAGAACTGTAAACAGAGTCTGGTATCACTGGGCTGCCAACAGCATACTCTACAGGATATCTTACCCAGTCAAGTGGCAAGACAAAAGCACAAAAACAATATCAGCCACAAGATTCCCACGGACCCTCCAAATTATACTGCCTCACACAGCCTTCTCCATCAGGAAAAAAACATAAACAGTAAAACAACTCACTTCCTCCTCTACAATGCAGGCTTAAGTTATGCCAACAAGAAATCAACACAAACCACTGAAACAACCTTCCCACTGAGAGCAAAAACCAAAAGGAAGAAGGGATACATCCCTAAAGTCCGGGAAAGGAGACTTCAAATGAAGTACGTTAGAGGAAAAAAAAAAAAACAGAAAAGACACAGAAATATAGGACAAATGAAGAAACAAGGTAGAAATGCACAAGACCAAATAAACAAGGAGGAAATCAGCAAACTACCTGAAAAATAATTTAGAATAATGATAGTAAAGATGTTCCAAAGCCTCAAAAATAGGATGTAGAATATGCAAGAAACAACACAATTAATGCAATTACCAAGGACATAGAAGAAGTAAAGAATAAATAACAAAGAGAAATGAATGACACAATACTGAATTAAAAATACTCTAGAAGGAACCAATAGTAGAGTAACTGAGACAGAAGAACAGATGAGTGATCTAGAAGACAGAATGGCAGAAACAACTGCTGAAGAGAAAAATAAAGAAAAAAGAATGAGAAGACACCTGTGACAGTATTAAACTCACCAATGCTTGAGTTATAGGGACCTCAGAAGAAGAACAGAAAAGTAAAGGCACTGAGAACATTTTTGAGGAGATTATAGTTGAAAACTTCCTCAATATGGGAAAGGAAAAAGTCAATCAAGTCCAAGAAACACAGAGTCTAATATAGGATAAACCCCAGGAGAAAGATGTTGAGACAAATACTAATCGAGCTAACAGATATTAAACACAAAGATTAAAAGCACAAAGATAAAGACAGAATATTAAAGGCATCAAGGGCAAAGAAACAAATAACATACAAGGGAAAGCCCATACAAGTAACAGCAGATCTTTCAGCAGAAACTCTGCAAGCCAGAAGGTAATGTCAGGAAATATTTAAAGTAGTAAAAGAAAAAAAAAAATCTACAATCAAGCCTATTCTATCTAGTAAGGATCTCATTCAGAATTGCTGGAGAAATCAAAAGCTTTACAGAAAAGTAAAATTTAAGAGACTTTCAGTTCAGTTCAGTTCAGTTCAGTCGCTCAGTCGTGTCCGACTTTTTGCGACCCTATGAATCCCATCATGCCAGGCCTCCCTGTCCATCACCAACTCCCGGAGTTCACTCAGATTCACATCCATCGAGTCAGTGATGCCATCCAGCCGTCTCATCCTCTGCTGTCCCCTTCTCCTCTTGCCCCCAATCCCTCCCAGCATCAGAGTCTTTGCCAATGAGTCAACTCTTCTTTTGAGGTGACAAAGTACTGGAGTTTCAGCTTTAGCATCATTCCTTCCAAAGAAATCCCAGGGCTGATCTCCCTCAGAATGAACTGCTTGGATGTCCTTGCAGTCCAAGGGACTCTCAAGAGTCTTCTCCAACACCACAGTTCAAAAGCACCAATTCTTCGGCGCTCAGCCTTCTTCACAGTCCAACTCTCACATCCATACATGACCACAGGAAAAACAATAGCCTTGACTAGACGGACCTTCGTTGGCAAAGTAATGTCTCTGCTTTTGAATATGCTATCGAGGTTGGTCATAACTTTCCTTCCAAGGAGTAAGCGTCTTTTAGTTTCATGGCTGCAGTCACCATCTGCAGTGATTTTGGAGCCCAGAAAAATAAAACTATTTCCACTGTTTCCCCATCTATTTCCCATGAAGTTATGGGACTGAATGCCATGGTCTTCGTTTTCTGAATGTTGAGCTTTAAGGCAACTTTTTCACTCTTCACTTTCACTTTCATCAAGAGGCTTTTGAGTTCCTCTTCACTTTCTGCCACAAGGGTGGTGTCATCTGCATATCTGAGGTGATTGGTATTTCTCCTGGCAATCTTGATTCCAGCTTGTGCTTCTTTCAGCCCAGCATTTCTCATGATGTACTCTGCATATAAGTTAGACAAGAGCTAATACCTATACTTCTAAAACACTTCCTAAAATTTGCAGAGGAAAACACTTCCAAATGCATTCTACAAGGCCACAATCACACTGATGCCAAAATCAGACACTGATATTACAAAAAAAGATAAAGGCCAATATCAGTGATGAATATAGGTGCAAAAATCCTCCAAAAAAGTATAACAAACAGAATTCAAGAACACAATAAAAACATCATACACCATGTCAGGTGAGTTTCTTCCAGGGTTCAAGTATTCTTGGATATACTCAAGTCAATTAATATGATTTACCATGTTAACAAATTGAAAGCTAAAACAAAATGATAATTTCAATAGATGCAGAAAAAGCTTTCAACAAAATTCAGCACCAATTTATGATAAAAAAAAAAAGCCTCTCCAAAAAAATAGGTATAGCAGGAAGCCACCTTAACATGATAAAGGGCGTATACAACAAACCCACAGAGAAACTTAAAGCATTACCTCTAAGCTCAGAAACAAGAACAGGGTGCCCAGTCATGCAACTAATATTTAAAATAGCTTTGGAAATCCTAGCTACAGCAATCAGAGAAGAGATAGAAATAAAAGAAATCCAGATTGGAAAGGAAGAAGTAAAACTCTCACTATTTGCAGATGACATGATACTCTACATAGAAAAGCATAAAGATACTATAGATCAGTCTTATGGACTCTGTGGGAGAGGGATAGGGTGGGGAGATTTGGGAGAATGGCATTGAAACATGTATAATATCATGTATGAAAAGAGTCGCCAGTCCAGGTTCAATGCACAATACTGGATGCTTGGGGCTGGTGCACTGGGATGACCCAGAGGGAGGGTATGGGGAGGGAGGAGGGAGGAGGGTTCAGGATGGGGAACACAGGTATACCTGTGGTGGATTCATTTCGATATTTGGCAAAACTAATACAATATTGTAAAGTTTAAAAATAAAATAAAATTTAAAAAAATTACTAGAAATTATCAGTGAATTTAGTAAAGTCACATATTATAAAGTTAATACACAGAAATCACTAGTATACCTATAGAATAACAAAGAAAAATCAGAAAAAGAAATTAAGGTATCAGTCCCATTTACCATTGCAACAAAATGAATAATATACCTAGGAATAAGCCTAACTATGGAGAGAAAAGAACTATATACAGAAAATTATGAGACACGGATGAAAGAAATGAAAGATGACATAAAGAGATGGAGGATATTCCATGCTCCTGGGTTGGAAGAATCAATATGGTGAAAACGACTGCACTACCCAAAACAATCTAAAGATAGAAAGCAATATCAAATTACCAATGGCATTTTTCACATATCTAGAACAAAAAAATTCACAAATTCTATGGAGACACAGAAGACCCCAAATAGCCAAAGTAATTTTAAGAAAGAAGAATAGAGCTGGAGGAATCAACTCACCTGATTTGAGACTATATTACAAAGCTATAGTCATCCAGAGATCATGGCACAAAAACAGAAGTATAGACCAATGGAACAAGATATAAAGCTGAGAGGATGTGGGTACACATCCATGGGCACCTTATCTCTGAAAAAGGAGGCAAGAATATACAATGGCAAAAATGTGGTCTCTCCAATAACTGATGCTGGAAGAACTGTATAACTATGTGCAGAGGAATGAAATTAGAACACTTCATAACACCATACCCGAAGGTAAACACAAAATGGATTAAAAACTAAATCAGACACTATAAAATCCTTAGAAGAACAGATAGGCAGAACACTGTATGGCATAAACCATAGCATGATCTTTTATGACTCACCATCTAAAATAAATGAAATAAAACAAAAAATAAATGTGTGATCTAATTAAACTTATAAGCTTTTTCACAGCAAAGGAAACTATAAACAAAGTGAAAAGACAATCCTCAGGATGCAACAAAACAATAGCAAATGAAACAATTGATAAAGTAATAATTTCCAAAATATGCAAGCAGCTCATACAACTCAATACTAGAAAAACAAACAAGCCCATCAGAAAGTGGGCAAAAGACCTAAACAGACATTTCTCCAAAGAAGACCTACAGATGGCTAATAAACCCATGAAGAGATGCACAACATCACTTTAGAGACATGCTAATCAAAACTACTATGAGATGTCACCTCACACCAGACCAAATGGACATAATCAAAAAATTCACAAACAACAAGTGTTGAAGAGGGTCTGGAGAAAGGGAACCCTTCTGCACTTCTGGTGGGAATGTAAATTGATACAGCCACTATGGAAGATAGTATGAACATTCCTTAAAAGAACATTAAGAATAAAACCACCCTATGACCTAGCAACACCACTTCTAGGCATATACCCTGAAGAACTCAAAACTGAAAAAGACACCTGTACCCCAGTATTCATTGTAGCACTATTTACAATAGCCAATGCATGCAAAAAACCTAGATATCCATCAACAGTTTAATAGACAAAGAAGCTATGGTACATATATAAAATGGAAAACTACTCAGTCATAAACAGGAATGCATTTAAGTCAGTTCTGATGAGGTGGATGAACCTAGAGCTTATTATACAGAGTGAAGTACATCAGAAAGAGAAAAAAACATATATCATATATTATTGTACTTATAAGGAATCTAGAAGCATGATCTGAGAAGCAATGGCACCCCACTCCAGCACTCTTGCCTGGAAAATCCCGTGGACGGAGGAGCCTGGTAGGCTGTAGTCCATGGAGTCGTGAAGAGTCAGACACGACTGAGCGACTTCACTTTCACTTTTCACTTTGATGCATTGGAGAAGGAAATGGCAACCTACTCTAGTATTCTTGCCTGGAGAATACCAGGGACGGAGGAGCCTGGTGGGCTGCCATCTATGGGGTCGCACAGAGTCAGACACGACTGAAACGACTTAGCAGCAGCAGAAGCATGGTACTGATGAACCTGTTCACAGAGCAGCAGTGGAGATGCAGACATAGAGAACAGTCTTATGGACAAGGGTGGGGGAGAAGAGGGAGAGGGTGAGATGAATGGAGACAGCAGCATGGATGCATATACACCAATATATGTAAACAATAGCCAATGGGAATTTGTTGTATCACTCAGGGAACTCAACCAGGGTTCTGTAATAACCTAGATGGGGTGGGAATGGGTGAGAGGTGGGAGGGAGATTCGTATGTACACCTCTGGTTAACTCATGTTGATGTATGACAGATTGAAACTAATACTGTAACACTATCATGAATCAATTAAAACAAATAAATATTTTTTAAAAAAGAATAGGAGCAGAAATTTCTCTCCTAAAACATTAAGAAGTGACACAGTTCAGTTACTCATACAAGGTCAGGTGTCAGGTTTGCTGTTGATCAATCACTAACCAGTGTCTGACTCTGTGACCCCATGGACTAGCATGCCAAGCTCCTGGTCCTCTACTGTCTCCTAAAGTCTTTCCTGTCCATTGAGCCAATGATGCTATCTAACCCATCTCGTCCTCTGCCATCCCCTTCTCCTTTTGCCTTCAATCTTTCTCAGCATCAGGGTCTTTTCCAATGAGTCAGCTCTTTGCATCAGGTGGCCAGAGTACTGGAGCTTCAGCTTTGACATCAGTCCTTCCAGTGAATATTCAGGATTGATTTCCTTTAGGATTGACTGGTTTGATCTTACACTTCAAAGACTTTCAAGAGTCTTCTTCAGCACTGCAATTCAAAAGCATCATTTCCTCAGTGCTCAACTTTCTTTATGGTGCAACTCTCAGATCCATACATGACTACTGGAAAAAAACATAGCTTTGACTGAATGGGGCTTTGTCAGGCATGTGATGTCTCTTTCAGTACACTGTCTAGGTGACTGCAGCTCCATGAAATTATAACACGCTTACCCATTGGAAAGAAAGTTATGACCAAGCTACAGGTGTTAGGTTAGTAAATGGTATACAGGAAGGACAGCGAAGCCTGGTATGCTGCAAGACTGAGTTGACTGAACAACAACAACAACAACATATGAAGGAAACAGTGGGAGGGAAAACAAGAAGCTTAATTGAAACTGTGCAAAGATGAGTTTGTAAAATTGAACATTTTCAGTTACTGCACGTAACTGTAAGTTTATTCCCACTGAGGACAAGTCTATTTGTTATCTCAACTGAAATATGCTATTCAAGTAGTTTGATGATCTTTTCTATCATGATGTATATGGGGTTTTTTTCCATACCTCCAAGCAATTCTCCAACACAAACTGAGTATTCTACAATTTAGTACATACTAATACCATCTACCTGAAACAGCTTCAGATCCCAGAGGTTAAGAGCTCAGTCCCACAAACATGCTGCCCTCCCCACTTCAGAAGCTGATGACAAATCCATGTGACCCTGCACTTCTAGTCTAATCATTAATATTGGAGGTAGCTACAACTTTTTTTTTTTTTTAGTGTCAAGATAGACATTTTTTGTTTTTATTTTATTATTATTATTATTTTTTTTTTACTTTACAATATTGTATTGGTTTTGCCATGCATCTGCCATGGGTGTACACATGTTCCCCATCCTGAACCCCCCTCCCACTTCATTCTTCAATATGCGCAAATCAATCAATGTAATACACCACATTAACAAATTGAAAAATAAAAGCCATATTATTATCTCAATAGATGCAGAGAAAGCCTTTGATAAAATTCAACATCCATTTATGATAAAAACTCTCCAGAAAGCAGGAATAGAAGGAACATACCTCAACATAATAAAAGCTATATATACAACTTTGTCTTCAGGTTCAGTTACTTTGCTAGTGTGGCCCATGGAACTCAACAGAAACTAAATAGATTAACTCATGACCAGCCAGATGGAAGGGAGGCCTAAGGCAAGGTGTGATAGAAGTTAATAGAAGACAGCAGGAACCTACTAAATGCAGAGCTTCCATGCTCTTCCAGGGTTCACTCTCCCAGTTCCTCCAAGCTATCAGTGCTGGAGATTATCAGAACTCAGGCACCACTACATGGGCATAAAGTATTTCTTCATTCACCATTGCTAACTGATGGAACCTCCATTTTCTTGCCCCTCCCTGGACATCAGGAGGGTAGGATTGTTGTTTCAACTGTCTAATCACATGGCTAGTTGCCCTGGGCAACTAGCTTCCATCCTTAAAGGATTTCCAAAAGTCACTGTATTAACATAACAAAAGACATATAGGAAATTTCAAAAGTTTCTAGAGTTCTATTCCCAAAATGGGGACAAAGACCAACTATGTCTATTTTATTGAAAGTCACAATATCACAAACACGAAAATTGTTGCAAGTTTTTTTCAGATGGTAACATATTGGCAGTGTATTGTATCAATCATTATAATTTGCTTGCACAAATAAATTTTCTATTTGTCTTTGCAAAAATTTGATTTCTTGTATTTTTTAAACCAAGTATTAAACAAGTATTAATCAATTTTTAACCAAGTATTTTAACCAGGTTGTGTTGATTATTAGTTTGTCTGCATTTGTTAAGATGTTCAATCACTAATAACATTCTTTTTCCAGGCTTACAATTTCTTACTCTGCCAAAGTGCAAGGTTTAGGTCATAATATAAGGGCTTTTCGGAGAAGGCAATGGCACCCCACTCCAGTACTCTTGCCTGGAAAATCCATGGACGGAGGAGCCTGGTAGGCTGCAGTCCATGGGGTCGCTAAGAGTCGGACATGACTGAGCGACTTCACTTTCACTTTTTACTTTCATGCATCGGAGAAGGAAATGGCAACCCACTCCAGTATTCTTTCCTGGAGAATCCCAGGGACAGAGGAGCTTAATGGGCTGCTGTCTATGGGGTCGCACAGAGTCGGACACGACTGAAGTGACTTAGCAGCATAAGGGCTTTTCACCAGAAAATGGATATTTCCCTTTCCTGGAAAATGTAACTATCTGTAATTTAGGCCTTTTATGTCATTAAACTATCTGGCACAAAGATAGATATGAACACAGGCTGGGGACACTGAAGTCAGCCACGAAATGGTCACTGTCTATTGCTACATAATGTGGATAGGAAACTATATTTGAATACAGGAGATTCTCTGAGGATTCTCCTTTCCACTATTCCATTTTCCAATAAAGGTTAATAGAAGACAGCAGAAACCTACTAAGTGTGAGATCCTTCTAATTTCTGACCATTTGGAAATGAAGTTTAGGTTAACCGCAAAAGGTAAGTGACATGGACTGTTTCATTGCTGGCTGAAAAAAAGGCAGATATATAATCAGGTTTAGAAAAACGAATTTATAATTTCAACAGACTCTAAAGGTGACTACTGTACTGAGGATTGCTTCATTGTGCTTTCTAGCTTGATTCTTATAAATAAACTTGTAAATTTCTAACTACATTTTCCTCTTGGCCCTTATGGTTTTAAAGAAAAATCATTCCATTTTTTAAAGTACAAGACACCTGTGTGGAGTTGTGACTAAATTAAAAGAGGTAATAATGTCACCATATATAAATAAGGTGATTCAGTAAGTTTGGAATGCAGCCTATAGAAAGAGAACAAAGGAATCTTCATTTTATTTATTTATTTTTTCCTTAATCACCTTTTTTTTTTTTAACATAAATTTATTTATTTTAACTGGAGGCTAATTACTTTACAATATTGTAGTGGTTTTGTCATACTTTGACATGAATCCATCATGGGTGTATGTGTGTTCCCCACCCTGAACCCCTGTCCCACCTCCCTCCCTATCCCATCCATCTGTGTCATCCCAGTGAACTTCCCTGGAAGTGACATGTGTCCCTCACTGTGGATAAACTTTTCATCATTAACCTAGATGTTTTATCATTGGCGCTGTATACATGGAGAAGTCTTGAGGCTACTGTAAGAATAAGACTGAAAACAAGAGGCAGGAGGCTTAAGTACAAATCCTGAGAATACCAGGGACTCCAGGGAACATTAATCAATAGGAGCTCATCAAATGCCTCCATACCTACACTGAAACCAAGCACCACCCAAGGGTCAACAAGTTCCAGAGCAAGACATACCATGCAAATTCTCTAGCAACACAGGAACATAGCCCTGAGCTTCAATATACAGGCTGCTCAAAGTCACTCCAAACCCACTGACATCTCATAACTCCTACTGGACACTTCATTGCACTCCAGAGAGAAGAAACCCAGCTCCACCCACCAGAAAACCAACACAATCTTCCCTAACCAGGAAACCTTGACAAGCCACCAATCCAACCCCACCCACAGGGAGGAAACTCCACAATAAAGAGAACTCTACAAACTGCTAGAATACAGAAAGGCCACCCTAAACACAGCAATATAAACAAGATGAAGTGGCAGAGAAATACCCAGAGCAGGTAAAGAAACAGGAAATATGCCCACCAAACCAAAAAAAAAAAAAAAGAGGAAGAGATAGGGAATCTACCTGATAAAAAATTCCAAATAAATGATAGTGAAAATGATCCAAAATCTTGAAAACAAAATGGAATCACAGATAAATAGCCTGGAGACAAGGATTGAGAAGATGCAAGAAAGGTTTAACAAGGATCTAGAAGAAATAAAAAAGAGCCAACATATAATAAATAATGCAATAAATGAGATCAAAAACACTCTGGAGGGAACCAACAGTAGAATAACAGAAGCAGAAGACAGAATAAGTGAGGTAGAAGATAGAATGGTAGAAATAAATAAAATAGAGAAGAAAAAAGAAAAACGAATTAAAAAAAATGAGGACAATCTCAGAGACCTCTTGGACAATGTTAAATGCCCCAACATTCGAATCATAGGAGTCCCAGAAGAAGAAGACAAAAAGAAAGACCATGAGAAAATACTAGAGGAGATAATAGTTGAAAACTTCACTAAAATGGGGAAAGAAATAATCACCCAAGTCCAAGAAACCCAGAGAGCCCCAAACAGGGTAAACCCAAGGTGAAACACCCCAAGACACATATTAATCAAATTAACAAAGATCAAACACAAAGAACAAATATTAAAAGTAGCAAGGAAAATAACACACAAAATAACACACAAGGGGATTCCCATCAGGATAACAGCTGATCTTTCAAGGAAACCCTTCAGGCTGGGAGGAAATGGCAGGACATACTTAAAGTGATGAAAGAAAATAACCTACAGCTCAGATTACTGTAGCCAGCAAGGATCTCATTCAAATATGAAGGAGAAATCAAAAGCTTTACAGAGAAGCAAAAGCTGAGAGAATTCAGCACCACCAAACCAGCTCTCCAACAAATGCTAAAGGATCTTCTCTAGATAGGAAACACAGAAAGGGTGTATAAACTCAACACAAAATAATAAAGTAATGGCAACAGGATCATATTTATCAACAATTACCTTAAATGTAAATTAGTTGAATGCCCAACCAAAAGACAAAGAGAGGCTGAACGGATACAAAAACAAGACCCCTATGTAGGTATGTTGTCTACAAGAGATCCACCTCAAAACAAGGGACACATACAGACTGAAAGTGAAGGGCTGGAAAAATATATTCCATGCAAATAGAGACCAAAAGAAAGCAGGAGTAGCAATACTCATATCAGATAAAACAGACTTTAAATCAAAGGGTGTGAAAAGAGACCAAAAAAGGACATTACATAATGATCAAAGGATCAATCCAAGAAGAAGATATAACAATTATAAATATATATGCACCCAACATAGGAGCACCACAATATGTAAGACAAATGCTATCAAATATGAAAGGGAAAACTAGCAATAACACAATAATAGTGGGAGACTTTAATACCCCACTCACACCTATGGATAGATCAACTAAACAGAAAATTAACAAGGAAACACAAACTTTAAATGATACAATAGACCAGTTAGACCTAATTAATATCTATAGGACATTTCACCCCAAAACAATGAATTTCACCTTTTTCTCAAGCACACATGGAACCTTATCCAGGATAGATCACATCCTGGGCCATAAATCTAGCCTTGGTAAATTCAAAAAAATTGAAATCATCCCACTCATCTTTTCTGACCACAATGCAGTAAGATTAGATCTCAATTATAGGAGAAAAGCTATTAAAAATTCCAACATATGGAAGCTGAACAACACACTGCTGAATAACCAACAAATCACAGAAGAAATCAAAAAAGAAATCAAAATATGCATAGAAACGAATGAAAATGAAAACACAAAAACCCAAAACCTGTGGAACACTGTAAAAGCAGTCCTAAGGGGAAGGTTCATAGCACTACAGGCATACCTCAAGAAACAAGAAAAATATCAAATAAATAACCTAACTCTACACCTAAAGTAACTAGAAAAGGAAGAAATGAAGAACCCCAGGGTTAGTAGAAGGAAATAAATCTTAAAAATTAGGGCAGAAATAAATGCAAAAGAAATAAAAGAGACCATAGCAAAAATCAACAAAACCAAAAGCTGGTTCTTTGAGAGGATAAATTAAATTGACAATCCATTAGCCAGACTCATCAAGAAACAAAGGGAGAAAAATAAAATCAACAAAATTAGAAATGCAAATGGAGAGATCACAACAGACAACACAGAAATACAAAGGATCATAAGAGACTACTATCGGCAATTATATGCCAATAAAATGGACAACGTGGAAGAAATGGACAAATTCTTAGAAAAGTACAACTTTCCAAAATGGAACCCGGAAGAAATAGAAAATCTAACAGACACATCACAGGCATGGAAGTTGAAACTGTAATCAGAAATCTTCCAACAAACAAAAGCCCAGGTCCAGACAGATTCACAGCTGAATTCTACCATAAATTTAGAGAAGAGCTAACAGCTATCCTACACAAACTCTTCCAGAAAATTGCAGAGGAAGGTAAACTTCCAAACTCATTCTATGAGGCCACCATCACCCTAATACCAAAACCTGACAAAGATGCTACAAAAAAAGAAAACTACAGGCCAATATCACTGATAAACATAGATGCAAAAATCCTTAACAAAATTCTAGCAATCAGAATCCAACAACACATTAAAAAGACGACCAAGTGGGCTTTATCCCAGGGATGCAAGGATTCTTCAATATCCGCAAATCAATGAATGTAATACATCACATTAACAAATTGAAAAATAAAACTCATATGATTATCTAATAGATGCAGAGAAAGTCTTTGACAAAATTCAACATCTATTTATGATAAAAACCCTCCAGAAAGCAGGAATAGAAGGAACACACCTCAACATAATAAAAGCTATATATGACAAACCCTCAGCAAACATTATCCTCAATGGTGAAAAATTGAAAGCATTTCCCCTAAAGTCAGGAACAAGACAAGGGTGCCCATTCTCACTACTACTATTCAACATAGTTTTGGAAGTTTTGGCCACAGCAATCAGAGCAGAAAAAGAAATAAAAGGAATCCAAATTGGAAAAGAAGAAGTAAAACTCTCACTGTTTGCAGATGACATGATCCTCTACACAGAAAACCCTAAAAACTCCGCCAAAAAATTACTAGAGCTAATCAATGAATATAGTAAAGTTGCAGGATATAAAATCAACGCACAGAAATCCCTTGCATTCCTATGCACTAATGAGAAAATAGAAAGAGAAATTAACGAAACAATCCCATTCACCATTGCAATGAAACAATAAAATACTTAGGAATATATCTACCTAAAGAAACAAAAGACCTACATATAGAAAACTATAAAACACTGGTGAAAAAAAAAATCAGAGGACACTAATAGATGGAAAAATATACATGTTCATGGATCAGAGGAATCAATATAGTGAAAATGAATATACTACCCAAAGCAATCTATAGATTCAATGCAATCCTTATCAAGCTAACAATGGTATTTTTCACAGAGATAGAACAAATAATTTCACAATTTGTATGGAAATACAAAAAACCTCGAATAGCCAAAGCAATCTTGAGAAAGAAGAATGGAACTGGAGGAATCAACCTGCCTGACTTCAGGCTCTACTACAAAGCCACAGTCTTCAAGACAGTATGGTACTGGCACAAAGACAGAAATATAGATCAATGGAACAAAATAGAAAACCCAGAGATAAATCCACGCACATATGGACACCTTATCTTTGACAAAGGAGGCATGAATATACAATGGAGAAAAGACAATCTCTTTAACAAGTGGTGATGGGAATACTAGTTAACCACTGAAACTAGAACACTTTCTAACACCATACACAAAAATAAACTCAAAATGGTTTAAAAATCTAAATGTAAGACCAGAAACTATAAAACTCCTAGAGGAAAACATGGGCAAAACACTCTCTGACATAAATCACAGCAGGATTCTCTGTGACCCGCCTCCCAGAATATTGTAAATAAAAGCAAAAATAAACAAATGGGACCTAATTAAACTTAAAACCTTCTGCACAAAAAAGGAAACTCTAAGCAAGGTGAAAAGACAGCCTTCAGAATAGGAGAAACTAATAGCAAACAAAGCAACTGACAAAGAATTAATCTCCAAAATACAGGCAACTCCTGCAGCTCAAATCCAGAAAAATAAACCACCCAATCAAAAAATGGACCAAAGAACTAAACAGACATTTCTCCAAAGAAGACATACAGATAGCTAACAAACACATGAAAAGATTCTCTACATCACTCATTATCAGAGAAATGCAAATCAAAACCACAATGAGGTACCATTTCATGCCAGTCAGAATGGCTGCTATCAAAAGTCTACAAGCAATAAACGCTGGAGAGGGTGTGGAAAAAAGGGAACCCTCTTACACTGTTGGTGGGAATGCAAACTAGTACAAGCACTATGGAGAACAGTGTGGAGATTCCTTAAAATACTGAAACTAGAACTGCTATACGACCCAGCAATCCCACTGCTGGGCATACACACCAAGGAAACCAGAATTGAAAGAGACACGTGTACCCCAATGTTCATCGCAGCACTGTTCATCTTTACGCACCAATGTTCATCTTTACGAGAGCTGTGAGATTATCCCAAACTGTGGTCTATAGCAGTACTTCATTTTGTTTTCTAAATTAGTGAATATTAATGTATTGTATGAAACTGCTACAAATGTTTTATCCATTCTCTGAATGTTCATGGGACCAATGTGCATTTTTGCCATTTATGAATAAAGCTGCAAGGAACAGTTCTCTCTACGTATCTTTTTGTGGGCATGCACTCTAGATCCTCTGGTGAGGGAGAGGATAATGGGATAAACTTCCAGGTGCAAAATAGATGAGTCATAAACATGAAATATTCAAGTAGAACATATAGGTAATAACTATGCAACTTTTAAAATCTTGATAGATGGTAACTAGACTTACTGTGGCAATTATTTTGAAATGGACAGAAACATGGAATTACTATACTGTGCATTGGAAAGTAACACAATGTTGTAGGCCAACTGAGCAAAAAAATACTTTGAAAAAGAGATCTGATTTATGGTTATCAGAGGCTAGGGCTGGAGATAGGGGAACTGGATGAAGCCAGTCAAAAGGTATCAACTTCCAGCTGTGAGATAGGTTAATACTAAGGATGTAGTGTACAACATGATTAATATGATTTAATTCTGCTGTCTCTTATGTATGAAAGTTAATAGGAGAGTAAGTCCTGAGTTCTCATCACATTTTTTTCTTTAATTTTATATGTATATGAGTTGATGGATATTCACAAACCTTATTGTTGTAATCATTTTATGATATATTAAAATTACATCATTAGGCCATACACCTGAAACTTATTCAGTGCTTTATGTCAATTATATGTCAACAAAATTGGGAAAATTGATAATCATAAAACTCACACATAAATAGCATGTAAGTAACGTGATTGTTCTATAACTTGTGTGACTGTTTTTAAGATCTAATATAATTACAAAAAAATCTATTCACTTCCTTAAGCCCATGAAAATATGAATGACCCAAATGGCTGGGAAAAACTTCACCTACTCTCTAGAAGTACATTATTGAATGTTAGTATCTGATATATGGCTTTGGAACCAGTCCATATTAGCCACAGAGAGTTGTGCACATAGATGTCAGGTGATGAATACAATAACTTATTGTGAAACTACCAACAGAAACAAGTTGGGGACATCTTGAAACTTTGAACTTTGATATGTACACAATGGCACTAATTAACTAGGTTCATTGTAATGCATTTAAATTCAGTCACACTTGGTAACTGCACATGGAGCAGATTTTGAACCCTAAACAGTGCAACTGGAGTATTTGTGTGAATGTACCATTGTGAATATCTAACATGTTGTTGCTAATCAATGTCATTCTCACCTCGTGGTTTTACACTGCTCACGGACAGGGTAAGTTGAAACAGATATAAACACTCAGCCTTCCTCCTAAATATAACTATTTACTTTCCTTGTGTGTATTCTGATCTAATTGACTGGTTAAAATAGTCTACACTGTGAGATAACCATAAGAATATATTAATGGAAAAATTATCAGATATTCACCTAAAAGAGGAAAACAAAATAAATACTTTTCTATGTCAGCTGAGTTTCACAGTGCAAAAAGGTATGTAGTTTATGGGGCCATGTGAATATGCTCATGAAAATGTGAATAGAAAATGTGTCACAGAAAAGCTAGATTATAATTCTAGAATGTTTAGGAGAGTCTTACTTGTAATATGAGGAAAATCTGGAGAACAATGGTTATTTTTATACTTTTACACATGGTGACTTTGCAGGTTCAAATCTCATTTTAAATATGTTCAGTTGACTGTATTGTGATTACAGCTTAATAGACCTATTGAAGGTCATTAACATCACTGTTAGTTTAAGGCTTTAAAAAATCCAGCTTGGGTACCAGATACATTTTCCTTTTACAAAATGTGGAATACAGTTTTAAATTCCAGTGTAATGCTGATACATTTAGAATTATTTTCAGAAAGAAATGGAAATGTTGACAACCTTGAAAAAAACTTGTCATTTAATTTTTAAACATAAGTTCTTTTTATTAGTTATCTATTTTTTACACAATAGTGTATGCATGTCAAGCTCAATCTCCCAATTCATCCCTCTACCCTTGGGCCCCTTTTTATCCATACATCCATTCTCTTCATTAGCAAAGAGTTCCTTGCATACTTCAATCATCTGAATTTTCTGTAACTTTTTTTTTCCCTAGAAACCATAATGCAATGAGTGTAATTAACTGAACAAGGATATAATTCATAGATGAAATATTAATTCAAATTGTATACTGAGATAAAACATTATTTCTACTTTTGTTATTCCAAGGAAAACCTTGTAATTATCCAGTAATAAAACATGGAAGGCTATATTACTCATACAGAGGATACTTTCCAGCACGTGTAAATCAACAGTTTGTCTATAACTGTGATCATCATTTTGTGCCTCCTTCACAACGTTCCTGGGACCACCTGACTTGCACAGCAGAAGGATGGTCTCCAGAAGAACCATGCCTCAGTAAGTAAACCTCTTTAAGTTTATATGCATAATCTTTGAAAGAGTAAAGAGACAAAAGTTGACAAGTGAGTACAGTTAAGTGTTATATAACAACAGTAAGGCCAAGGGATGAGTTCTATGAGAAAAAAATCCAATAGAACTTCCCTTTACTAGAAACTTTTCATGTAAATCCTGTGAGAGATACAGAGACTTTACAAGAATATGTGCATCATTTATACATATTTTACTCATAAAACTAAAGACAAATAATATGGAATGTTATCTTTTTAATTTTCCACAAATGTGGTACTAGCTTCCATTTTTATTGTTGCATGTTATATTTTAATACTAATGTATTCTTATGTAAATTCTATAAGGTTAATCTTTAATGTACTATTTTCCCAAATTTATGTTGTATTTCTTTCATATTAATTTTATGATCCTAAGGACAATGTATTTTCAATTATTTGGAAAATGGACATACCCCACATCCTGAAGAAAAATATTTACAGGGTGAAACTGTAGGAGTTCGCTGCTATGAAGGCTACAGTCTTCGAAATGATCAGAACACAATGACCTGCACAGAGAGTGGCTGGTCTCCTCCTCCCAGATGCATCCCTGTCAGTGAGTAAACTGGGCTGAAATCCCATGTGTTCATAATTTTCTAAGACTCAGCTGTATTATCCACTTCAAAAGTTTATATCAGATTCTTGTTTTGCCAAAGGACCTATTTAATTTTATTGTTTACAAATGTCTATGAGTGTACGTATAGACTTCTTGATAAGTATATAACAAAATACATGTACCTATTGATAGACAGTAGTCAAGAAAAGAGGAAAAGAAGAAACCTGTAATAACAGAGTGAGGTCAGAAAAATGGCAGGAGTCTCACTGTCTCTCCTGATATAAACACAGACTTTGACCATCATTTGTGGATAACGATGGTATCTTTGTGGGGTCCAGGAGTCTAGCAGAGACATGACAGCATGCTGCTAGGGCACTAAGATTCAAGGCTGGACACCTCACAGGGGGTTAGAGACGTAGCCTCATACTGCCCCTGAAGTGGCCCTGCTTAGTGCCAAGACAGACCCCTCAGCACAGGATTTTACCTGTGGGGAAAATAAGAGCGTGTGAGCAAGGGCGGCGTCCTCATCTTCCATCACACTTCTCTCTCCCCTTATCCAGGACACTGGGGTCACCTGCATGGCTGGGATGGGGAGAGGCCAGGAGCACAGCATCCAGGGCTAGAATTCTTCAAGGAACATGGGTCCTACTGACCATGTGGAGACCCCACCAGGGAGCCCCAAACCATTGCAGACACCGTGCTTGTGGTTCTGCGCACCCCTGGGCCCCTCATCTCATCCACATCCCCTCCCCAGGTCCAGCTCCCTGTCTAAGTCCCCATGGTTGCATCTAGACCTTTGCAGATGGCCTGCGGTAGATCTAGAAGCCAATCTGTCCCCATGGGTCTGTGAGAAAGCATAGGAATGTAAGCATTTGGCATTGCCCCAGGGAAGCAGTCAGGAAACTGTCAGCACAGAGACTGTCTTTGCTGCGTTGATAGATGCATATGAGCTTCAGAATTCTCTCCTAGGAGGAATTGAGTACATGGGACAGGTGTCTCCTTAAAAAATGTCTGAAAAATCTCAAAATCCCTATCAATGTGACAGTGTACTTCCCTCCCCAGGTCAGTCTGTAAACACTGGAGAGAGTGACTGCTTCTTTAAATGCAAACACAGCAACCTGAGACTTCAAGGGACACAGACATCAAAGGACTAAAATGTTAACAAAGAAACACAATAGTTTTTCAGTTACTGACCCCAAATAACAGATACGGACGATTTGTCTGATAAGTAACTCAAAGTAATTGCTTAAGAATTTCATTGAGATAGAAGAAAACAGTGGAGAAGGAAATGGCAACCCACTCCAGTATTCTTGCCTGGGAAATCCCATGGACAGAGGAGCCTGGATGGCTACAGTCCATTGAGTCTCAAATAGTCAGACACAACTGTAGTGACTTAGCATGCAAACATGCAATCCTTTATATTTAGAGTAATTATTGATAGATAAGGATGTATTAATATTATCTTTTTTATTTTACAGGATGTTTTGTAGTTTCCTAATTATTTCCTTCCTCTGATGGCTTGCCTCTTTGAATTCATGATTTTTGTTATAGTAGTATGCATTTAATAAACTTTTTTTTTTTACCATTTGTGAATCTAGTATGGATTCTTGCTTTATGTAAAGCAAGAATTTACATAAAACACCTTACAGAGAGAGCAGTGTATTTTATGCTGACAATATATGAACATCAACCACATATTAAATCTCCTTCTTTTTACCCTTCTCCATTTTATCTTTTTGATGTCATGATTTACCTCTTTTTATAGTGAGTACTTAATTAAAAAATAATTGTAGATATAGTAATTTTTATATTCCTGTACTTTAACTCTTAAATAGTTAAGTGTTTAACATTCCATATCAAGGTACTGCAGTGTTCTGAATGTGAATTTGCACTTAAGTTTACCAGTGTACTAGGTATTTTCATGGAATGAATTAGCATTCTTTTACTTAATCTTCAATAATTCCTTTTAATGTTTCAGTAATGAAGGTCTGTGTGCCTACTCAGTTACCTCAGCTGTGTCTGACTCTTTGGGACCCTGTGGGCAGCCTGGTCCCGCCAGGCTCCTCCCTACACGGGGTTCTCCAAGGAAGAGTATTGGAGTGAGTTGTCATGCCTTCTTCAAGGAAGGTCTAATTATGTTCTGTTTCCTCAATATTTGTTGGTCTGGTGAAATCTTTATATTCTTTTCTTTTCTGAATGATATTTTCAAGTATTCTTCTTTGGCAGTTTTTTCTTTCAACACTTGGAATATATCATCCCACTTTCTCCTGGCCTAGTAGGTTTCTGCTGAGAGATTTGCTAAGATCCAAATGAAGGCTCCTTAGTAAATTTCTAAGTTTTTGTTTTGTTAGCTTGTTTGTTTTTTCTTCATGCTGCTTGAAGGCTTCTCTATTTTTCTTTGATTTTTGCAACTTTATTATAAATGCGTGTTGTAGAGGATTTTTTAAGTTGATTTGGTCACCTGTAAGCTTCCTGAACTTAGATATTCAAATATGATCTTTGATTTGGGGAGTTCTCAGACATTACTCCTTAAATATATTTTCTGCCTCATCTCCTTTTCTGCTCCTGGAACTTCAATAATTTGCAAATCAGTTCTGTTTTCAATGTAGCATAGATCATGTAGCCTTTCTTTGTTCTTTTACATTATTTTGTTTTTAATTTTTTTTAATTTTGTTTTTAATCTCCCTGGACAGGATAACTTTGATATATCATCTATCTGACAGATTCTTCTACCTTTTGACTCTGTGGTTGATGCTCTTTAATGAATTATTTCATTTCATCCTGGAACCTTCAGCACAAGAGTTTCTGTTTTTTTATGATCTGTATATTTTTATTAAACTGCTTGTTTTGTCCATTGTTTATTGTTTTCCTGCTTTTGTTCAAGTATCTTACTGTATTTTCTATAACACACCAAGTTATTTAAAGTGGCTATCTTGAATTCTTCACTGGATAAATCACACATCGCCAATTGGATATGAATACTGAAGATTTTTATACTTTGTTGCTGTCATGATACTTTGAGTTCATGTTCCTTGAAGTTTTGTGGTGCTGTTTTTCTAATTAAAGTTCCAGTCTCCTTTGGGTGAGAGACAACTTCCTTCAACCCTGCTAGAGACTCCGCAACTATTTCAGATCTTCTATAGTGGCACCTGCTGACACTTCTCATCCCTGTTTTGTCAGAATTTCTGTGCTTCTATGTCTTGTCTAGATAAATTAGCGCACCAGAAATGGTACTGACAGCCTGTCCTTTGTTTTCCCCAAAGTAGCACTACATCTTTTTAAATTTTTTTTTACTTTAATTTTTTTTTTATTTTAAATGGAGGCTAATTACTTTACAATATTGTAGTGGTTCTTGCCATACAATGACATGAATCAGCCATGGGCATACATGTGTTCCCCATCCTGAACCCCCCTACCACCTCCCTCCCCATCCCATCCCTCAGGGATATTTCAGTGCACCAGCCCTGAGCACCCTGTCTCATGCATTGAACCTGGACTGGCGATCTGCTTCACATATGATATTATCCATGTTTCAGTGCTACTAATCTTGTGTTCCTGTTCTGGGCCACAGATTTAAGCCAAATTTCAGTGCAAGCTCACTGGTGGTCTGTCAAAGGTTGCTCTTCCCTCTGAGTCAGTTATAACCACAGGGATCTGGCCACAGGATGTGAATGAAGCAGACAGAGGTCCTCTTGTCAATACCTGGAGTTTCACAGAAGGACTTAGCTCCATGCATGAATTTAAGATAGGCTTTCCAGGACTCCTGGAGTGCAGCTGAGAGGGAATTGCGATGGTTCATGAGCCACTGTAGGCATCACAGTCAAGACAGAGATCTGTCTGCCTTTTACCTCATGCATGCATGAGCGAGCCTCCTCCTGGGTCCATTGGCATATGGAATTTCAGGGGTGGATGGTTGTTTATTTTATATTTATTTATTTTTAATAGAAGTATACTTACTTTATAGTATTATGTTGGGTTCTACCAAAAATCAACAAGAATCAGCCATAGATTTACCCATGTCCCCTCCCACATGAATATCCCTCCCAGCTTCCTGCCCATCCCACCCTTCTAGGTTGTTACTGAGCTCTGGTTTGAGTCCCCTGAGTCATACAGCAAATTCCCATTGACTGTCTATTTTACATATGGTAGTTTAAGTTTGCATGCTAACCCTCTCCATACATCCCACCCTCTACTTCCTCCCTGCCAGCCGTGTCCATAAGTCTGTTCTCAGTGTCTGTGTCTCTATTGCTGCTGTGCAAATAGGTTATCAGTACAATATTTCTAGATTTCATGTATATGTGTTAGTATACGATATTTGCTTTTCTCTTTCTGACTTACTTCACTCTGTATACTAGGCTCTGTGTTCATCCACCTCTTTAGGACTGACTCAAGTGCATTCCTTTTTATGACTGAGTAATATCCCACTGTATATATGTAGCACAGCTTCTTTATCTATTAATCTGTGGACATCTGTGTTGCTTCCATGTCCTAGATGTTGTAAATGGAACTGCAGTGAACATTGGGGTACATGTGTCTTTTTCAATTTTGGTTTCCTCAGGATATATACCTAGGAGTGGGATTGGTGGGTCATATAGTGATTTTACTCCTGGCTTTGTAAGTACTCTCCATTTTGTTCTTTAGAGTGGCTATATCAATTTACATTCCCACTAACAGTGCAAGAGTGTTCCCTTTTCTCCACACCTTCTCCAGCATTTATTGTTTGTAGACTTTTTGACGATGGTCATCCTGACTGGTGTGAAGTGATATCTCATTGTAGTTTTGATTTGCATTTCTCTAATAGTGATATTGAAATATATTTATGTGTTTATTCACCATTTTAGGTCTTTAGACAAATGTCTGTTTAGGTCTTTTTCCCATTTTTGATTGGATTATTTGTTTTTCTGGTATTGATTTGTATGAGCTGCTTGTATCTTTTGGAAATTAATCCTTTGTCAGTTGTTTCATTTGCTATTATTTTTTTCTCTTTCTGAGCATTGTCTTTTCACCTTATTCATAGTTTCCTTTGCTGTGGAGAAGGTTTTAAGTTTAACTATGTCCCACTTGATTATCTTTGTTTTTATTCCACTACTCTAGGAGGTGGGTCATAGAGGATCTTGCTGTGATTTATGACATAGGGTGTTCTGCCTGTGTTTTCCATCCATTTTGAGTTTATCTTTGTGTATGGTGTTAGAAAGTAGTCTAATTTCATTCTTTTCCATGTAGCTGTCAAGTTTTCCCAGCAGCACTTATGAAAGCACTCTATTTGCCCCATGGTATATTCTTGCCTCCTTTGTCAAACATAAGTTTTTCATAGGTGTATGGGTTAATCTCTGGGCTTTCTATCTTGTTCCATTGGCCTATATTTCTGTTGTTCTGCCAGTACCATACTGTCTGGATAACTATAGCTTTGTAGTCAGTCTGAAGTCAAGAAGGTTGATTCCTCTAGTTCTATTTTTCTTTCTCAAGATTGCTTTGGCTGTTCAGGTCTTTTGTGTTTCCATATGAATTGTGACTTTTTCTTCTAGTTCTGTGAAAAATAACATTGGTATTTTGATACAGATTGCATTGAATCTGCAGATTATATTTGGTAGTATAGTCATTTTCATAATGTTGATTCTTCTAACCCAGGAACATGGAATATCTCTCCATCTATTTATGTTGTCTTTGATTTCTTTCCTCAACGTCTTGTACTTTTCTGTATACAGCTCTTATGTCTCCTTAGTTTTTTTTCCCTAGGCATTTGATTCTTTTTGGTGCAATGGTAAATTAAGATACCTTAATTTCTCTTTCTGATGTTTCATTTTTAGTACAGAGGAATGCAAGTGATTTCTGTGTATTCATTTTGTATGCTGTCAGTTTGCTAAATTCACTGATTACCTCTAGTAATTTTCTGAACATATCTTTAGGGTTTTCTATGTATAGTATCATCTGTCTGCAAATAATGAGAGTTTTGCTTCTTCTTTTCCAATCTGGATTCCTTTTATTTCTTTTTCTTCTCTGCTGTAGCTAGGGCTTCCAAACAATGTCGACTAATCGTGGTGAGTGTGGGCACCCTTTTCTTTTCCTCATCTCACAGGGAATGCTTTCAGTTTTTCACCTTTGAGAATAATGTTTGCTCTGGGTTTCTCATATATGGCCTTTATTATGTTGAGGTAGGTTACTTCTTTGCTCATTTTTTGAAGAGTATTTATCATAAATGGGTACTGAAATTTTTCAAAAGCTTTTTCTGCCTCTGTTGAGATGACCATATGGTTTTATCTTGCAATTTGTTAATATGGTATATCACATTGATGGATATACACAAGTATATTGAAGAATGCTTGCATCCTTGGGATTAACCCAACTTGATCATAGTGTGCTATCTTTTTAATGTATTTTTGAATTCTGTTTGCTAGAGCTTTGTTGAGGATTTTTCCATCTATTTTCATCAATGATATTGGCCTGTACTTTTCTTTTCCGTGTTGTCTTTGTCTGGTTTTGGTATTAGGGTTATGATGGCTTTGTAGAATGAGTTTGGAAGTGTTCCTTCCTCTGCAGGTTTTTGAAAGAGTTTGATAAGAATAGGCATTAGCTCTTCTCTAAATGTTTGAGAGAATTCACCTGTGAAACTATCTGGCTTTGTGCTTCAGTTTTTTGGGAGTTTTTAAAATCACATTTTCAATTTCAGTGCATGTAATTGGCTTGTTAATAATTTCTATTTCTTCCTGGTTCAGTCTTGGTAGATTGCACTTTTCTAAGAACACATCCATTTCTTTCAGGTTGTCCATTTTATTAGCATATACTTGCTCATAGTAGCCCCTTGTGATCCTTTGTATTTCTGTGTTGTCCGTTACCCTCTCCTTTCTCGTTCCTAATTTTGTTGCTTTGATTATTCTCCCATTTTTTCTTGATGGATTTTACTAATTGACAATTTTGTTTATCTTCTCAAAGAAGTACCTTTCAGTTTTATTAATCTTTACTAATGTTTCTTCACTTCTTTTTCATTTATTTCTGATCTGATCTGTAGGATTTCTTTCCTTCTACTAACTTTGGTTTTTTTTTCTTTTTATGTCCTTCTTTATCCAGTTGTTTTAGGTATAAAGTTAGGTTGTCTGATGTTTTTCTTTTCTTTTTTTTTTTTTTTTGCTATAAACTTCCCTCTTAGAATTGTTTTGTTGCTTCCCATAGGTTTTGAGTTGTCATGTTTTCATTGTCATTTGTTTCAAGAATTCTTTGATTTCCCTTTTGATTTCTTCACTTACCTGTTCATTATGTAAAAGCATATTGTTTAATCTCCAAGTGTTTGTGTTTTTTACTGTCATTGACATCTAGTCTCATAGTATTGTGGTCATAGAAAAATGCTTCATAGAACTTCAATTTTTAATAATTTACTGAGGTTTGATTTTTGGCCCCAATATAGTCTATCCTGGAAAATGTTACAAGCACACTTGAGAAGAAAGTGTATTCTTTTGGAATTGTGTGGAAACTGCTGAATATATCAATTAAGTCCCTTTGGTCTAATGATTCATTTAAGGTTTGTGTTTCCTTATTGAGATCTTTCCTGATGGCTCAGAGGTTAAAGCGTCTGCCTGCAATGTGGGAGACCTGGGTTTGATCCTTATTAATTTTCTGTTTTGATGATCTGCCCATTGGTGTAACTGGGGTGTTAACATCCCTTACCGTGATTGTGTTGCTGTCAATTTCCCTTTTTACGTTTGTTAGTATTTGCCTTATGTACTGAGGTGCTTCTGTGCTGGGTGCATAGATGTTTAGAATTTTGTCTTCTTTTGGGATTGATCCCTTGATCATTATGTAATGTCCCTTCTTATTTTAAAGTTAATTTTGTCAGAAATCAGAATTGCCACTCCAATTCCTTTTGATTTCCATGTGCATGGAATATGTTTTCCATCCTTTTACTTTCAGTCTGTATGTGTTTCTAGGTCTGAAGTGGGTCTCTTGTAGACAGCCTATATATGGGTCTTGTTGTCTATCCATTCAGCCAATCTGTGTCTTTTGGTTGGAGAGTTTAATCCATTTACATTTAAAGTAATTATTTATATATTACTATTAACATTTCACTATTATAATATAATATAATGGTGTATGTTCCTATAGCATTTTTTAAATTAATTAATTTATTTTAATTGGAGGCTAATTAATTGACAATATTGTAGTGGTTTTTGCCATACGTTGACATGAATCAGCCATGGGTGTACATGTGTCTCCCATCCCACCTCCCTCCCCATTCAATCCCTCAAAGTCAGCCCAGTGCACTGGCCCTGAGCCCCTTGTCTCATGCATCAAACCTGGACTGGCAATCTTTTTCACATATTATAATATACATGTTTCAATGCTATTCTCTTAAATCATTGCACCCTTGATTCTCCTACAGAGTTCAAAAGTCTGTTGTTTACATCCTGTCTCTTTCACTGTCTCACATATAGGGTCATCATTAACATCTTTCTAAATTCCACATATATGCCTTAATATACTGTACTGGTGTTTTCTTTCTGACTTACTTCACTCTGTATGCTGCTGCTGCTAAGTTGCTTCAGTCATGTCCGACTCTGTGTGACCCCATAGATGGCGGCCCACCAGCCTCCCCCGTCCCTGGGATTCTCCAGGCAAGAACACTGGAGTGGGTTGCCATTTCCTTCTCCAATGCATGAAAGTGAAAAGTGAAAATGAAGTCACTCAGTCGTGTCCGACTCTTAGTGACCCCATGGACTGAAGCCTACCAGGCTCCTCCGTCCATGGGATTTTCCAGGCAACTGGAGTGGGATGTCATTGCCTTCTCCATCACTGTGTATAATAGGCTCTATTTTCATCCACCTCATTAGAACTGATTCAAATGCATTTTTAATCACTGAGTAGTAGTCCATTGTGTATACATATTACAGCTTTCTTATCCATTAATTTGCCAATGGGCATATATGTTGCTTTCATGTCTTAGCTATTGCAAATAGTGCTATGATGAACATTGGGGTACACGTGTTTCTTTCAATTCTGGATTCTTCAGTGTGTATGACCAGCAGTGGGATTGCTGGATCATATGGCAGTTCCATTTCCAGTTTTTTAAGGAATCTCTACCTGGTTCTCCATAGTGGCTGTACTAGTTTATATTTCCACAAACAGTGTAAGAAGGTTCCCTTTTTTCCATATTCTCCAGCATTTACTGTTTGTAGACTTTTTGATAGCAGCCTTTCTGACCAGCATGAGATGGTACCTCATTGTGATTTTAATTTGCATTTCTCTGATAATGAGTAATGTTGAACATCTTTTCATGTGTTTTTTAGCCATCTGTATGTCTTTTTGGAGAAATGTCTGTTAGTTCTTTGGCCCATTTTTTGATTGAGTCATTTATTTTTCTGTAAATTGATCTTCATGAGCTGGTTGTATAGTTTGGAGAATAATTCCTTGTCAGTTGCTTCGTTTGCTATTATGTTCTCCCATTCTGAAGGCTGTCTTTTCACCTTACTTATAGTTTCCTTGGAGAAGGCAATGGCACCCCACTCCAGTACTCTTGCCTAGAAAACCCTATGGACAGAGGAGCCTGGTAGGCTGCAGTCCATGGGGTCGCTAAGAGTCGGATACGACTGAGCGACTTCACTTTCACTTTTCACTTTCATGCATTGGAGAAGGAAATGGCAACCCATTCCAGTGTTTTTGCCTGGAGAATCCCAGGGACAAGGGAGCCTGGTGGGCTGTCATCTATGGGGTCACACAGAGTCAGACACGACTGAAGTGACTTAACAGTAGAAGCAGCATAGTTTCCTTTGTTATGCAAAAGCTTTTAAGTTTAATTAGGTCCCATTTGTTTATGTTTCCTTCTATTTCCATTACTCTGGGAGGTGAGTCATAGGAGATCTTGCTGTGATTTATGTCAGAGTGTGTTTTGCCCATGTTTTCGTCTAGGAGTTTTATAGTTTCTGGTCTTACATTTAGATCTTTAATCCATTTTGAGTTTATTTTTGTGTATGGTGTTAGAAAGTGTTCTGGTTTCATTCTTTTACAAGTGGTAGACCAGTTTTCCCAGCACCACTTGTTAAAGAGATTGTCTTTTCTCCATTGTATATTCTTGCCTCCTTTGTGAAAGATAAGGTTTCCATAGGTGTGTGGGTTTATCTCTGGGCTTTCTATCTTGTTCCATTGATCTATATTTTTGGCATTGTGCCAGTACCATGCTATCTTATTGACTGTAGCTTTGTAATATAGTCTGAAGCCAGGTAGATTGATTCCTCCAGTTCCATTCTTATTTCTCAAGATTGCTTTGGCTATTCGAGATTTTTTTGTATTTCCATACAAATTGTGAGTTTATTTATTCTAGTTCTCTGAAAAAATGCCATTAGTAGCTTGATAGGAATTGCATTGAATCGATAGATTGCTTTTTGTAGTATACTCATTTTGTATACTACATTTTGTATACTACTATATACTTCTGATCCATGATCATGGTATATTTCTACATCTATTTGTGTTCTTTGGGTTTTTCATCAATGTTTTATAGTTTTCTATATATAGGTCTTTTGTTTCTTTAGGAAGATTTATTCCTATTTTATTCTTTTCATTGCACTAGTGAATGGAATTGTTTCCTTAATTTCACTTTCTGTTTTCTTAGTTAGTGTATAGGAATGCAAGGGATTTCTGTGTGTTAATTTTATATCCTTCAACTTTACTATATTCATTGACTAGCTCTAGTAATTTTCTGGTAGACTCTTTAGGGTTTTCTATGTAGAGGATCATGTCATCTGCAAACACTGAGAGTTTTACTACTTTTTCCTGATCTGGATTCCACTTATTTCTGTTTTCTCTTCTGATTTCTGTGGCTAAAACCTCCAAAATTATGTTGAATATAGTAGTGAGAGTGGGCACCTTTCTCTTCTTCCTGACTTTAGGGAAAATACTTTCAATTTTCACCATTGAGGGTAATGTTTGCTGTGGGTTTATCATATATGGCCTTTATTATTCTTAGTTATGTTCCTTCTATGCATAGCTTCTGGAGGTTTTTTTATCATAAATTGATGTTGAATTTTGTCCAAAGATTTCTCTGCATATATTGAGATAATCATATGGTTTTTATCTTTTAATTTGTTAATGTGGTGTATCACCTTGATTGATTTGTGAAAATTGAAGAATCCTTGCATCCCTGGGATAAAGCCCACTTGGTCATGATGTATGATTTTTTTAATATGTTGTTGGATTTTATTTCCTAGAATTTTTTTAAGGATTTTTGCATCTATGTTCATCAGTGATATTGGTCTGTAGTTTTCGTTTTTTGTGGCATCTTTGTCTGGTTTTGGTATTAGGGTGATGGTGGCCTCATAGAATGAGTTTGGAAATTTACCTTCCTCTGCAATTTCCTGGAAGAGTTTGAGTAGGATAGGTGTTAGGTCTTCTCTAAATTTTTGGTAGAATTCGGCTGTGAAGCCATCTGGTCCTGGGTCTTTTGTTTACTGGAAGATTACTGATTACAGTTTCGTTCCCATGCTTGTGATGGGTCTGTTAAGATTTTATCTTCATTCCTGGTTCAGTTTTGGAAGGTTAGGCTTTTTTAAGAATTCATCCATTTCTTTCAAGTGGTCCATTTTAGTGTCATAAAGTTGCTGATAGTAATCTCTTCTGATCCTTTGTATTTCTGTGTTGTCTGTTGTGATTTCTCCATTTTCACTTCTAATATTATTGATTTGATTCTCCTCCCTTTGTTTCTTGACGAGTTTGGCTAATGGTTTTTCTATTTTATTTATCTTCTCAAAGAACCAGCTTTTAGTTTTGTTGATTTTTGCTGCAGTCTCCTTTCTTTTTTAACTACTTCTGCCCTAATTTTTATGAGTTATTTCCTTCTACTAACCCTGGGGTTCTTCATTTCTTCTTTTTCTAGTTGCTTTAGGTATACAGTTAGGTTATTTATTGGATTTTTCTCTTGTTTCTTGAGGTAGGCTTGTAATGCTATGAACCTTCCTCTTAGCACTGCTTTTACTGAATCCCTTAGTTTTTGTGTTGTCATGTTTTCATTTTCATTCATTTATATGCATATTTTGACTTCTTTTTTTACTTCTTCCATGATTTGTTGGTTATTCAGAAGCATGTTGTTTAGCCTCCATATATTTATATTTTTAATAGTTTTTTTTTTTTTTTTTCCCCCTGAAGTTGACATCTAAGCTTACTGCACTGGGATCAGAAAAGATGCTTGGAATTATTTCAATTTTTTGAATTTACCAAGGCTAGATTTATGGCCCAGTATGTGGTCTATCCTGTAGAAAGTTCCATGTGCTCTTGAGAAAAGATGAAATGCATTGTTTGGGGGTGAAATGTCATATAGATGTTCATAGGTCTAACTAGTCCATTGTATCATTTATAATTTGTGTTTCCTTGCTAATTATCTGTTTAGTTGATCTATCCATAGGTGTGAGTGGAATATTAAAGTCTCCCACTTTTATTGTGTTACTGTTAATTTCCCCTTTCACACTTGTTAGCATTTGCCTTACATATTGTGGTCTGCCTATGTTGGGTGCATATATATTTATAATTGTTATATCTTCTTCTTGGATTGATCCTTTGACCACGTCCTTCTTTGTCGTTTTTCATGGCCTTTACTTCAAAATCTATTTTATTTGATATGAGTATTGCTACTCCTGCTCTTTTTGGTCTGCATTTGCTTGAAATATATTTTTCCAGCACTCTACTTTCAGTCTGTATGTGTCCCTTGTTTTGAGGTGGGTCCCTTGTAGACAGCATATATAGGGGTCTTGTTTTTTTATCCATTCAGCCAGTCTTTGTCTTTTGGTTGGGGCATTCAACCCATTTCAAGTAATTATTGTTAAGTGTGATCCTGTTGCCATTTATTTTGTTGTTCGGGATTTGAGTTTATAAACCTTTATGGCTTCCTTTGTAGCTTAGTCAGGAAAGAATCTGGCTGCAGTGCAGGAGACCTGGGTTTGATCCCTGGTTTGGGAAGGTCCCCTGGAGAAGGAAATGACAACCCACTCCAGTATCCTTACCTGGAAAATTTCATGGACAGAGGAGCCTGGTGGGCTGCCGTCCATGGAGTCGCAAAGAGTAGGGCATGACTGAGTGACTAACACTTTCTTACTTATAAACCTTTTCTGTGTTTCCTGTCTAGAGAAGTTCCTTTATCATTTGTTGAAGAGCTGGTTTGGTGGTGCTGAATTCTCTCAGCTTTTGCTTGTCTGTAAAGCTTTTCATTTCCTCTGCATATTTGAATGAGATTCTTACTGGGTATAGTAATGTAGGTTGTAGGTTTTTCTCTTTCATCACTTTAAGTACGTCCTGCCAATCCCTTCTGGCCTGAAGAATTTCTGTAGAAAGATCAGCTGTTATTCTTATGGGAATCCCCTGTGTGTCATTTGTTGGTTTTCCCTTGTTGCTTTTAATATTTTCTCTTTATGTTTGATCTTCATTAATTTGTTTAATATGTGTCTTGGGGTGTTTCACTTTGGGTTTATCCTGTTTTGTACCCTCTGGCTTTCTTGGACTTGGGTGGCTATTTCCTTCCATATTTTAGGGAAGTTTTCAAGTATTATCTCCTCAAGTATTTTCTCATGGCCTTTCTTTTTGTCTTCTTCTGGGACTCCTATGATTCAAATGTTGGGGTGTTTAACATTGTCCCAGAGGTCTGTGATGTTGTCCTCATTTCTTTTAATTCTTTTTTCTTTTTTCCTCTCGGCTTCATTTATTTCCACCGTTCTATCTTTCACCTCACTTATCTTATCTGCTGCTTCAGTTATTCTATTGTTGGTTCCCTGCAGAGTTCTTTTGATCTTATTTATTGCATTATTCATTATTGACTGACTCTTTTTTATCTCTCCTAGGTCCTTGTTAAACATTCTTGCATCTTCTCAATCCTCGTTTCTGGTCTATTTATCTGTAACTCCATTTTGTTTTCAAGATTTTGGATCATCTTTACTATCATTATTCTGAATTCTTTTCGAGATAGACTCCCTATCTCCTCCTCTTTTGTATGATTTTTTGGGAATTTATCATGTTCCTTTACTGGATGAATATTTCTCTGCCTTTTCATTTTGTTTAGATTTTTCTTTTTGGGGTGGCCTTTCTGTATGCTGGAAATTTGTCATTCCTCTTTATTGTGGAGGTTGCACCCTGTAGGTGTGGTTGGATGTGTGGCTTGTCAAGGTTTCCTGGTTATGGAAGCTTGCGTTCATGTTCTTGTGGGTGGAGCTGGATCTCTTCTCTCTGAGTGCAGTTAAGTGCCACGTAGTGAGTTTTTAGGTGTCTATGGGTTTGGTGTGCCTTTGGACAGCCTGTATATTGAAGCTCAGGGCTATGTTCCTGTGTTGCTGGAGAATTAGCATGATATGTCTTGCTCTGGAACTTGTTGGCTCTTGGGTGAAACTGTGTTTCAGTGTAGGTATGCAGGGTTTTGGATGTGCTCTTGTCGATTAATGTTCCCTGGAATCAGGAGTTCTCTGGTGTTCTCAAGTTTTGGATTTAAGCCTCTTACCTCTGGCTTTTAGTCTTAATCTTACAGTAGCCTCAAGATTTCTCCATCCATACAGCACTGCTGATAAAACATCTAGATAAATGGTGAAAAGAATCTCCACAGTGGGGGACACCCAGAAAGGTTCACAGAGTTACATGGAGAAGAGAAGAGGGAGGAGGAAGATAGGTGAAGAGGGGAATCAAAAGGGGAGAGAGCAGTCTAGCCAATAATCAATTCCTTATGTGCTGTCCACAGTCTGGAACACCCAGAGAGTTTCACAAAATTAAATAGAGAAGAGAAGAGGGAGAAGAGAGATAGAGGTGACCACGAGGAGAAGAGGGGCAGTCAAAAGGGGAGAGACCAATCTAGCCAGTAATCAGTTCCCTAAGTGTTCTCCACAGCCTGGAACACCCAGAGAGATTCAGAGTTAAGTAGAGAAGCGTTGGGGAGGGAGGAGATAGAGGTGACCTGGGGGACAATACGGAGAGTTAAAAGGGAAGAGAGCAATCAAACCAGTAATCACACCCCTAAGTAAAAATGGGTACTGAAGATTAGATTCTTAAAGGTACACAATTGATAACAGATACCAAAAATCAAAGATTAAAAATTTAGAGTAGAGTAGCAGTGGTAGTAGTCCAAATTAAAAATTTAGACTCTGAAAAAATACAACATTAAAAATACAAAACCAATCACAAATTATAAAAAATACATATGTGAAATTTGCTTTAAAAAATAAGGTCTTTTTTTGCAAGGTAACAGTACGTTATAAAAATGAAAATTTAAGGTGTAATATAGAACTGAAAAATTTAAAACAAATGATAACATTAAAAATATATCTAGGAATTTCTCTGGAGCAGTTGAGGGCAGTGTGGGGTCAGTTCAGTTTCAGATAGTTCCTTGTTCCAACTTATACTTCTTTTCAAGGTCTCTAGGCCCCCTCCAGTGCTTAGTCAATGCTAACTACAGGGTTTCAGTCTGTTGTGCCTGTCACTTTGAGAGCAGTTCCCTGTTACTTGTTTGTTTTGGCTTCCTCTGTTTGCAAGTCTCTTCAGTGTCTAATTTCCGCCCTGACGCAAGGGAGTGAAGGTGGTCACTTATTTAGGCTCGCTTGTTCAGTCGTGCTGTGGGGAGGGAGGAATACTGCAAACAAATATCACTAGCATGTGTGGGGAGTGCTCACAGTGTATGGACCACACTGGGTTGCCCTAGCTCATGGTGGCTGTGCTAGGGAAACCTGTCTACACTGCTCAGACTCCAGGTTGCTTTGAGGGGAACTTTCCAAAGCGGGCCCTATGTTGCATGCACTTCCCAGGTCTAAGCTGCTCAGGTTCAGGTTCTCCACAAAGGCATAGACTTGGCTGGGCCTGAGTTTTTTGCCCTTCCCAGGTCTGAGGAGCTCAGGCAACCAGGTCTTGGCAAGCACACTGTCCCGGTTGTGCAGTGAGTCTTATCACCTCTCTGGTCCCACTCACTCAGTTTACTGGATGCGCCACCAGAGCACCGTCTCAGGTGTGTCAATGTGTCCCCTCTGGGGAGCTGATCTCAGGTTGCAACCCTCCTGGCAGATGTCAACTGTCCAATATCCCAGGAAGACATGGTTAGCAAATGGGAGCCTGTTCCCAGTTTGGTGGAGGATGCCATCTCTGGGGCTAAAGTTGCCCCTCGCCTTCCAGCTCTGGCTGTCGCCTGCCTGTCTCTCTGCCTCCTGTGGGGGCAAGGAGCCGGTCAGCAGCCTGGAGCTCTCCTTTGGCATTCGCTCAATCCTTTGTTCTGTGAGCGGGCCAGGATGTGGCTTAGGTTAGAGCTTTTCTTTATCTCTCTCTCTCTTTTTTTCCCTCTCTCTGTCTGTCCCACAGTTTGGGTTGCTATTTCACGTTAGCTCCCTCAGATTGTACTCAGGGCATTCAGGACTGGCCCTTAACCCTAAGCAATGCAACGGTGCCTCCCCCACTTGCTGGTGGCAGACATGAGCATCTGAGCTATTTCTCCTCTTGGAGTTTTGGTTAAGGCACATATTCTGTGTGTGTGTGTGTGTGTGTGTGTGTGTGTGTGTGTGTGTGTGTGTGTGTGTGTTTCCCCTCCCTGTTATGTTGCCCTCTTCCTGGTGGCTCAGTGGTTAAAGCATCTGGCCGCACTGTGGGAGACCTGGGTTCAATCCCTGGGTAAGGAAGATCCCCTGGAGAAGGAAATGACAACCCACTCCAGTATTCTTGCCTGGAAAATTCCATGGACGGAGGACCCTGGTAGGCTACAATTCATAGGGTAGCAAAGAGGCAGACACAACTGAGCGACTTCACTTTCTTTCTTTCTTTCTTTCACTTTATGTTGCCCTCTGAGATTCCAAAACTTCCCACAGACCCACTGGTAAGAGGGTTTCCTAGTGTTTGGAAACTTCTCCCCTTTCACGACTCCCTCCCCAGGACGGGTCTCTGTCCCTAACTCTTTTGTCTCTCTTGTTGGCTTTTATATTTTGTCCTACCTCCTTTGGAAGAGAATGGGCTACCTTTCTGGGTGCCTTTCTGCCAGTGTTCAGAAGTTGTTTTGGGGAAGTTGCTCAGCATTCGAATGACCTTTTGATGAATTTGTGGGGTAAAAGTGATCTCCCCGTCCTATTTCTCCTCCATCTTAAGACCACCCCCACTTAGCATTTTCTTAATTGTTTTGTTTTATTTTGTAGGTCTTTCCTTTGTCTTATGCTTATTGCCTATATGTCTCTTTAATATATTTTGTAAAGCTAGTTTGGTGGTGCTAAATTCTCTTAACTACTGTTTGTCTGTAAAGGTTTTAATTTTCCATCAATTTTGAATGAAATCCTTGCCAGGTAAAGCAATCTCGCTTGTAGATTTCCCCCTTTCAGTACTTTAAATATATCCTGCCATTCCTTTCTGGCCTGTAGGATTTCTGCTGAAACATCAGCAGTTAATTGAATGGCTTTTCCCTTGTGTGTTACTTGCTGCTTTTCCCTTGCTGCTTTTAATATTCTTTCCTTGTGTTTAATCTCTGTTGGTTAGTATGTGTCTTGACGTGTTTCTGCTTGGATTAATCCTGTATTGGACTCTCTGTGCTTCTTGAACTTGATTGACTATTTCCTTTCCTATGCTGGGAAGGTTTTCAATTATAGTATCTTCAAAAAAATTCTCAGTGCCTTTCTGTTTCTCTTCTTCCTCTGGGACCTCTATAACTCAAATGTTGGTATGTTTAATACTGTCCCAGAGGTCTCTGAAGCTCTCCTCAATTATTTTCATTCTTTTTCCTTTACTCTGCTCATCAGCAACTATTTCAACCATTCTTCCAGCTCACTGTTCCATTCTTCTGCTTCAGTTAATCTATTATCATTTCCTTCTAGAGTATTTTTAATTTCAGTAATTGTGTTATTCATCTTTGTTTGTTTATTCTTTATTTCTTCTGTATTCTTGGTAATTGTGTTAATTTTGTTGATTGCTTCTTGGTATTTTATACATTCTATTTTCAAGGTTTTGGAACATCTTGACCATCACTATTCTGAATTTTTTTGCAGATATTTGAACTATTTCCTCTTAGGTTTTTTTTTTTTTTTTTGGTCTTGTGTGCTTCTAGTTTGTTCCTTCATTTGAGCAATATTTTTTTACCTTTTCTTTTTTTCATTATTACATTTGATGTCTCCTTTTCTCAGGCTTTCAGGTCGAATTCCTTCTTCCTTTTAGTTTCTGCCCTTGCTGTGTAAGGTTGTGCCAGTGGTTTGTGTAGGCTTCTTTTGGGTGTGACTTTTGTTTGTACTCTGGTGAAAGGAGGTAAATTCTTTGTTTGTTTGTTTGTTTTTTTCCCTCTGATGGGCAGGGCTGTATGAGGTGACAATCCTGTTTACTGATGACTGGGTTTGTATTTTTATCTTTTTGTTTTTTGGGTGTGGCATCCTACACTGGGTGCTGCTGGCAGTTGGGTCATGCCAGGTGTAGACAAGCGGAGGCCTTTATGGGAGTTCTCACTAATAAATACTCCCTGGGCTTAGGAGTTTTATGGCAGTCTAGAGTCTTGTCAGCGCTCCCACTTCAAAGGTTCTGGGTCTGATCTCTGGCCAAGGAAGTGAGATTCCACAGGTGGTTTGTAATGGCATTAAAGGGGATAAAACAAACACACTAAAACAAGAAACGAACTACAAATCTCAGACAAATGGCAGATACAAAATCAGGAAAGTACTAACAAAAAAATGGGAAACATACACACACACATATACACACATAAACAAAACCAAAATAGTGAAAAAAATAAAAATAAAAGTAGAAGAGATTGATCCAGTGAGCAAAGGAAAGTAAGAATGATATCAACTAGTTATTAACAAATCTGACTAAAAGCATAAATGGAAAACAAAAACAAAGCCATATGTCAACAGGGGAATAAAACAACTAAAGCAAAACAGACTAATAAACATAATGAGGAAAAGCGAGAAAAGGAAAAAAAAATAAAGAAAGGCTAGAGAAGCAAATTTAAATAGAGGTAGATAAAGAAGTTTTACATATATTAAAGAAAAACAACAACAGAGGAAAAAAAATAAGAAAAGCAAGCAAAAGAATATATGTGGAAAAATAGTGATAATATATATTGTTTTAAAGCTTTGAAAATTAAAGAGGAAAACAACCCTCAAAACCACAAAAGCCCTTTCTAGGGGACTTGCATCCCTGTCTGGTGTATCTACAGCTGTGGCAAAGATAGTCTGTGTGATCCTCATTCCATTCAGACTCTCACTGGTCAGCTGCTTCACTTTCCAACAGTCTCAGTGCTTCAGCTCTGTCGCAAATATTTGCCCTCCTGTGCAGCTCTGTCCCTGCTTCAGGCAGAAGTATTTAAAGGAAATTAAATGTGTGGTTAAAAAATTTTCTCAAAAGTGTAAATAGATTTAATTGTAGTATTAAAATCAACAGCTACAACAACAGAGAGCAAAAAACAAGTAAAAATTTAAAAACCCAGTAGCAACTACTGAATAAATTAAAATTTAAGAATAATAAATGTTTTTCTTGGATCAGCTGTCAGCATCCTTTTCCTCAATGTGAGTCACAGTCCACCTCACCTCCCTAGGATGCCCTCCAGTTCTGGGCTGGTCTCTTACCTGTTGTGGCCACAGCCCAGACTCTAATCTGGTCCTACTCTTTCATGTTCTTGCTCTCATGTCTATGTCTTCCAGTGCTAGTGTGTTTTCTTTTGCAGGAACTCTCACTGTCGTTTATATATTCCATAGATACAAAGTCTTCCAGGTAATCATGTGGATTCAATCTTCAGCTTGTACCACTGGTGGGAATGTTTGGTTCTATTCCTTAGACACCTGCCCCTGGATTTCACTTGTGGTTTTATCTCCACCTTTGCATGTGAGTCGTCCACAGGAGTTTACTCCTGAGGTTCCCCTGGAGGACTTGGGTGTGCCCCAGGGAGGACCGAATGTGGAGGTGATGCAGTTGTTTGGATTGCTTGAGCCCTGGAAGTACCAGGTATTAAGGGGAGCCACTGGGTAGGACAGCAGGAAATATGGTGCAATTAGGGTTTTCGTAGCCTCTGGTTGCTCTGTCCTTGTGGGATTGAGCTAGGGAGTGACACAGGAGCTTGGATAATGGAGACCATGGCAACGCCGGATACATAGCTGTGGCTACTGTCACAGGAGGTATGTGACTATTAGGGATTTTTTCTAGCTTCTGAAAGCTCTGCACAGTGAGGATTGAGCATGGAGGTGACACAGCTGCTTGAATTATGGGAACCCTGGCAGTGCCAAGAGTGCAGGGAAACCAACTGTCTCAGCTGCAGAAAGCGATAGTCCTATTAGAGTCGTTTCCTAGCTTCTGGCATCTGGCCATCAGAGAGCCTCTTTGGCTGGTCCTTCTCTGTTGCTTGACCCCTTCAGGAGCTTACAGACCCCCCACTTGGGGTCATTGTCTGTTGTTCATCACATCAGGACTTAAAGATCACCCTGGCTGGGGTCCTTCTTTGTTGCTTTGCACGTCAGGTCCTTAAAGGGCCACCCTCTCTGTGTTGTTTCAGCTGTCTGGTGCTGATATGTGCAGAGAAAGGCTATAGAGATGGCTCCATTCTCTGTGTGTTACTCAGCAGTATCACGCTGCCTCCAGGTTAGCTGGCTTTCCTTCATAAGCAACTCCCACTGTGCTCTCCTCTCTCGGGTTCCTTCACACCATCTCCCTTCAGTCAACAATAGACCTTGCCATGGGATTGCTTTCCAAACTCTATGTTCCAGCTCCAACCTTAAGCCCTTTCTAGGGGACTTGCATCCCTGTCTGGTGTATCTACAGCTGTGGCAAAGATAGTCTGTGTGATCCTCATTCCATTCAGACTCTCACTGGTCAGCTGCTTCACTTTCCAACAGTCTTAGTGCTCCAGCTCTGTTGCAAATATTTGCCCTCCTGTGCAGCTCTCGCCCTGCTTCAGTTCCCAACCCCAGATGCAGATCCACTTCTACTCGCTCTCTTCTTTTTTTGCCCTCCTTCCTTTGTCCTGCTGAGTGTTGCCTGGTTCTATATATTCTTTTCCAGTGGTCAGATTCTCAGCTGGTGTTCTGCAAGATCTTCTGTGTCTGGAGGTATATTCCTGATATATCCATGGAGAGAGATGTACTCCACGTGCACCTACTCTTCCGCCATCATGGATCTCATCATGGTATAGAGCCCACACCTCACTCCAAGTCAGGATTGCTGTGGGTGGTTGTCAAATTTCTGTTGTTGGGCTGGGATAAAAAGCAATGGATATCTTGTTCTTCTCATTTGAATATACTTCTCAGTTGATCATTTTTCTTGATTCTCTGTGTTCATATCTGTGCATTAGACTAAACATCCACTTGTCCTAGTCTTTACAGATTGGCCTCAGAAGTAGAACCTTTCCAGAATTCAGCCTTTTCAATCAGCCTGGCCAGAATTTTGGTTACCTCTTTAACCTCTCTGCTCATCCAAACTTCTGTGTTTGTAGTCAGCCTCCTCCAGGAGTCAAGAGTATGCAGTAATCTACAAGTCAAAATACTTGGTGGAACAGGCAATTGGAGTTTATCACCTCACTCACTCTGCACTCACTGACTTGGGGAAAGGAGCTGTGGTTAATGCCTGCATGCTAGTTCAAACCCTGTGCCTTCTGCACCATGATTTAGTTCTCTGTAGTCCCCAGGCACAAATGCAAACTTTGGGTTTCATCAGCTCTCAGGGACAGGTTAGTTAGAAGCCAATTCCTCAGGCAGAACTGGAAAAGATGAAGGTCCAGATGTGCCGTCTGACTCCATCCATGGAGAAACTGGGAGTTGCTTACTCTTCATTAAGCTAGGGGAAGACCTGTGAAAAGTGCTGGTACAGATTTATAACTGCCACTTCATTTCTGTAATCCCAGGAGATTGGAAATCCTAGGCCTCCCAGAGGTAGGTAAATTGGAAGCTGGACCCTGGACTGCTGCTGCTGCTAAGTCGCTTTAGTCGTGTCCGACTCTGTGCGACCCCAGAGACGGCAGCCCACCAGGCTCCCCCATCCCTGGGATTCTCCAGGCAAGAACACTGGAGTGGGTTGCCATTTCCTTCTCCAATGCATGAAAGTGAAGAGTGAAAGTGAAGTCGCTCAGTTGTGTCCAACTCTAGAGACCCCAAGGACTGCAGCCTACCAGGCCCCTCCGTCCATAGGATTTGCCAGGCAAGAGTACTGGAGCGGGACACTGAACTAGCATTTGCAAAATCAGAGACCTAGATTGTGGATCAAACTCTTTGCTCCTCCAGGAGAAGCTGGAAATTGAGTGTTCCCTTCAAATTGTATGGATCTGCTGCATGGATTTTATTGCAGGAATGTGTCTTAGTTTTCCCTGCCACTTAGGATTTTGGCATTTTCTCACTTGCCTTGAATGCAGAACTTCTCATCTACTGTTTCTATTTTGAATCGAAGGAGCTGATATACACATAGTTGTTAATTCAGTGTGTCTGTGGAGGGAAGGAGAGGTCAAGGTGGCCTATTCCACTCTCTTACTAATATCACTGCAGTATTTCCAAATTATATGTGTTGGGCTTGTTTGCTTTTCTATTTTTAGTTTTATGGAAAAACAATTACTGATTTTCAGTCTTTATCATTACTATTATTGCTATGTAATTTTAAAATTCCCCTCAGCACACTTTTGTGTCATCCCATAAATCATATAAAACTTTACTTATTATGGTTTTATTTTCATTCAATTCAAAATATTCAGTTTGCTCTTTTGATTTCTTCTTTATCCATCAAGTACTAAAATAAATTAGCTGAATTCTATGAAGATGTCTAGTAGGTGACAGAATTGTACTTTTCCAAGTTTAGTTATTCATGGTTTGAAGGATCAATATTTTGTCCTTAGTAAAATGAATGGATGTATTGATCTTTGTCATCTTCATTGAACTCCATGTACTGATATGGCTTTAAGCACTCAGTTTTGATGACAGCATTTCAACTTCTCAGAGACAAAGGCTGGGGTCATTATGGTGGAAGATTCTGTGATCGTCACCTGATCTGTGTTCTGGGTTGTGTAAGAGATCCAGACTAGACAATACTTTCTACAAGTCCCAGGAAAGGAAACCCATTGCTAAAAGATTTCTGACATGCTGTGGGATTCCAGATCCTTTAGACAAACAGATTTCTAATAATTTCCTATAAGGGATTTGGAGTATTTTAAATCTTGCTTTGTTCTAGAAAATAGAAATCAAGTGTTTTAGTTTAATATCTTTGGAAATTCATAGTTGTTTTTTTTTTTCTTTTATCTTACACAGGACCTTAAATGATTAGAAGTTTTCTTGGTTTATAGTCATAAATGACCCCCCTTTTTTGTATCATTATCTTATTTTGGTCCTTATGAAATGTGTATCAAATATATGCTTACCTTTTCTTTATGCTTTCTCCCTTTTAGAAACATGTTCAAAATCCAATATAAGGATTGAGAATGGATTTTTGTCTGAATCTACCTTTACGTATCCCCTAAATAAACAAACAGAATATAAGTGTAAACCAGGATATGTAACAGCAGATGGTAAGACATCAGGGTTAATTACATGTCTGCAAAATGGATGGTCAGCTCAACCTGTATGCATTAGTAAGTAATTCATTATCTTAGTATTGTTTATCCTGATGATAACTATACAGAAGTATTCTTTAACTTTGTTCTTTTTTCCTTTTTCTTTCTTTCTTTCTTTTTTTTTTTGATGGGGTAGAGTCATATGAAGGGTTTTGTGGTTTCATGGATGTATTTGAAAAGATCAATTACAAAGCTTTGAAAAATGTATCTTTTTAAAAAAATTATCAGTGGAGTAGAAAATCATTGTACCTTTTAGTTCAACGTTTTGTCACTTTAAAACATCCTGTGACTAAAATCTAATTTTGCTAAGAGCCTTACCTCTCTTCCGGGATAAATTCATTTATTTTCAGCTGAGACCTTTATGCTGATTGCCTCTGCTTTTATTTTAGGAGACTCTTAAGCCAGAGTCTCTGCTCCTAAGCCTAAAAGTTATGTTTTTAAGCAAAGATGTGAGGCCATGGTGCATAAACTTCAAATAATACGATATATAATTCATATGTTTGAGTCTCTAGGATAGATATCCTTGCGAAAAATTCTCTTTTAGGAAATCGTCATAAACATCCAGTTAGTGGAGACAGAGAAACACTTCTAGACAGGGCCAAATTCTGCTGTGCTGAAGGTTTTTCTTGTAGCAATACATAGATGTTTATGAAGATTTTCTAAGAAAAATTAATGAGTTTGTCTTATTCATCCCAAAGCTACACAGTGATATTTTTGAAGTGATATTTTACATACTCACTTTAAGTGAAGTGGGTATTTATAATATCCCTTTCTACTGTTTTCATTTTATTTTTCCAGTGTCTGTATTACTACAGGCACTACACCCTCAAAATGAAAAAAGTTGCACATATCAAACTTATTTTATTTTAATATATGACACTTTTCCATTATAACACTCTTTTTATGAAAAATGTCTCTATTATTATATGTTACTAGTATAATTTTGCTTTAACATATTATGAAATTTGAAGCAAATTATTTAAACTATTAACATCAGTCTATGGTGTTAGTGAAAACAGATTGTTTGTTAACATATTTTCTTGTAAATAGCTATAAATAATAGAATTATGTGTGTATTGAATCTTGGTAAGTATAAAAGAATATACAACCATTAGAAATATAGTTGGAAAAGGAAAATCAGCATGTGAATTTTAAAAACTTTATAGCATCTTTAAAAAAATAACTTGCCTTTTGAAAATTACTTTTTTTCAATGAAGTTTTCCCTGGCAAATATGTCACAACTGCTAATTAATTTGGCATTTATTTTAATACTAGCTTTGGGAAAAAATGCATAAGTACAGCAACTGAGGAACATGTTCATAAAGTAAATAATTCAGGAACCTTAAGTGTTGAGAAAAAAGTTGCATAGAAATACACTTGTTTTCACTTTGAGTAATTATTTCAGGACAGTGATATATCACTGGCATGGTTGGCTAATTTTTTATGATTAGTACATACTAATTGGTGAAGCCCTTTTCCCTTGAGATGAAACTCAATCAAATTGCCCACTAAATAATATTAGAAATGAAATCACAATCCCATTATCCCTTAGAATCCTGTGACAGGCCAGTATTTGAGAAGGCCAGAGTCAAAAGTGATGGCACGTGGTTCAGACTGAACGACAGACTGGACTACGAATGTCTTGATGGGTATGAGAACCGAGATGGACGCACCACAGGCTCCATAGTATGTAGTCAAGACGGCTGGTCTGATAAAGCTGCATGCTATGGTAAGCGCTCTTTTCCAGATGTTCTTTCCTTGAAGATAAGCAAAATTTAACAGTAATTGTCAGAAGTGTTTTATTTTTACACTGATCTAGAATCATCTTTAAGGAATCATGCTTCCTTCTACTTTAATGTAAACTGGAAGGAGGGGAAGTTTTAAAGTCCAACGACTCACTCAATACCAAAATGACAGGGTCTTGCAACCTGTTCAAGTATTTGCTCGTAAGTTTCTGCTTATACCTCCTACCTTGAATGTTAACTTCTGCAGGTTTTGACAGGTGCTTTTTATTTTCTGACTTTGACAAGTTCTGAGGGCAATGACATGGATCTCTTTTATTTTGCCAATGAGATGTGTTTTTTCCAGGTTTAGAAATAGGGCTTCAGTCTCTGGTAAGCTGAGTGGATGTTGAGTGTCCCAAGTCAAGGGAAGAGTTATGTGCAAACTTTGGCAGCAAAGTAATATTTGGAAAATATGAAGGTGGGCAGATTCTTCTGAATGAGAGAGGATTTTATGAGCTGAAGCTGATATGAGGCAAAGGAAAGATGAGCGGGGTTATTTCAAGGCATATTAACATTGATTGATTTTATGATTCATGAAAAGCCATAGGGAATTTTAAGAAAAGGAATTATATAATTTTATTTGGATTTTTGAAGGCCGTTTGTGGATTTTTCTGCATGCTGTGCTTATGATGGACAAGAGAAGATTCAAAAAACCATGTGGGGTGAAAAAGTGTGGGGATTAGATAAATTCTTGGCTGAAGTGTTTCAGGGCAGAGAATAGATTTGGGATATATTTTCCTGGTAATAAATGCACATAACGTTGCTAAATGTTGGTTGTCAGAAAGAGCAAAAGTTGAAGGGACTCATGTTTTGAATACCATTTTCTCATACACAAGTAAGCAAATGGAAATGACTTTATACATGGTACTGGCAGGAGAAAGAACACTCTTGCAAGAGCATCACAACTTTGACCTGAACACATTGTGGTTGGGCCAATGGCGACCATAAACATTGGATACATCAACTGTAGTGTTGAATGCATAGGTTTAAACAGGAGATATACACATGAGATTATCACTCTCTAAATAATAACATCAGATTAGAAAAGAATGTAGAATGAAAATAGAAGAAAGCTCAAGACTGAGTCCTGAAGTTTCCAACACTGAGGTGTCTGACAGAAGAAGAATAGATGGCGAAGTGGACAGAAAGAAAGAAGGACCCAGAGAATTTAGGAGGAAAAATGTAAGAATAAATGTTGCATAGATTGGAAAGAAGAAAATGATTTAAGAACAAGGGATAATAAATTGACTAATAGTAATTTCTATGGAATCAGCTTGAAATGGTTCTATATCCAATTCCACCATTTGCTAAATATGAATCTAAGGGCAACAACCTATTTGAAGCTTTGTTCACTCCTCTGAATCTGTAAAATGATTTAATATTTATAAATGTTCTAATATTTCAAAAGATCTTTTAGTTATTAAAATAAATTATTCATATACACTTGTCATAATACCTGCCATACAGTTTAGTCAAAGAAATTGTAAACTAATTACATTAGAATAGTTACACTAATTAATACTTCTAATTCAGTTAATAAGCCAGGTTAAAAGACTAAAAATGTGGTGCCAACATTAATTGTGAGAGATACAGTTTCAGATGGAGTAGGTAGGGAAAGACCTACTTAAAACCTGCTAAATAAATTATTAGTAAGAAATGCAATACAGCATGTGGACATAACTCTTTGAAAAGGCTTGGTTGTGACAGAGAACAAGAGGTTCAGGATAGAGATTTCAGGTAGACACACAGGGGAAGCTTGTTAGAGCAACAGGCCAGGCTTGTTCAACAGTTTTCAGAGCCCAGGTAATTTCACTTTCAGGCTGTCAGCAAGCACCTAATATGTGCCAGAAGTGGCCTAAGAGTAATTGTGAAGAATACAGTGGGGGACAGTGGAATGTCTTTCAAGAGTTTTCATGCCAGTATGAGAAAAAAAAAAGATGAATTAAGGCAAATAATGAACCAAAAAGTAAAAATATTTCTATTATATTGTTCCAATAAGTGTATTCTAAGAACAAAAGAATCCAAGTGCTTAGAAAGTAGGAAGGACTGCAGATCAACTTTATGTAGGAAGACGTCTATGCAAAGAGAACCTGGAAACCATTCGTCAGCAGAGGCACACGCCTTTGCAGCAGCCGTGGCAGCAAAGCAATTGGCTTATTTAAAAAGATCAGATGGTAAAGAATCTGCCTGCAATGCAGGAGACTTGAGTTCAATCCCTGGGTCAGGAAGATCCCTTGGAGAAGGGAATGGCAACCCTCTGCAGTATTCTTGCCTGAAGAATTCCACAGAAAGAGAAGTCTGGTGGGCTCTAGTCCATGGGGTCAAAAAGAGGCATACCTGAGAGACTACACTTTCACTTTCAAAATTTCTGAGCCAGCTGACAGTAAAATATCCACTTGCATTGTGGGAGACCTGGATTGGATCCCTGGGTCGGGAAGATGCCTTAGAGAAGGGAATGGCAACCCACTGCAATATTTTTGCCTGAAGAAGTCCATGGAATTTTGGTGAGCTGCAGTCCAAGGGATCACATAGAGATTGACACGACTGAGCTACTAACAATTCTAAGTAAAGGGAAAGGCTTTTAAGATGATCATGTCTTTCTTACAGTCACTCTATGTGAAGACAACGGATGGAAAAAGCCTAATAACAAGATCTTTTTGTTGTTGTTAAACCAGTATTTAACACAGTATGATAAAATAGGAATTTTACATAAGATAAGCATAAAATATGTAAACAAAATCACATAAATTAGAAGTATTGCTATGTGGAAGTTTGGAATAGAATTTAGGAAAGGAATCCCAATAGTTCTCATCAATAGTAACCTCTCATCTAAGCTACAAATGTCAACATTAAAACAAAAGCAGAAACAAAGTTATTGATTTTGAGGGGAGGGGGCATTACTTTTAAAACTAGTTAGCTTATATACAATTTTATGATAATGTTTGAAAATTTTAGATAGTATGATCCTTCTTTTTGGTGAGATTCTAGTTCTTAAATTCCAATTGAGAAGTTTATAAGTGATTTAGCAATAGGAAGGTTTCAAATAAAGAATAATGCAATCTTTGATAATATGTAGCAATCCCTGATGGCTCAGATGGTAAAGAATCTGCCTACTATGAGGGAGACCTGGGTTTGATCCCTTGGTTAGGAAGATCCCCTAGAGAAGGGAATGATTACCCACTCCAGTATTCTTGCCCAGAGAATTCCATGGACAGAGGAACCTGGCCAGCTATACTCCATGGGGTCACAAAGGGTCAGACACAACTGAGCGACTAATCCACACACAGCAATGTTACAAATTTCATAGATTTTGCACATTTTCAATGATAAGTTTAAACATTTTTAAAATGAATCAGAATAATTAAACATATATTAATAGTTAAGCTCATTTATAGGTACAATAAGATTAGATGTTTGTGTTGTCATATACCTGGAATGTCAAGACACCTAGAATATGCCTATGTGACCTTGAACATGTTTACTCATTTTGTTTCATGTTTCAGTTTGATTTCTACACTTGTAGATAAAATTAAGTGATTTTTAATGTGCCTGTAACTCAAATACAAGAGAAATGTCTCTCTTGTGTGTTCTAGTTTCCCAGTTATGTTTTTTATAATATCATTTTTTCATTTGTATTCAATTTTAAAATTGTGCCTTTTTTAAAAATTCTGTAAGATATTTCTACATTTTGAGACCAAAAAAGTAGCATTATATTTTGTAAATGTCAGTGATAAAATCAGATCCAGTATTAACAAGTTGACTTTACTAATAAATAATCAGGCATATATGTCGCTGCTCAATACCTTAATATTTCTCAAAATCCCAGATGAATGCAGAGGGTGTATAAAACCTAACATAATGTTTTTCAAGGAAGAGCATTAATGTGTGTTCTGTGTATGCAGTATCCAGCACCTCGTTTTATGTGACACAAATAATATTTATTTTGCAATGGTTAAATATTCTCACTCAATTACTTATCTTTTTTGATAGAAAGAGAATGCAGTATTCCCGAAATGGATCCATACTTAAATGCTTATCCCAGGAAAGAAACATATAAAGTTGGAGATGTGCTGAAATTCTCCTGCAGTCAAGGCCGTATTATGGTTGGAGCAGATTCAGTTCAGTGTTACCAATTTGGATGGTCCCCTAAACTTCCAACGTGTAAAGGTAAATATTTATCTGACAGTTGTTGGAGCAAGAGTTGGGATTTCAGATATCAACCTTTTTATTTCCCTCCCTTAATTTTCTGTGCACTTCCAGTGCATCTATATAGTCTAATGCATTAAGGCAGAGATATACCCACCAAGGTGGAGAAGGAAATGGCAACCCACTCCAGTATTCTGCCTGGATAATCCTGGGGACAGAGAAGCCTGGTGGGCTGCTGTCTATGGGGTCGCACAGAGTCGGACATGACTGAAGTGACTTAGCAGCAGCATACCCACCAAGGACATATGCTGGGTAGTAGATACCTCAGTTTTCCTTCTTTAAGAAATTAACCTCCAGCTGCTTCTTGAAATATGTGGTGGAGAATCTACAGAAATGCATGAGGAACCTGACACTGGCAGGATTTCTTCTAAGTTTTCCTTTTTTCCCTCAATTTCACCATTAATATTGGAGAGTTTATATACGGTGGGCTTTACATCTAGTGTCCACAAGTATGTCTAAAGAGTGTTCAAATAACGTAAAGTCAATTCAGTCACATGTATCAAATCATGTGAATCAAAGCTAAAGTGTTCAAATGCTTCTCTCAAATGATATTTTTTTTCAAAAAGTTTTCATAGTGTTTCTGTGGAATAAAATATTGCTATAATTTATACACCCAGATTGAGTAACTGGTTTGCACATTTATTTAGCATGTCTGGATAGTGAACATGCTTTCTGAGCATACATAGACTTCAATATGTTAGTACAAGATGAGTAACAGAATCAGTAAACACTATTCTTTTTTCATTGTTTAAGAATGCTAAAATAAATTCTATAACAAATAAAAGATCATTTAGAGAAATAAATTTCTGTATTAGCTGGATTTTTCAGTTATAAGACACAATGTAACCATTATTTATGCAATGTTTCTACAGCAAGGAAAGTAAAATCGTGTGCTCCACCTGCTCAACTTCTCAATGGGAAAGGGAAAAAATTACACAAAGAAGAATATGCACACAATGAGGTCGTGGAATATGCTTGCAACCCCAGATTTCTGATGAAGGGTTCTCATAAAATTCAGTGTGTTGATGGAGAATGGACAGCTTTACCTGTGTGTATTGGTAATGTATTAAAAATAGTAATGTTTTCAAGGTAAATCATTACTCTTATTTGTATTCATATACACATTTAAATAATATTTTAAAGACGAATATATTTTTGTGCATTTTCAGAGGAGAAGCGTACCTGTGGAGATATACCTGACCTTGATCACGCCGATATCAAGCCTTCTGTCCCTCCTTATCACCATGGAGACTCAGTAGAGTTCAGTTGCAGAGAAGCATTTACAATGATTGGACCCAGATTTATCACGTGTATTAGTGGAGAGTGGACCCAGCCTCCTCAGTGCATTGGTCAGAATACACATCTCAAATTGACCTTTAGTATTGCAGCCATTGTGTTGAAATTTAGAATTATCCTTGAAAATGTCAGATCTTAAATTATAATGATCCCAAACATTTGATTTTTATAGTCCAATATGTGTCTAAAGAGGAAAAATATAAACTAGCAATATAATTTTATGCATCTTTCTGTCCTGATTTTAACATTGTTTATCTTGACAAGTGTGAAGCTAAATCTTACTGATAGATACTCATGTGATTAAAATGGGAGTACTACTTACCAGGAAAATACAACTATCATTGCAGATATGCCATTTTTGCTTTTATATGATACTCTTTCTTTTTTTTTTTTTAATTAATTTTATTTTATTTTTAAACTTTACATAATTGTATTAGTTTTGCCAAATATCAAAATGAATCCACCACAGGTATACATGTGTTCCCCATCCTGAACCCTCCTCCCTCCTCCCTCCCCATACCATCCCTCTGGGTCGTCCCAGTGCACCAGCCCCAAGCATCCAGTATCGTGCATTGAACCTGGACTGGCATCTCGTTTCATACATGATATTTTACATGTTTCAATGCCATTCTCCCAAATCTTCCCACCCTCTCCCTCTCCCACAGAGTCCATAAGACTGTTCTATACATCAGTGTCTCTTTTGCTGATACTCTTTCTTTTAGAACATTTGAAACCAGGAATTATAGTTGAGGAAAATACCCATTTGATACATTTCTGTAGGAATCTTGCCATTCTCAAGCTTCTAACTATAATTTTTCTATCTGTTTCAAATTCTGCAAAGAGAATTTATTGTGCTGGGGAGGGTGGGCTCCAGCCCTCCCTGTTAGTAGGTAACTCTGTCCTGGGAGGCACTTGGGGTGGGGCCAGGAACCTGCCCTGACACATTTCCCTGTAAGAGACTCATCCTGACTTTTGGATGACCAAGTCTTTGATGACTGACCAGGAGAATCGATGTTAGCTGCCTTCTTTCATTTTCTCTTGCAATAGACTTTTTCCTGGAGTTTTCCTGGGCTCTGCATTCAAAGAGAGCCCTGCATGTCCAGGCCTATTGACTCAGATATTTCTAGTCATTAATTATTCCAAGAAGAAGGCAGGGCTTTGGCTCAGGCCCTGAACGAGGGCAGGGACCGATAGCTGTTTTCTTTGCCGACAGTATGTCGAAAGACCCATACTCAAAAGACCAGTTGACAGATGGGAGACATTCAGTGGGAGTTTATTTAGTTAAATAGTAATTTTTTGCTTATTAATCCCTGCATTTTCATGAAGACATTCCTGTCCTAGGTATTGCCAGTTCTTCAAGACCAAACCTCATCTTTGTCCTCTTCTATCTCCTCAAATGACCTCACCTCATTTAACTTTTCATTCTACCTTATGCCAAAATGTTTGGTTCAATTATTACTCTTCTGACCTCAGAGTTTTCCTTGCAAAGGTTAATCCTCTACCTGTATTCAGTTTAATGTAGTCCCCCTTTGCTATAATAGACCTTATTCCAGTTTTCTTCTCTCAAAGTTTATTTTGTAACTCTGTCTAATCTAGCTTGTCATTCTTCCTACTTGCTTATTTTCTCCTAATAAAATAAGTCTACTTTCCTTCCAGAAATCAGTCCATCTTAGGATGAGGCCTGCAGCCACTATTTCTCCTTTTGAGTATACATCTTCCTTTGTCCACCATTCCTTGAAGAATACTACTGGTTTTATGTCCCTCAACACCCTGAACAAAACTTAAAAATAAGGCTAATTCTCAAGCCTTTAGTGTATTTTCAATTCAGCTTGTTATTTTATTTTTTCAGAGTTTCATTTTGAAATCATCACTTTTCTTTGACTACCTACTTGACTTTTCCTTATTTTATTCATTTTACTTAACCTTTATCATTAACAAATCATTAACATATACTGCCAAAGCCCTATACGGATATTTTGTCAAATTCTAAAAGAACTTCCACCTTCATTGAATTTATGAAATAGGTATATGTGTGTATATATATATATAAAGCTTTTTTTTTAGTCCATATTTAACTTATGCTGGAGCTAGCAAAAAATTGCTATCATGGTTCTATATTGCATTATAATGATCTGATACATAACATAGTGGCTCAAAGACTCCAAGTTTATATACAAGATAGGTTGTAACTTTAAGTACCCATCTTCTTATTTCAAGTGTTTGTTTATTTTTGGTGTCAGGTAAAAGATTTGCTTAAAAGTTAAGATTCTATACAAAACACCTTGGATGTAGTTTTCTTATTATGTTTCATATTATTTCTTGAAAAAAACGTATATAAAGTAGCAACTTTGTATGCTTTGTCCACAGAAAATTGTTTTTATTTTATTGTTTTAAGATTGTGAATTAAAAATAATGTAGAGATGCTTAAGGTCAACAAGCAAATTATATGAACATTTGCACAGATTTCAAGTTTGGGACCAAATTTATTCATGTGATAGCTATTCGCTATGTAGATCATCAGAAAGTATTCCAGTCAAAAAGGCAGAAATCTTTAGGATGAGTATTTTCTCTGAAACTTCAAAAACTGGATGCAAGACTCAGGCTCATGTATAATTTTTCATCTCATGCAATTTGATCAGCAAAAACTTGGCTGGTGGAATTTGTAGGCAGAAATTGTAACATCATTATTTTATTGACAAAATAAACTATTTTTTGTTATTGGCTATTTGGTTCTTTAGAAGTAGTCTTTTCAAGAGAATGTTTTCATTTTATAGCAACAGATGAACTTAGGAAGTGTAAATGGTCAACATTATTTCCACCTGAGGGAAAACCAGCACGTAGGATTGAATATGACCATAGCACCAACAAAAGTTACCAATGTCGAGGAAAATCAGAACACAAACACTCAATCTGTATAAATGGAAAATGGGATCCTAAAGTAGACTGCAAAGAAGGTAATCTCTTGTGCATAATGTTTTAAAAAATGTATTCTATTTCTCTCTAACTTGTAAAAGTAGTATCTTTGTGTCCTTCAAGGAAATTTATCTATTTATCATTCCAAATATTTTCCATCTGCAAGGTAATTTAGAAGCTAATCAAAATACTGCGTCTAAATATTAATTGTATAATGTACCTTAGTCAGCTATGTGGCAAACCACTCAGAGACTTTGTAACTTTAAATTAACATCTGGGCAGTAGGTGTGCTCATTTTTACAGGAAAAAGCATTGCTTCTGATTTTGTGTATTACACATAAATGTACTTATGCTTATGCTGAACTATTATGTATTTATCAATGTATCTATATGTATCAATCTATGTATCTATCTATTTATATATATTTATGTATCTATCTAGTCATCTATTTCTCTGTTTAACTATCATGAAAAGTCTTGAGTCATGTTTACATGATGAATTCCAATTGAATAGGTTCATTTCAGTTTTCCACTTTTAATATCTGTGTTTCTCTGCTCCGACTCCCTATCTTCTCCCTATCTTGGCTCCCTATCTTGACTCCCTATCCTCAATATGTTTACCAATTTCTACAAGCCTAGAATATCTAGAAAGAAGCTTCAAATCAATAGAAAACGAGATCTACTGTCTAATATTCAACCTCATAATTCAACCTTTTATAGAGATCCCTATATAAAAATCATATAACAATAAAGCTGTATTAATGAAGAATAAATTATTTCGAAAAGCATAACTATTTGGGAATTAACAACAAGCTTCTAAATAACTGCCATGCTGATACATAATGTACATTGTATATTATGGGCTTCCCTGATAGTTGAGCTGGTAAAGAATGTGCCTGCCATGCAGAAGACCCCAGTTCAATTTCTAGATCAGGAATATCCCCTAGAGAAGAGTTAGGCTGCCAACTCCAGGATTCTTGAGTTTCCCTGGTAGATCAGTCTACAATCTGCTTGTGGGGGGCGGGGGGAGGGACCTGGGTTCAATCCCTGTGTTGTGAAGACCCCATGGAGGCAACCCACTCCAGTATTCTTGCCTGGAGAAGCCCCAAGGACAGAGGAGCCTGGCAGGTTGCAGACCATGGGATCACAAAGAGTGAGACATGACCGAGTGGCTAAGCACAGTGTTGTATATTATACATTATATATCTATGATTGTTGGCCCTCGTGAATTAACTTTTCTATAATTATAAAATATTTCTTACTTTTTGTCATGCACCTTGTTTGGAAATCTATATTAGCTTATTAAATATAATTAAATTAAAACAATTTAATATTTCATATGATGAAAGAATTCCCAACAAATTTCAAGGAATTCAAGTTTATAAATTATTCTAAATTAATCAGATCAGATAAGATCAATCGCTCAATCATGTCCAACTCTTTGCGACCCCATGAATCACAGCACGCCAGGCCTCCCTGTCCATCACCAACTCCCAGAGTTCACCCAGACTCACATCCATCGAGTCAGTGATGCCATCCAGCCATCTCATCCTCTGTAGTCCCCTTCTCCTCTTGCCCCCAATCCCTCCCAGCATCAAAGTCTTTTCCAATGAGTCAACTCTTCGCATGAGGAGGCCAAAGTACTGGAGTTTCAGCTTTAGCATCATTTCTTCCAAAGAAATCCCAGGGATGATCTCCTTCAGAATGGACTGGTTGGATGTCCTTGCAGTCCAAGGGACTCTCAAAAGTCTTCTCCAACACCACAGTTTAAAAGCATCAATTCTTTGGTGCTCAGCCTTCTTCACAGTCCAACTCTCACATCCATACATGACCACAGGAAAAACCATAGCCTTGACTAGAGAAACCTTTGTTGGCAAAGTAATGTCTCTGCTTTTGAATATGCTATCTAGGTTGGTCATAACTTTCCTTCCAAGGAGTAAGTGTCTTTTAATTTCATGGCTGCAGTCACCATCTGTAGTGATTTTGGAGCCCAGAAAAATAAGGTCTGACACTGTTTCCACTGTTTCCCCATCTATTTCCCATGAAGTGGTGGGACCAGATGCCATGACCTTCGTTTTCTGAATGTTGAGCCTTAAGCCAACTTTTCCACTCTCCACTTTCACTTTCATCAAGAGGCTTTTGAGTTCCTCTTCACTTTCTGCCATAAGGGTGGTGTCACCTGCATATCTGAGGTTATTGATATTTCTCCCTGCAATCTTGATTCCAGCTTGTGTTTCTTCCAGTCCAGCGTTTCTCATGATGTACTCTGCATAGAAGTTAAATAAACAGGGTGACAATATACAGCCTGATGAACTCCTTTTCCTATTTGGAACCAGTCTGTTGTTCCATGTCCAGTTCTAACTCTTGCTTCCTGACCTGCATACAAATTTCTCAAGAGGCAGGTCAGGTGGTCTGGTATTCCCATCTCTTTCAGAATTTTCCACAGTTGATTGTGATCCACACAGTCAAAGGCTTTGGCATAGTCAATAAAGCAGAAATAGATGTTTTTCTGGAACTCTCTTGCTTTTTCCATGATCCAGCAGATGTTGGCAATTTGATCTCTGGTTCCTCTGCCCTTTCTAAAACCAGCTTGAACATCAGGAAGTTCACAGTTCATGTATTGCTGAAGCCTGGCTTGGAGAACAAATTAATAGCAAACATAAAATTAAAAAAGCTTGCTACACAACTGCATCTTTAAGGAAACAAGTAACATTTACAAGTAGTGAAGTACATATGTTCTACAGTTTCTTCTAGAAACTTTATAATTTTATGTGAGTATAGTTAAGTATGTTACCTGTCTCATGTTAACATTTGAGGATTGCATAAAGTAGGTGTTGATGTTTTATGGATGGATTGTCAATTATTTTAAGAATATGTGTGGCAAAGCCGTTGAAGTGAAAAATCAGTTAACTATGAAAGTGTTGATTTATTTCTGAACTTCCTATTTAGTCACTTAACTATCTTCACTGCTGCCAATTACCTTGTAACTAGCTTTTTAGCAGGCTGAAAGTCTGATAATAGTCTCCAAGTATGTTCCTCTCACTCAAAATTACTTTAGTTATTTTGATTTTGAACATAGAAATTTCAGGGGAAACTTACAAATTTTGATAAAATATTGGATTGTATATCGAACAGGATGACTTTGTAATGAGAAACGAACTGTGGACAATTGGCTTCTTTACCATATCGAATTTTGAATTCATAAACATGGTATGTCTCTATTTATTTCTGCTTCAATTTTTCCAGACATACAAATAGGCTCCCCTGGGGGCTCAGACAGTCAAAAATCTGCCTGCAATTCAGGAGACATGGGTTCAATCCCTGAGTAGGGAAGATTTCCTGGAGAAGGGAATGGCTACCCACTCCAGTATTCTTGCCTGGAGAATCCCATGGACAGAGAAGCCTGGCAGGCTGCAGTCCATAGGGTTGCAGAGAGTTGGACATGACTAAGCACACGTGAGATCTGTTATCCAGTTTGCTACTTCGAAAAATTCCCTTGATAAAGAATTCAATTTCTTTAATAGGGAGTATGCTATTCACATTTTCTACATTGTCTTATCACTGTGTAAAAGTTGCATTTTTCAAGAAATATCTCTATTTTACCTAACTTATGAAATTGATTGATGTAAAATCATTTCTAATAGTCACTTAGCATTCTATTTTTCTTTTAATATATAGTATATTTGGTAATCTCACCTCTTTCATTTTTGGTATTGAGAGTTGTTTCCCTCCTTTATTTTGTGAATAGAGTTTTGTTTTTCAAAATTATCATTTTCTTTTTTTTTCTTTATATTTTCTTTTTTTTATTTTATTTTATTTTTAAACTTTACAATATTGTATTAGTTTTGCCAAGTATCAAAATGAATCCACCACAGGTATACCTGTATTCCCCATCCTGAACCCTCCTCCCTCCTCCGTCCCCATACAAATTAACATTTTAAACACACTTAGTTTCTTCCATTTCCTCTCTTGTCTATTTTTTATCTTGTTAATATTCATGATTTTTAACTTTCTTAATTTTCTGTTTTCTCTTTTCAATTAATCTTTCTCAATTTTTTCTCTCTTGTGGACTTTTCTTTTTTTTCTGATCTCTTCATTTTAATTTTACTCTCTCATTTTTTAAGATAAAAAATGAAAACATTGATTCAAACCATCATGCATTTTAAATCTAAACCTGTAAAACTATCTTTTTTCACTTCTAAGTATTGCTTTACCTGTGCCTCAAAAATGTATAAATATGTATCAATTTTATTTTCAATTAACTGTATGTGAAATATTTTCTAATATTCCTAGTGGCTTCTTTATGTAACAGTTGTTTAGAAATGTGTTGTTTAATTCCCCCATATTTATGTTTTTCTAAATAATTCATTCTCCATTAACAGTAATACTGTGGTATGATTGTTATCTAGAGAGCTGTATATATTTACTGTACACAATTTGATGATTATCATTGGTGATTACATAGATAATTTATTCTTATTGATTTCTAATCTAATTCACTTGTCATAGAACACACTCTGTAAATTTTTAATTTTTGAATTTTATTCTTTCTTGTTGCACATCATATTGTCTATCTTTGTGATGTTTCCATTTCATATAAAGTATATGTGTATTCTAGTTTCTAGATCAGGTTAGCATTGTTCATAGTGTTCTAAAATGTATCTATGTCTTAAAATAGCTTTTTCTAGTTGTTTTATCCATCAGAGTAGCAAATCCATCTCAGAATTGCTAACAAGGGGTGTGGATTTGTCTATTTCTTCCTTCAGTTCTGCCCATCCTTACTTCATGTATTCTGATATATTTTTAGATACATTATATATTTATAATGGCTTAGTCCTTGTGAATTACTTTTTTAATATTTATAAAATAGGTCTTCATAGTTTTCATAATATGCCTTCTCTGGAAGTAAACACTAATTTGTTGAAATATAGATAATTTAAAACACCTGATTTTTTTCGTGTGATAAAAAAATTCCTAATCAATTTCATGTAATGTGTCATCAAATTATTCTCTGTAAATTAAAAGCAATTGTAAATTAAAAGAAAGCTAGCTAAACAACTTATTCACCCATATCACAACACTGGAAAATTAAAAACAATTTTTTTCTGTTATTTAATTACAGAAAATATGTTAAATTAAGTAAAATGAAAACTATATACTTTGCAATCTATGGTATACAGCAAAAAACAAAGATATGTATAGATTAAAACTTGCTTTACTAAAAAAAGGGACTTAAGTAATAGGTAGTACAATCTAGAATCTAGAAAAGAACATACATCCAAAGAACATAGAGGGAAAGAAAAACTAAAATTAAAATGTCAATTTTTATAATAAGATAAAAAGTATAAATAGCTGATTTGCAAAATATTCAGTTTATGGGGAAATGTGTATAGACTAACTTTTGCATGACTTTTAACAAATTAAAATTATTAGGACAAAAATGTTCAAACATCAGACATAAAAGAAAATAAATTATTGAATATACATTGATAAAAATGTCAAAATAGTTAAAACAGAAATAAGAGAAATATTTTTGATGAAACATAAACTATTCCAAGTCTTCCCTGGTGGCTCTGATGATAAAGAGTCCACCTGAGTTGCAGGAGACCTCGGTTCGATTCCTGTGTTGGGAAGATCCACTGGAGGAGGGCAAGGCAACCCACTCCAGTATTCTTGCCTGGAGAATCCAGAATCCCCATGGGCAGAGGAGTCTGGCAGATTATAGTCCATAAAGTCGCAAAGAGTCTGACATTACTGAGTGACTAAGCACAACATGGCACAAAAAATACTCCCATTGACTTAGATCAAAATAGAAAATCTGATGATATTACTAATGATGAATAAAGTGTTTTCAGTCAAATATTTCCCTGAATTTAATACAAAATATTGGCTCCCTGAAAGGATTTATGAGTTTCCAGCCTATATTTGCATAGTGTTTCTAATGAAATAGAAATGAAGTATGACAGGAGAAAGCAAAACCAAGGAGTCATCAGTTCAGTTCAGTTCAGTCGCTCAATCATGTCCAACTATTTGCGGCCACATGAATCGCAGCATGCCAGGCCTCCCTGTCCATCACCAACTCCTGGAGTTCACCCAGACTCACGTCCATCGAGTCAGTGATGCCATCCAGCCATCTCATCCTCTGTAGTCCCCTTCTCCTCCTGCCCCCAATCCCTCCCAGCATCAGAGTCTTTTCCAATGAGTCAACTCTTCTCATGAGGTGGCCAAAGTACTAGAGTTTCAGCATTAGCATCATTCCTTCCAAAGAAATCCCAGGGATGATCTCCTTCAGAATGGACTGGTTGGATCTCCTTGCAGTCCAAGGACTCTCAAGAGTCTTCTCCAACACCACAGTTCAAAAGCATCAATTCTTTGGTGCTTAGCCTTCTTCACAGTCCGACTCTCACATCCATACATGACCACAGGAAAAACCATAGCCTTGACTAGGAATCAAAGAGGGCTACAAATTCTTCCAGGTGTATTCATGTAGTCTTCCCTCAGTTGAGCAGAACAGGCTTTGTCTTCAGATTATGAATTGGATATTTGAGGTATCTTTATTTGATGGACTCAGACACAGTTTACAGAGGGATCTTTTATACCCTCTGGTCACATAGAAAAAGCCAGGCTTGCTAATCCGTTAAAGAAGGTGCATTCATCAGTGTATATATCGTTTAACAGTGCAGGTAAGCTAGTGAATTGTACCTCCAGGAGAGTACTGACCTGTAAACATACACTCTAAATCCCAGTGAACCTATCTAACTCTTACCTTGTTCAAGAATCAGCATCAAATTAATAGGTTATTAACTAAATGTAGTTTCTCATCTGGCTAATCAACTCCCATGGTAGAAAAATTTGTGAGGGCTTCATTCCAATTCCAAAATATCTAATCATGAATATCTGCTAAAAAAAAAAAAAAAAGAGAGAGAGAGAGAGACCTTGATAACAGTTTTTCCTCGGTACCTATAACTGAGTGAACAATTCAATTAGGGCATCCTAAAGGTTAGAAAAAAATAAAATCTATTTTACATAAATCATGCAACATTAAGCACAGGAAGAATAAAAGGAAGAAACTAAGACCATGAAACAATGAACCAAATGTGATATACTGAAGTGCTAAACAAGCTTAAGAGTATAATTAGAGAGTATCATATTATTTGATCATTTATGATATATCATTAGAGCTTTCTGTTTATTGAAAAATTTTCCTTTAATATTTGAACTTATGCTTTTTAATCAAGAAATCTTATTTTAACATTTTCAGAAGCACAAATACAACCATGCCCACCTCCACCTCAGATTCCCAATGCTCGCGATATGACAACTACAGTGAAATATCAGGATGGAGAAAAAATATCAATTCTATGTAAAGAAAATTATTTAATTCAAGATGCAGAAGAAATTGTGTGCAAGGATGGGAGATGGCAGTCAACCCCACGTTGTACTGGTAAGTAGTGCATGCATAAGTTTTTTTTTAAAATATGGATCAGCAAAATGAAGTCCTCTCTGTCTCTTCCAATTTATCTTGAAACAGTAAATCTCAGTTTCAGTTTATGAACTGATGAACACTCTTTCACTTCTGATGTGAAACACAGACAAACTCCTTGGGCTACTGTGCAAATAACAGGTAAAATTTATGTTTATGCAAATTTTATTTCTAATGATCAAAAGGACAAGAATGAAGGGACAACTGGGCTGCCCAGCCTGGGAGTCACGGTCCTGAAAAATAAGCCCCCAGAAATTCTGACTTAGAAGGCCAGAGTAACTTGTGCACAAGAAAGCCAGAGGTCTTTAGGAAACAGAGTTTCTTCTGTTCTTTAAAGGCATACAAAATCTCATATACTTTGTGTCCCAGTAAAGAAGCATCAATGGGAAAGAGGCTTGGGTTAGACTAATTTGTTTGTCTTTGTGAAACTTCTAGAGAGATAGGAGACAATTGGGATCATAGATACTGGTGCCAGCCATCATGAGAGACAAGTACAACTTTTGAGTTCTCCCTAACACACACATACATAGCTTACTAGCACCAGAGGCTTAACAACTCACTGGCATGACAGCACCAACCCCAGACTCCACTGGGCTCCACAGCTGCTACACTGGTATCTCACCTTGCTCTTGGGTGTGATATCACCAGCTCAAGTACACTTAGGCCCTGAAGCCAGCTCTATCAATACTTCATCCTGCATATGAGTGGGCTGGCAGCCACCACATGAGGCACAGTCTGTCAGCCACCTGGGGAGGAGGTGGGAACCTTGTCTACCAGTGCACCCAGAGTAGTTGGCATTGGCACGACAGAAGGGCACCCCTATATCATCTAGATCTCCTGCACACATCCTACAGAGGGGAGCATTCTGTTGGGCCCCATAGATTTCTGCATAAGACCACTTCTCTAAGATCAGGAATATACTTAACTCTTAGAAATAAACACAGAGTTAGGTAAAATTAGGAGACAGAGAAATGCATTCCAAATGAAGAAATAAGACAAATCTCAGAAAAGTCACTAAATAAAGTTAACATAAGCAATCTACCCAATAAAGCATTCAAGGTAATGACCATAAAGATGTTCAGTGGACTGTATAGAAGAATGGATGAAAACACATTTTTAAGAATAAGAAAACATAAAGAAGGACTAAACAGTGCTGAAGGATACATGGCAAAACCAATACAATACTGTAAAGTTACAAAATAAAAAAAAATACAGTAGAGAAAATCAATAATAGATTAGAGGATTCAGAAGAATGGATCAGAGATCTGGAAGGCAGGGTAGTGGAAACTTCCCAAACAGCATAGGAAAAAGAAAGAAAAAAATTAAAACTATTTATAAAATGAGGATAGGTTAACAGACATCTGGGACAACATCAGTACCATTCTCATTATAGGGATCTAAAATAGAGAGAGACAGAGACTTATTTGAAGAAATAATAGCTAAACTTTTCTAACCTGGGGAAGGAAAGAGACATTCAGGTCTAGAAGTCAGACAGTCCCAAAGAGAGATGAACCTGAAGAGGTCCATACCAGGACACATTATCATTTAATAGAAAAAAAAATTAATAATGTTGTTGTTCTAAAGTAAACAGCAATGGGATCATACTTATCAATAATTATCTTAAATGTAAATGGGTTGAATGCCCCAACCAAAAGACAAAGACTGGCTGAATGGATACAAAAACAAGACCCCTATATATGCTGTCTAAAAGAGACCCACCTCAAAACAAGGGACACATACAGACTGAAAGTGAAGGGCTGGAAAAAGATATTTCATGCAAATGGAGACCAAAAGAAAGCAGGAGTAGCAATACTCATATCAGATAAAATAGACTTTGAAATAAAGGCCATGAAAAGGGACAAAGAAAGATACTACCTAATGATCAAAGTATCAATCCAAAAATAAGATATAACAGTTATGCACCCAACATAGGAGTATCTCAATATGTAAGGCAAATGCTAACAATATGAAAGGAGAAATGAACAATAACACAATAATAGTGGGAGATTTTAATACCCCACTCACACATATGGACATGTCATCCAAAGAGAAAATTAGCAAGGCAACACAATCTTTAAATGATACAATGAACCAATTAGACCTAAATGATATCTATAGGACATTTCACCCCCAAACAGTGCATTTCACCTTTCTCAAGTGCACAAGGGCCATTCTCCAGGATACATCACATCCTGGGTCATAAATCTAGCCTTGGTAAATTAAAAAAAAAAACTGATATCCTTTCAGAGAACTTTTCTGATCACAATGTGGTAAGATTAGATGTCAACTACAGGAAAAAGAAACTATTAAAAATACAAACATATTGGAAGTTAAGTAACACTATTCCTAATAACCAATAAACTAATGGAAGAAATCAAAAAAGAAATCAAAATATGCATAGAAACAAATGAAAATGAAAACACAGCAACCAAAGACATATGGGAATCAGTAAAAAGAGTACTAAGAGGAAGGTTCATAGCTTTACAAGATTACCTCAAGAAACAAAAGAAAAATAAATAACCTAACTTTATACCTAAAGCAAATAGAAAAAGAAGAACCCCAGGGTTAGTATAAGGAAGGAAATCATAAAAATTAGGGCAGAAATAAATGAAGAAGAAACAAAGAAGACTATAGCAAAAATCAACAAAACTAAAAGCTGCTTCTTTGAGAAGATAAATAAAATAGACAAACCATTAGCTAGACTCATCAAGAAAAAAAGGGAGAAGAATCAAATCAATAAAATTAGAAATGAAAATGGAGAAATCAGAGCAGGCAACACAGAAATACACAGGATCATAAGAGACTACTATCATCAAATATATGCCAATAAAATGGACAACTTGGAAGAAATGGATGAATTCTGAGAAAAGTATAACCTTTCAAAATTGAACCAGGAAGAAAGAGAAAATCTTAACAGACCCATCACAAGCATGGAAATAGAAACTGGAATCAAAAATTTTCCAACAAACAAAAGCCCAGGACCAGACAGCTTCATAGATGAATTTATCAAAAATTTAGAGATGAGCTAACACCTATCCACTAGACCATTCAGGTATGACCTAAATCAAATCCCTTATGATTATACAGTGGAAGTGAGAAATAGATTGAAGGGCCTAGATCTGATAGATAGAGTGCCTTATGAACTATGGACTGAGGTTCGTGACATTGTACAGGAGACAGGGATCAAGACCATCCCTGGAAAAGAAATGCAAAAAAAGCAAAATGGCTGTCTGGGGAGGCCTTACAAATAGCTGTGAAAAGAGAAGCGAAAAGCAAAGGAGCAAAGGAAAGATATAAGCATCTGAATGCGGAGTTCCAAAGAATAGCAAGAAGAAATAAGAAAGCCTTCCTCAGCTATCAGTGCAAAGAAATAGAGAAAACAACAGAATGGGAAAGACTAGAGATCTCTTCAAGAAAATTAGAGATACCAAGGGAACATTTCATGCAAAGATGAGCTTGATAAAGGACAGAAATGGTATGGACCTAACAGAAGCAGAAGATATTAAGAAGAGATGGCAAGAATACACAGAAGAACTGTACAAAAAAGATCTTCACGACCCAGATAATCACGATGGTGTGATCACTGACCTAGAGCCAGACATCCTGGAATGTGAAGTCAAGTGTGCCTTAGAAAGCATCACTACAAACAAAGTTAGTAGAGGTGATGGAGTTCCAGTTGAGCTCTTTCAAATTCTGAAAGATGATGCTGTGAAAGTGCTGCACTCAATATGCCAGCAAGTTTGGAAAACTCATCAGTGGCCACAGGACTGGAAAAGGTCAGTTTTCATTCCAATCCCAAAGAAAGGTAATGCCAAAGAATGCTCAAACTACCCCACAATTGCACTCATCTCACACGCTAGTAAAGTAATGCTCAAAATTCTCCAAGCCAGGCTTCAGCAATATGTGAACTGTGAACTTCCTGAAATTCAAGCTGGTTTTAGAAAAGACAGAGGAACCAGAGATCAAATTGCCAACATCCGGTGGATCATGGAAAAAGCAAGAGAGTTCCAAAAAAACATCTATTTCTGCTTTATTGACTATGCCAAAGCCTTTGACTGTGTGGATCACAATCAACTGTGGAAAATTCTGAAAGAGATGGGAATACCAGACCACCTGACCTGCCTCTTGAGAAATTTGTATGCAGGTCAGGAAGCAAGAGTTAGAACTGGACATGGAACAACAGACTGGTTCCAAATAGGAAAAGGAGTATGTCAAGGCTGTATATTGTCACCCTGTTTATTTAACTTCTATGCAGAGTACATCATGAGAAACACTGGACTGGAAGAAACACAAACTGGAATAAAGA